>NC_069789.1:126438225-126757774 GCF_027406575.1 Nycticebus coucang | reverse complement strand
TAATGTTCACACTGTCCTGTACTTTTATTTATTTTTGTCTTTTCTTTATCTATTTTTGGAGACAGAGCCTCACTCTGTCTCCCTGGCTAGAGTGCTCTGGCGTCACTGCTCACAGAACCTCACATTCTTGGGCTCAACAGATCCTCTTTCCTCAGCCTCCCCAGTAGCTGGGACTACAGGCGCCCAACACCACGCCTGGCTAGTTTTTCTACTTTTAGACCGAGTCCTACTGTTGCTCAGGCTGGTCTCGAACTCCTGAGCTCAAGGGATTCTTGCTCAGCAGCCTCCCAGAGCGCTAGTATTAAAGGATACAGCCACCGCGCCTATGCTGTCCTGTACTTTCAAAACCCTTCCTATTTCTAGGCACGGATCCGTCCCGCTCGGGGGTGTGGCCTCTCAGGCTCCGCCCTGACGAGCTGCCCCGCCCTCCGTGTCTCCCCAGTACCTGCTGCTGATGCTGATCGTCTACATCTTTGAATGCGCCTCCTGCATCACGTCCTACACCCACCGAGACTACGTGAGGCGGGCAGCGGCCAGGGGAGGGGCTGACTTGGGGGCAGTGGGGAGGGTCCCCGGTGGGTGTGGAGGCCGAACTCCCTCCCCACACAGCCCCTTTGCACCCGGCTCTTCCTGGCTTGCCACAGATGGTGTCCAACCCATCCCTGATCACCAAGCAGATGCTGACTTTCTACAGTGCAGACACCGACCAGGGCCAGGAACTGACCCGCCTCTGGGACCGCATCATGATCGAGGTGGGCGGGGTGCTGGGAGGGCCTGGGCTCTGTCCACCAAGGTAGGTGGGGCTCCCATAGCCCTACTCATCATCTCGCTGGTAGGTTGAGTGAGTGCTGTAAAGACATCCACTCACGTGACCCCTGTGAGGGCCGGGATCTAGTCAGCACCCGTTTCCAGGCCCAGAAAGGGAAAGTCTAGGGCCTGGGGTCATAGTTGCTAGGCCGGAGAGCTGGAATTGGAACCTGGCAGCCAGGTTACTACTGCCTCAGTAGTAGTAACAATAATAGTAACAGCAATCATTTATTAAGAACTAACTTGTTTTTAGTGTTGTTCAAAGTACTATTAAAATTTATTTAATCCAGGCTAGGCGTGGTGGCTCACACCTGTAATCTCAGCACTCTGGGAGGCCGAGGTAGGTGGATTGCCTGAGTTCACAGGTTGGAGACTGGCCTGAGCCAGATTGAGGACCGCCTGCCCCACCTCCATCTCTAAAAAATACCTGGGCATTGTGGTTAGCACCTGTAGTCCCAGGTCCTCTGGAGGCTGAGACAAGAAAATCACTTGAGCCCAAGAGTTTGAGGTTGCTGCGAGCTATGATGCCATGGCACTCTACCAAGAGTGACAAAGTGAGACTCTTCCTCAAAAAAAAAAAAAAGCCAAGTAACTTATTTAATCCTTACAATCACCCCTTCAAGGGAGATCAGCTTTTTTTTGGCTAGTTTTGTGGTAGTTGTGGCTACAGGTACCCACCACGACACCTGGCTAGTTTTTCTATTTTTAGTAGAGATGGGGTCTCACTCTTGCTCAGGCTGGTCTCGAACCTGTGAGCTCAGGCAATCCACCTGCCTCGTCCTCTCAGAGTGCTGGGATTATAGGTGTGAGCAGTTGCACCCAGCCGGGAGATCAACTTTTTAGCAATAAGAAAACCACGGCAAGAGATGGCATAGCTTGTGTGAGGTCCCAGAGCTGGTAGGTCACAGAACCGGAAGCATTCAAAGCCAGGTTCCGGAAGCCACCCTCTTAATTAAACCAACATTATATTGTCCCAGAGGAGGAAGAAATTGAGGACTCAAGGGACATTGAGGTCCACTTGGCCAGGCTTTGCACCCACGTGTGAAGGACACCCAGGCCTGTGTTTTCATCATTTGGGAGGAGCCACAAATTAAACACTCACCAGGGGCAGAAAAAAACAGCATTTGCCCCTTCTGTTATTTTGTCAGCATCATTCTTGTGATTGTGGGTTTGATCCAAATCCCCTATCAACCTTCCAGTCCTGGGACAAATATTACCTGATACTTGGTCACAAACATCCACAGACACACTCCCGCACCCACTTTGAGGCCCCGGGTATGGGAAGCTGGGCCCAGCAGTTGAAAGCCGGCCCTGCCTCTCCTCTCTGCAACCTCTATCAAGCAGCTCCTCTCTGAGCCGAAGCTGCTGACCCCTACCTTTCTCTCCAGCAAGAGTGCTGTGGCACGTCTGGCCCCATGGACTGGGTGAACTTCACATCAACCTTCCGAGCAGCCACTCCTGAGGTGGTATTCCCCTGGCCCCCCCTGTGCTGTCGCCGGACAGGAAACTTCATTTCCGTCAATGAAGAGGGCTGCCGCCTGGGCCACGTAGACTACCTGTTCACCAAGGTGTGTCCCCCTTGCCCTTGCTGCACCTGTCTGTTGGTCTGACTTTGCTGGGCTCTGCCCCCTCTTCCTCCCTCTCTGGTTTTCTTTTTTCCCTTTCTCCTTACCATTGTTTGTCCATCTCCTTCCTTCCCTCTCCTCCTCTCTCTGCTTTTCTCTCTGTCTCCTCTCTCCCAACTCTCCCTGCAAGTTAGCAGGAGGTGTTTGGGATCTGCGTGATCCAGACCTGCCACCTGAAACTTTTCTCATGTTGTCTGGGAATAAGAGCAACAATTGGGGCCAGATGCTGTGACTCACACCTGTAATCCCAGCACTGTAGGGGGCCGAGGTGGGTGAATTGCTTGAGCTCAGGAGTTCAAGATCAGCATGAGAACGATGGAGACTCTGTCGCTAGTAAAAACAGAAAAACTAGCCAGGCACTGTGTTGGCCGCCTGTAGTCCCAGCCACTCTGGAGGCTGAGGCAAGAGAATCATTTGAGCCTTAGAGTTTGAGGTTGCTGTGAGCTGTGACAGTACAGCACTCTACAGAGGGTGACATAGTGAGACTCTGTCTCAAAAAAATAGTAATAATAAAATAAATAAATAAATAATGGTCTTTAAAATGTTTCATGGCACACCTAAGATCCTCTCATGGCACATCAGTGTCCCGCGGCACACCAGTTGAAAATCCCTGCTCTAAGCCAACACAAAGGGTCAGAGCAGACCCCAACTTGGTCCTGTCTAGCTGCAGGGCACACACCCTGCACCTTTGTTCCCAGCTGCTTCCAGGATGGGACAAGTGTCTGTATGAAGGGAACACTGGTGTGACAGGAGCAGGAATGATCTCTGGACTAATTTTAAAGGCATATTTCAAACCCTTGGAATTCAGGGGCTGCACAGAAAGCTGGCTCCAAATAAAATCACCCTCAGGCTGTCATGCACAGAAAGCTGGCTCCAAATAAAATCACCCTCAGGCTGTCACAGCTACCATCAGGGCAGCACCTACTTGTCTAGGGCCCGAAGTATAAATGGCTCACCTCCCTGGCTCTTGAAAACCACCCTGGAGGGTAGATACTGCCGTGATCACCATTGCACAGGTGAGAAAAACCAAGGCTCAGAGGAAAAAGTGACTTTCCCAGGGGCATGTAGTGACTCTTGCCTTCAGCTGCTAGCTCCCCTGGACATTTTCTCTAACCCCCACTGTCCCCATGCCCAGGGCTGCTTCGAGCACATTGGCCATGCCATCGACAGCTACACGTGGGGCATCTCGTGGTTTGGGTTTGCCATCCTGATGTGGACGGTGAGCACTGGGGAGTGGACGGGTGGATGTGGCTGTTGGAGTTGGGCTGGGCGCCACTCATCTCTTTGCGTCCTCACCAGCTCCCCGTGATGCTGATAGCCATGTATTTCTATACCACGCTTTGAGGAGCAAGAACGGAAGACCATGACGTTCACAGCTCAGCCTCTTCCACTTCCTGATCCTGCTTTCTCCAGCTGGGGCCTGGATGCCCACCTCGCCTCTCCGCTGCCTTCCTTTCACCTCCAAGATCTTTTCCCAGGTTTCTGGGCTCTACTGGGCCTTGGGTGTGTCGTGAAAGCCCAGTATTTGTGTGCACAAACCCTTAGCCCTCACTTTTGGCTGGTGCCTGACCTATCTTTCAGGTGTCTTTGGGAGCCTCTTCCTTGATCTCACCAACCGGTTCACAGATGTCCCCCTGAGTTCCTTCTTCATGGCAGGTTTGCCGTTATTGCTGAATACTTGTGATTGGCTGTTTAAGCTCTGGTGGACTGGGATTGCCATGAGAGGAGGGACAGGTTCTGTCACGGTCACTTACTGTCCCCATCATTGCCCACCACAGAGCCGAGTATAGATCAGAAATTCAATAAATACTGATTGAATGAATGAATGAATAAATTTGTTTTCTCTGGGTCAAGGGTGAATGAACAAGAACTCATCCAGTGAAAGAGGCAGAAATCCGAATGGCACTGACTGAAGCATAAATGGAATTTGTTGGCTCATGAAACCGAGTCAGTAGGGCTGGCTTCAGGCATGTCTGCATCCAGGAGTTCCATCTAGGTTTCCAGGAGACCAGCTTCATTCGCAGAAAGGGTTTCTCTGGCAACACCAGACTTCATCTTTATAGCTAAGCAACACAGCATTCAGAAAGGGCCTCTCTCCCAGTTATTCAACGTCAAGGATTGAATCTCACTGCTTTGATTTAGTTTCTAGGCTCATCCTGTGGTTGGGGAGGGGAGGGTCCCTGGATTGATAATCCTGCTAAGGATGGATCCAGTAGTGGTGCTGGGGAGAGGGGTTATTTATCAAAGGAAAATCAAAGTACAGGGCTGTTGAGATTTATAGGTGATAAACAGCCTTCTAGAAAGTTTTCTAAGGGGTCTGTGACAGCCAACAGTTTAAGAATCCTATTATCCCTCTTTTGTCCTCGCTGTACCAGCCTCATCCTCTGGCCATTGTGCAGCAACTGGGCCTTGCCTGGAGGGCCTGGCTTCTTTCCCCACCAAATAAAGTTTCTCTGGGTCCTTATTTATTCCATAAGGCTGCAAGCGGTCTGCAAATGATGAGTTCAGATTTCATTTTTTAAAATACACTTTAAAAAATCTGTAATATGCCAGGTGCAGTGGCTCATGCCTGTAATTCTAGCACTCTGAGAGACTGAGGCAGGAAGATTGCTTCAGCTCAGGTGTTTGAGACCAGCCTGAGTAAGAACGAAACCTCATGTCTACCAAAACCAGAAAAAATCAGCTAGGTGTACTGACGGGTGCCTTTAGCCCCAGATACTCTTGAAGTTGAGGCAGACGGGAGCTTGAACCCAGGAGTCTGAGGTTCCTGTGCGCTATGATGCCATTACTGTACTCTAGCCTGGGCACACAAACATAAAATGAAACAAAACAATATAAAAATTTGTAATGGTCAAAGAGGCCACAGTTTATTAGGGTAAAAAATTGGAAACAACCTAGCATTCATCAGGGATGGGTTGTATAAATCAATCATCTTACGTCCTTAGGTATTTCCTTTTTTTTTTTCTTTCTGAGACAGGACCTCACTCTGTCATCCAGGCTAGAGGGTAGTGGCATCAACATAGCTCACTGCAACCTCAAACTCCCAGGTTCAAGCGATCCTCTTGCCTCAGCCTCCCAAATAACTGAGACTATAGGCATGCACCAGCATACCTGGCTAAGTTTTCTTGTTTCTTATCTTTCCTTCTTTCTTTTCTTTTTTTTTTTTTTTTTATCAAGGCAGGTCTCACTGTGTTACATGATCCCAAACTCCTGGCCTCAACCAATCCTCCCCTGCCTTGGCCTCCCAAAGTGCAAGGATTATATGCTTGAGCCAAAACACCCAGCCCTTGGACTGGAATTTCCTGTGGCTGCTTCCTGCCTGTACTCCCAACTTCTCTCAGGAGGCTGAGGCAGGAGGGTGAGCCTGGGTGTTGGAGGCTGCAATGCGCTATGATTGCAGCTGTAAATAGTCACTACACTCCAGCCTGGACAACAGAGATCTTGTCTCTAAAAAATAATAATAACAACAACATTTTAAAAGAAGATAGCTCTAAGTGAACTGATATATTAAAAAGATGCCATCATGATATGAGTAATTGAAAAGCACATATAAGGATGTCCATTACAGTAACCTGAATGACCAGGGGACTGGGTAATTAGCTTTTCCATCTCTATGCTCTTGAATACCACATGGTAGTAAAAAATTAGCAAGAACATTATGTTTAACATGGAAAACACTCCAAGAAGTACACATAGGAAAGATTGAAAACTATATACAGTACTTTGATTTCTATAGACACATTAGCAGGGCAGGTCAAACAGAGGTTTTTAAAATAATGTTTAAGATGATGGGGCAAAACTTTTAGAAAAGTAAAAGTCATCCTAGCACTCTGGGAGGCTGAGGTGGGTGGATAGCTTGAGCTTGTGAGTTCCAGACCAGCCTGAGCAAAATTGAGACGCTGTCTCTACTAAAAATAGAAAAATTGAGGCAAGAGCATCACTTGAGCCCAAGAGTTGGAGGCTGCTGTGAGGTGTGACACCACAGCACTCTACCCATGGTGACAGCTTGAGACCCTGTCTAAAAAAAAAAAAAAAAGTAAAAGTCGTTTGTAACCTATTTATTTGTTTGTTGTTATTATTATCATTATTATTAAGACAGAGCCTCATTCTGTTGCCTTGGCTTAAGTGCCCAAGAGTCATAGCTCGCAGCAACCTCAAACTCCTGGGCTCAAGTGATCCTTTGTTTTTTGGGGGATTTTTTTTGGACAGAGTTTCACTTTTGTCATGCTCGATAGAGTGTCTTATAGCTCACAGCAAACTCAAACTCTTGGGCTCAAGCATCAAGCGATCCTTTTGCCTCAGCCTCCCAAGTACCTGGGACTACAGGCACCTGCCACAACGCCCAGCTAATTTTTCTATTTTTGGTAGAGACGGAGTCTGGCTCTTGCACAGGCTGGTCTGGAACTCCTGAGCTCAAGCGATCCACCTGCCTTGGCCTCCCAGAGTAATAGCTAGGAAATAACCTTTCCTTAAGTTTTAAAAGAGTATAAAAATTTAGAAATGAGAGCGTCCCACGTTCCACACGCCAGTAAACCACACAATCTGGCCCAACCCCCTAGATAACGGCTGTTACGACGTGTTTAGACGTGTCTCTACATACTTCACATAAGCACATGTGAGTTTAATGGAATCATGCTTCAAATCTCTCTTTACAACTTGCTTTCTTTCCCTAACCACATATTACGGTTATCTTTCTAAGCCAGGATACACCAACCCACTGTTGAAGTATATTCCAGACTGCAGATGTCACAGGTTGTCATGATCTGTTTACCATTCAGTGAAAAAAGCAAAAGCAGAACATTGTGCTGAAGTGATTTCATTTTTGTAAAAATTCTATGTGTTTCCCAGGAACAACTCCTAGTGGGGCGGGGGGAGTGGGATAAAAGGCTGAGAGGAGAAATTTTCACCATATCGTATGTGAAAAAATTTTATGAAGATTGTCCTTTTTTTTTTAAACAGAGTCTCACTCTATCATCCTGGGTAGAGTGCTATGGCGTCATAGCTCCCAGCAACCTCAAACTCTTGGGCTTAGGTGATCCTCTTGCCTCAGCCTCCCAGGAAGCTGGGACTACCCAGGAAAATGACCCCAAATAGTTCTTCTCTTTTTAGTAGAGACGGGGTCTTGCTCTTGCTCAGCCTAGTCTGGAACTCCTGAGCTCAAACAATCCACCAGCCTCCACCTTCCAGAGTGCTGCGATTACAGGCCTGAGCCACTGTGCCCAGCCTCTATTATTTTTCATAAACAAAAGCCAGTACAGAGATTTCTAAAGCACTGAACAGTATATAGCTTTAATTTTCAAACCAGAATTTTGAAAACACTATATAGACGTGATACATATCATATTTTCTCACTTAGGAGCCCCATTCCGGTTAACCGGCCCTAACTAGCTCTTCTTGCAGGCTCTGGAATGAAACTCCTTCTCCACCTTGGGCACATATTTGAATGGCTTATAAACATGCCGGGGAAAGGGAGGATTCCATCCTAATCTGCTTTCGAAGTCAGGTGTTTTCACAAGCAAGTTCACAGTGACTGAGTTTGCGACTGGGATTCTCAGAGAGAGGCAAAAAGTCAGGACTGGGTTCTCACCAGACCCACCAGACTCTCTGAGCCTCAGTGAACCCCTCTATACATGGGAGCTGCAACAGTCCCTACCTCATAGCATAGAGCGCAGGAAACAGTAGACCTTTTTATTATGAATCATGTATTTTCTTAATCCCATACAATCAGAACCAAATGCAGAAATGAACTATTGGCTAAGGCTGCAATTGTCTCCAGTGAATCCCAATTTCAAATGGTTAGAGCTCTATCTATCCTTGACATATGGAAATAATCGACTTGCGGAAATAAGTCACATATTTGCATTTTTAAAAGTAAGGTCACACTTGAAAATGCTTGGTGCTTTCCATGAGAGATGTCCAACTCACGAGCTCAGCATATGTTAGAGTTAATAACATATGGCTGAGGGTCTTTAAAGAATGTTTGAGGCTAGGGCAGCTCCTGTGGCTCAGTGAGTAGGGCACTGGCCCCATATACCGAGGGTGCCAGGTTCAAACCCAGCCCCAGCCAAACTGCAACAACAAAAAAAATAGCAGGTGTTGTAGTGGGCACCTATGGTCCCAGCTACTCGGGAGGCTGAGGCAAGAGAATCGCATAAGCCTAAGGGCTGGAGGTTGCTGTGAGCTGTGATGCCACAGCACTCTACCAAGGGTGACAAAGTGAGACTCTGTCTCTAAAAAAAAAAAAGAATGTTTGAGGCTGGGTGCCCATAGCACAGTGGTTATGGTGCCAGCCACATACACCAAGGATGGTGGGTTCAAACCCAGCCCAGGCCAGTCAAACAACAATGACAACTGCAACAAAAAATATCTGGGCATAGTCCCAGCAGCTTGAGAGACTGAGGCAAAAGAATCACTTAAACCCAAGAGTTTGAGGTTGCTGTGAGCTGTGTCATCATGGCACTCTACCAGGGACAACATAGTGAGACTCTGTCTTAAAAAAAAAAAAAAGAGTTTGAGGAGTTAGTAGCAATTGATTGGTATGCATTAAATCAGGGTGTTTTTTTTTTCCTTAAAAATTACACTGCAAAAGAATACTTAATAAGATGAAAACAAATTTGGGAAATTGTAAGTGAAAAAACAGATTACAATATAGTATGCTAAGTATAATTCCTTTTCCAGTGAAAATATACATACATGTGTGTTTGTATTTCTTTAAAATGTCCCAAAGGTCAACATTGGTTATTAAAGAAGAGGAGAGACTTGCAGGGAACTTTTACTTCATTCCTCGGATATTTTGGTATTTTCCAAATATTCTGTGATGATTATTGCCTTTGTTCCCCAGGAAAGAAGTGTTAATAAAAATGCCACTGCTGGCATTTCATGAAATGTACACTGCAAAAAGAATTGTTCTGCTGGACATTTTCAAACTTTATCTGAGTAGTTGGGGCAGGCCAGGCCTTGCCAGATGTGGGGGGCATGGAGTCGATCTGGCCTCTGGGTGAGTGGGCAGGCCTCCATCTCTGTCCCAGGTCCACCACTGCAATCTCTGGCTCCATCTGGCCACATACCTGCGGAGTGTGGCTAGCCGGAATGGCAGCAGTGTGGCTTGACTGAGGTCATCTCAGCTAGCAGAGCAAGTTTGTCTGCTCTCGTCCCCTCACCCAGAGGCCAGATCCTGTGGAGAGAGGAGAGCAAAGAGGTCAGGGCTAGGTAGAGTCAGGATCCCTGAGGGAAAGGCAACCATTAGATGGCTTTTGCTATCACACCCCACATGACCACATCCCTCTTTGGCCTCTAACCCTCTATGGATCCCCCGTACCCTCAGCACTAAGTCCAGCTCCTTGTCCAGCACTGAGGACCCACGTGGCTTGGCCCCTTGTCGCCTCTCCAAGCATACACTGTCTCTTCTGCCCCACTGAGCCAAGCTCTCTCTCTCTCACTCTCTGACATCATAGACTAGAAAGAATAAACTATAATGTTGTATAGCAGTCCAAAGGGGCCGGCGCCTGTGACTTATATCCACATTAGCTTGCACTCCTTCCGTGACGGCAAGTTGGCTTTTTCACTCAAATGTAGAACTCACACCCCTTGGCCCATCTGATGCCCGCCCCACCCCCCAGACTCTATGCTGCAGATGCACTCAGGAGTTTGTACAAAGACCGATGCACACGGGTAACGGGAAAGCAATAACTAATAAACAGCCTAAATCCCATCAGAAGGCAATTAGTTAAGTAACTCATTTCTTTTACACCATAGAATATGTGCAGTTAAGTTTAAAGGAAGCCACATTTACATGTATTTGCTGTTAGGAAACCATCTCCAAAATATATTGTTCAGTGAGAATGTGCAAAGCACAAAACTGAATGGACGCTAAATGCAGTAATATCCTGGGTCAGATGTGGTCCCCCACGCCTGTAATCCCAGCATGCAGCTCAAAGGTTGCTTGAGCTCAGGAGGTCGAGACCAGCCTGAGAAAGAGAGAGACCCCGTCTCTACTAAAAATAGAAAAGTGAGCCAGGCATGGTGGCAGGCACCTGTAGTCCCAGCTACTCGGGAGGCTGAGGTGGCAAGATCTCTTGAGCCCAGGAGTTTGAGGTTGCTGTGAGCTAGGCTGAGGCCAAGCAACAGAGCAAGACATCTCAGACCCAAGGAACTATAAGTTATCTCTGGAGGCCTAAGGCTGCTCTGTGTCCCCGGGTCTCCCTCTCTTCCTGCTGCTGTGTCAGCAAGGAGCTGCACAGATGGGATAGCCCACATCTTCCAGGCCCACAGCCTGCACTACCTCGCCAACCTCCGGAGTTGGAGGTGCTGTGAGCTATGATGATGCCATCGCCCCTTTTTCATGAACTTCCTTGCCTTACACCATACAAATCCTCATTACTCTCCCCTTGTGTAAGCCACCCAGTCTGTCATATTTTTTTTTTTGTTGTTGTTGTTTATTGAGACAGAGTCTCATTCTGTCACCCCCTGGTAGAGTGCCGTAGCATCATAGCTCACAGCAACCTCAATCTCTTGGGCTCAAATAATCCTCTTGCCTCAGCCTCCTGATTAGCTGATATTACAGGCCCCTGCCACAATGCCCAGCTAGTTTTTTTTTAATTTTTAATAGAGACGAGGTCTTGCTCTTGCTCAGACTGGTCTTGAACTGCTAAGATCAGGCAATCCACTCTCTTGGCCTCCCAGAGTGCTAGGATTACAGACATGAGCCACCTCGTCCAGCCCAGAAATGGATTTTTTTAATGTTGTGGTCCCCTCAGAACCACTGAGCTAAAAGAATCCCAGGTCTGAGACAAAGCAGAAAGAAGAGAATGAGCTTTCCAGAGGATGAAAGCTGGGGGCAGTGATATTCTTCAGGAAATCCTGGCCACTGACTTTGCTGTCTCCTCAAGGGGGCTTTGATCATCCTAAGTTATGGGTGAGAACCTCGAGAGTCCAGTGTGGGTTAACCCCCCTTAAATGGAAAAGCTTACATTGTTGCACAAGCTCTTCTAGAATGGTGATGGAAGTCCTGGCTATTCAAGGACTATGTTATAAAAATAGAACTCCCTCTTCAGAGCCAGGGAGAACCTATCTTATGCAGACAGTATCACTGATACCTCATTGTTCCCCAGGGACTGGGGTCCTTGGAAACTCTGCTGAGACATGCTACAGCTGCCCCTGTACAGGGTGGTAAGACTGTGAGTATCTTTTCCATAAAATTGTGAATACCATCAGCTCACTCATACATTCATTCATTCAAATACAGAAAAAAAATACACATTTTAGGAAAGGAAAAACTGTATTATATTTGTAATACTTCAGTCACGTTTGACTTCTTTGATTACAAGAGGTGCTCAGTGTGACTTGTGTTCGTTCACCTTTTGTTATTGGTATATGTTGCATATTTCAATTTTCAGAGAGGGGGGGTCAGGGAAAGCTCTGACCACTCCTGGAGTACCTATTTGTCCTTTGGAACAGGGATGGGGTCAGCTCCATCCATAGGGCTGAGCCTGGTAGCAAGGAGGGGTTGGTTTTCCACAGCAGGCTTGGACCCTTAGCCTAGCCAAGGGTCAACAGACCTTAGGGGCAGAAAAGACCACTATCCCCACCCCACCCTGCCTGTCAACCTTCCTCTGATGATTCTGTGATAAATGACACAGGAAGCACTGAGAATTTAATTTGACCCATTAACATCACTGTTGTTTTTGTTAATAGCAGGGACCCACATCCTTCACCTAAGCTAATTATCAATTTATTTATTTATTTATTTTACTGTTGGTGATTCATTGAGGGTACAATAAGCCAGGTTACGCTGATTGCAATTGTTAGGTAAAGTCCCTCTTGCAATCATGTCTTGCCCCCATAAAGTGTGACACACACCAAGGCCCTTAATTATCAATTTATTATGGCCAAGTTTCAACAATTTGCTGGCAAGCCCAAGGGTAGGCCTTGTCAATAGAGGGCGCTGGAAGGACACTGCAGATGTTAGGGGCTTCTCTTCCTGATTCCAGAGCTTTGTCCTGGCTCCGACTGGGCCCTCACCAGCAGCAGATAGCTGTTAGTCTTCTCCACATTGTAGGGGGTGACCTCCAGGGCCTCCTTGAGCCTAGCTAGAGATGTAACATGTAACCCAACACATCTACTGAAAATATAAAGCAGAATCATTAGTTCTCACTGAGTTGACTGCCTTCTCAGATCCTCTACAAAATAGAAACAGAAAAATGTAAAACAGAGAAAGTAAAGGAACAAGAAAATGATCTTTCTGAAGAGCCACACCCAGCCTTGCTAAAAAAAATAATTGAAAGAAAATTTTTAGTTTTCAAGTTCATCTCATAAACATTTATTCAGCTGGGCACAGTGGCCCACGTATCCTCGCACTCTTGGGAGGCCAGGGTAGGTGAATTGCTTGTGCTCAGGAGTTCAAGAACAACCTGAGCAAGAGTGAGACCCCGTCTCTACTAAAAGTAGTAAAATTAGCCAGGCATAGTGGTGATCACTGAGCCCAAGAGTTTGAAGTTGCTGTGAGCTATGATGCCAGGGCACTCTACCCAGGGCAACAGAGTGAGACTCTGTCTCAAAAAAAATTAACATACAGAATGGGTACAGGCGAAACTTACTAAAGGCAGAATACAAATGTCTACATACAATAACTGTGAAAATGCCATGAAGGCTACGTTGAACAGTTTGATGAGAATATTTCAGATTGTATATGAACCAGCACATTGTACCCCTTGATTGCACTAATGTACACAGCTATGATTCAACAATAAAAAATAAAATAAAATAAAAATAGAGACATCAACTCTGCTACTTACCATCCCCCTCCCCCAAAAAAGATAAAATTAAATTTAAATTAATTAATTAATTAAAGTGGTTACGAATCAAGCCCAAAACAAAACACCTTTGTGGCACATTTTCATGCTATGCCACCAAATGTTTTCTTCAGTAAAGGCAAATTTTCTGATCAAGAAGGAATGGGGTTTATAGACACTGTGACAAGTGTCATACACCTTATTCTTAAATACCAAGATATTTTGTGGAAAACAGCCCTATTTGGAACCTAGATTCTTACACATAAGATGGTTACCATATAAATTCTCAAGCAGAGTGATAAAACCCTAATCAAATTTAATGTGATTAAAATGCTGATAATGTCAATGGTCATTGCTAAAAATATTTTTGAAGGAATTTTCAAAGTATTTCACAAAATGTGTCATTAGAAACTATTCATTAGCCTGGGCAATCAATAGCAGGACCTTGTCCCTACAAACAAACGAACAAACAAACACTCACCGGGCAGGGTAGTGTACACCTGTAGTCCCAGCTACTCAGGAGGCTGAGGCAGGATGCTCACTTGAGCCCAGGAATTTGAGATCTTGGCTGGGCACCCATAGCTCAGCGGTTAGGGTGCTGGCCACATGCACTGGGGCTAGTGGGTTGGAACCCAGCCCGGGCCTGCTAAAACAAACACATTGTGTTTGTGCTGGGTACCTATAGTCCCAGCTAGTAGGGAGGCTGGGGCAAGAGAATTACTTGAGCCCAGGAATTTTAGGTTAATGTGAGCTATGACACCATTGCACTCTACTGAGGGTGACAAAGTGAGACTCTGTCTCAAAAAAAGAAAAATACATTATCATTAGTTAAAACCAGCTATGTGTGTATATCTTTCCCCCCTAATACAGTCAATTATGTTTGTGTATGTTTTCCCCTCCCTAAGAGATTTTTGTTCCAATATAGCTCATTGTTAAGAAGAATGTGTTCAAGGAGAAACCCCCTTTTGAAAAAAGGGAAGGGGGGGTGGTACCTGTGGCTCAGTGGGTAGGGCGCCAGCCCCATGTACTGAGGGTGGCAGGTTTGAACCCGGCCCCGGCCAAAATGCAACAAAAAATAGCCAGGCGTTGTGGTGGGTGCCTGTAGTCCCAGCTACTCGGGAGGCTGAGGCAAGAGAATCGCTTAAGCCCAAGAGCTGGAGGTTGCTGTGAGCTGTGATGCTACAGTACTCTACTGAGGGCGATAAAGTGAGACTCTGTCTCAAAAAGAAAAAAAGTGAAGGGCGTATTGACAAAATAAGAAAGGCAGAATGTTGAGAACTGCTGCATCTGGATGAGAGGGTATTAAACAATTCTCTGTAAAAAATAAATACCCCTTTATGTGGCTTCACATTGCTCCTGCTAAAGAAGCCAGCGTGGCCTCATAGGCCTGCTGGCCATCTGCCCCATCTGCACTCTTCCCCAGCTTCCTCCTGCTCTGCCTTGCTTTGCCTGCTCTGCTTCAGTGACATTGAACTTTGAGCCACCCTTCCTCCTGCACCCGGGAGTTCTGGAACCTACTTTTCTGCTGGCTGGATGACTCTTCCCTCTCCCTATTCTGGTTAATGAGCACTCATCCTTCAGATCTTAGCATAAGAATCACTTCCTCCAGGAAGCCTTGACAACCTTGGCCAGGTCAGAGAGTTGTTTTATTTTCTGAAAGTATCTGTCTTGGGAGTTTTCTTCAGAGCACTTAGCACAGTTTTAATTTTACTTGTAATTAATGGTAATAGCCAACATTTAATGAACCCTTATTCTGTCCCCAAGATTGTTCTAACTACTGTGTGGTGTCAACTCATTTAGTTCTCTCAAGGCACTGAAAGAAGACACCAGCTTAGCTGGGGGAAGCTAACCCCTGGCAGTCTGGCTCCAGAGCTGCCATCTTAACTATTCTGTTCTGCTTCCTGTCTCTAAAGGAAATATAAGAGGACTTCAAAAGTTCATGGAAAAATGAAATTAAAAGATGAAAATTTTAAAATGAACTTTATTCCTCAACATAAGTTCCATCAAGTTCAAGACACTTTTGTGATGCCAGCTATTTAGTCCATCCCTAAAGAACTGAGCATCCTGGGAATTTAACCATGTCAATACAGTCTTGTTTACATTATTAACAGAAAACAGAAGTGTGCCCTTTAAAGATTTTTTAAGATTAGGAAACAAAAGTCAGAAGGAACTAAGTCAGGGCTGTGAGGTGGATGCCTCATGATTTCCCATCGAAACTCTGACAAAATCACTGTTGGAGCAGAAGCATTGTTGCGGTGGAGGACTGTCTGCTGAAGCTTTCCTGGGCATTTTTCTGCTAAAATTAGGCTAATTTTCTCAAAACACACTCATAATAAGCAGATGTTATTATTCTTTGGCCTTCCAGAAAGTCAACAAGCAAGATGCCTTGAGCATCCCAAACCATTGCCAAGAATTGCTCTCGACTGCCTCCATGTTTGCTTGGACCGATCCGCTTTCACCTCTTGGTAGTCATTGCTTGGAGTGTACTTTGTCATCAGGATTGTACTGGTAAAGCCACATTCCGTCCCCCGTTATGATTCTTCCAAGAAATGTTTCAGGATCTTGATCTTACTTGTTTAAAATTTCAACCGAAAACTCTGCTCTTGTCTGCAGCTGATCCAGGAGCAACAGTTTTAGCACCCATCAAGTGGAAAGTTTGTCCAGCTTTAATTTTTCAGTCAGAATTGTTAAACTGAACCAACTGAGATGTCTGGGATGTTGCCTACTGCTGTTCATCATTAGTCCTCTTCAGTCAGCATATGACCAAGATTAATTTTTTCCTCACTAATCGATGTGAGTGATCTGCCGCTGTGGGCTTCATCTGTAACATCATCTTGTCCCTTATAAAACGAGTTATGCTTATTCCTTTGGGGTATCGTCCCCACACAATTTTTGGAAAGCATCAATGATTTCACCATTTTTCCAGCCAAAATTCACCAAAATTGTGATGTTTGTTCTTGCTTCAATTTTTAGCAGAATTCATGTTGCTCTTAGAGGGCCTCTTTTCAAACTAATGTCCGATCCTTAGTGCCTCAAACAAAATAATCTTCAGACAAATTATAACAAGTTAGTAGGAGTTTATTCTGGTGCCAAAAAATTGAAATCCATGCATAGTTTTTCCACAATACACATTTTCCATGAACTTTCTAAAGACCCCTCACATGTGTCTCCTCTACCTTGTTAGTCCCTTGATGGTGGATATTTGGTGCAATGGACTGAAGTGTCACCTCCTTCCCCTACCCCAAATTCACATGTGGAAGCCCTAATCCCCAAGAGCCTGTTTTTGGAGATGTAGGACTTTTAAGGGGGGAATTTAGGTAAAATGAGATCATGAGGGTGGAACCCCAATTCAATAGGACTATTCTTTTTTCTTCCTTTTTCTGTAGAGACAGAGTCTCACTTTATCACCCTCGGTAGAGTGCCGTGGCGTCTCACAGCTCACAGCAACCTCCAACTCCTGGGCTTAGGCGATTCTCTTGCCTCAGTCACCTGAGTAGCTAGGATTACAGGTACCCGCCACAACGCCTGGCTATTTTTTTGTTGCAGTTTTGCCAGGGCCGGGTTTGAACTTGCCACCCTTGGCATATGGGGCCGGCACCCTACTCACTGAGCCACAGGCGCCGCCCAATAGGACTATTCTTATAAGAAGAGAAAGAGACACCAGAAGTGCACAGGTACAGAGGAAAGGCCATGAGAAGATACACTAAGAAGGAAGCCTTCAGCAAGCCCAGGAGAAAGGCTTTGGAAGAAACCAACCTTCCAAGTAGCTGGAGGTACAGGCACCCATCATGATGCCTAGCTAGTTTTGTTTCTATATTTAGTAAAGATAGGGGTCTCACTCCCACTCGGGCTGGTCTGGAACTCCTGAGCTCAAGTGATCATCCTGCCTCAGCTTCCCAAAGGGCTAGGATTTCAGGTGTGAGCCACCAACCCTGGCAAATACAAGTTTCTTGACCTTGACACGTGGGCCATGGAGAGCTAGAAGACCTAAGTTCTAAGCTTTATCTCTAAATCTCTGTGCAACCTTGGGCACTGAGCCTCATGGCCTAACCATGGGTAATCACAGGTAATCAGGGCCTTGGGTTTCTCCCAAGATCAAAGCTTGGGAAAAATGCAGTTGAGCTGAACTCCTTAGTCATAGTCAAATGCCTGGCTCCTGTAGGACTTCTCACTGTACCTCAAACATACTAAGTTAACTCCTGCCTCAGGGCCTTTGCACATGCTACCTCTTCTGGTAACACTCTTCCCCCAGACTGTCTCATGGGAAATATTCAACCTTAGTTTTAAAGGCCTACACCAGAGTCAAGGCAGAAAGGTTGTTATTGATTGCAAAGGAACAACTCAGGGCATTGGAGAAGAGAAGAACCACTGTTCTATTAGTTCATTTAATCCTCTCAATGGCTCTGAGAGGTATGAGTAATGTACTATTATTATTTTTTTTGAGACAGAGTCTCACTATGTCACTCTTGATAGGGTGCCATGGCATTGACAGCTCATAGCAACCTCAAACTCTTGAGCTTAAGCGATTCTCTTGCCTCAGCCTCCCAAGTAGTCGGGACTACAGGCACCCGCCACAACGCCCGGCTATTTTTTGGTTGTAGTTCTCATTGTTATTTGGGAGGCCCGGGCTGGGTTTGAACCCTCCAGCTCTGGTGTATGTGGCTGGCGTGCTAGCCACTGAGCTACAGGTGCTGAGCCAAGTATGTACTATTATTAATTCCTATTTTACAGATGATAAAATTAAGACCCAGAGGTGTTAGATAACTTGCCAAACGCCCCACAACTAGTAAGTAGCAGGATCAGGATGTGAATGCAGGCAGTCTGGATCCAGTGTCTAGCTACTTAAACCACGAGGCTCTGCTTCTCAGTATATAAAAAAGCTTAGTTAGCATCAGGGCTGGCATGGGGTGGTTGCTCAATGAGCAATAGCTATTTCCCTATCCTCTCAGGCACTTAATTCTCCAAATCTTATAATACAACCCCCAGAACCAATCTGACAACCCCTTCCTATTCCCTCTTGCCAGAATCCTGGGTCCCTCACTCTATCTTCTCATGCCTGTACACACTGGGTGGCTGAATTTGAGGGCTTTGGAGTCAGACTCTCTGTGCTGCCATCCAGGCTCCACCATTCACTAGCTCCATAAACACAGGAATGTTACACCCTTTCCTCACCTGTGAAATAGGGACAATAACAATCTCTATGTCCTAGAATTATTATAAGGAGTCAGGCGGCGCCTGTGACTCAAGGAGTAGGGTGCCGGTCCCATATGCTGGAAGTGGGGGGTTCAAACCCAGCCCCGGCCAAAAACCAAAAAAAAAAAAAAAAAAGGCTCAAGGAGTCAGTGCGGTGATACATGCAAAATACTTTCCACCTTCTTTAGTCTGTATATTAATAAAAATTACTTAATACATTGTAGCACCTATCATTGGGGCTTCTCGTGAGAAACTCCCAAAGTTTTTGAGGATGTAAAACATACCCCCTATCCTCTGTGGAGTCAAAGTTGGGACCAGATGAATTCATTGTTTGTAAATAAGGCTGGCTGTGTGAAAAAACTTCTAAATGATCCAACCCAGGATCCACCAGACAAGAACTTCCTGGAGATAATGCCCTTCAGGGAGTGATCTCTTGGATCAAATAGATCTGCTTTTGAATTCCAGCTCTAATTTCTCCTCAGAATCTCGGTTTCTCCATATGTCAAATAGGAATGAGGTGGTGTGAGGTGGATTAAGAATTCAGATTTGCATTCAGGTTGCATTCATGTGTCATTTTACTCCTTGCTCAGCCATGGACCAACTGTGTGAATGGAGATGAGTATCCTCACCTCGGTGAGGCTTAGATGTCTGTTCCAATGGATATTATCATCATTCCTCTTCCAAGAGTGGGTGTGAGGACTCACAAGTGTCCACAATCTGGGCGCTGTAGCTACTAGGATGGGAGACGGTGTACACCGATGATGAGGAGATTAGGCTCTAGAATCAGACTGCAACATGCCTAGGTCAAATTCCAGCTCTGACAATTACTCCCAGTGAAATCTTAGGGAAATCAATTTCTTCTCTCCTCCTTGGTTTGTGTATCTGGAAAATGAGAACAATAACAGTAACTATCTGGTGGCGTTTGCTATGAGGATTGAATCATTTAATTGCTTTAATTTTAAAGCAATTAAAATGGGCTGGGTTCAGTGTACGTAGCCAATAAGAGGCTAAACTATTATTAGAGCGATTTTTAAAATATCCTTTCCTTCCTGCCAATGCATTTCCCCAAAAGTTTGAAGACTTGAACTGAGTGCCAAAGTCTTCAGGATCAGATCCAAGTCAAGAAAACCAAAACACTGAAACTCCTCATTTGCAGATAAAGGAAACCAGGACCATGGTAACTACATCAAACTCCATCCTACATCCACAAGATCAACCCTTCTTAATTATAGTGTAACTCAAAGGCTGGAGTCTCCCTAGAACAGGGTTCACGTCCCAGCAATGCTACCTTGCTGCGTGACCTGAGATAAATGACTTCACCTCTCTGGACCTCAGAGCGTCACCTGGCATAGTAACTCTCTCCCTCGTGGGTTATTTAGATTCGATGAAAGATGCACAAAGTGCGGTGTGCAGAAAAGGCTGGAGAAGCGGGAGATGCTGTTACTAATGCAGTTCCAGTCTTTCCGCCTTTTTGAGGGTCTCCTTTTCTGTCAGGTCGGGGCTCATCTCACGCTGTCTCAGTCGCGACTTACAGCTCCAGCAACTGTCACAGGCTCTTCCGCGTGGTTCTCTCTTCCCACCTGCAGTTCCTCCGCAAGGCGCGAAGAAGGAGGCGCCCACAGAACTCTTTGCCTCCTGAAACTGTTAGGTTGGGCTCCCACTCCACCCCTTACCCTCCGCGATCAATCAGAATCCTCAGGACCAATCAGAAGAGGCATAGGTGATCAATGCCTGCCTCCTTAAAGCGCCCTCGCACCTCATTGGATGAATTTGAGCGCAAGTAGGCTACTCCCCTTTGAAGAGATTGGGCCAGCCAATCAGCAGTGCAACCGCAGCCGAGCTAGTGTAGGGCGGGCGCAGTCGACTAGCCACAGAAGACTGGCAGTGGCGCGAGCTCGTAGCTTTTTCAGCATCAAAGTCCTGCCTAGGCGGGAACCCCGCTGGCAAGACTGTAACCCTTGGGCCAATTAATGCTGAGGCAACGCAATGGGCCATTCTCTCTACGGCGTGGTGGGGGTCTGGCACATTTAGCGAGCAGTTAATCGTGGCTCAGCAGATAATCTGTTGAGGGGTCAGTGAGAACGTCACGCTGCCAATACCTGTCACAGCACTGCCCCTTTTGTATCTTTCCTGTCCCTGTATACTTTCAGGTGAGGCAGGGTGACTTGTGCAGCCAATCAGTGGTGGGTAGGGCAAAGGTCGGGAAAAGGGAACCTCCCACAGGCACCTTGAAGCCTGGTTGGCTCTTGAGGGTAGCCCAGTTGATCAGGTGTGGCGGCAGCCTACACACCCCCCTCACGCTTTCCCAGATTGTAAATTTCTGCAGATTGTGAAGAGTGGGGAGAAAAGTGAAAGGGTTTGGGGCGGCGCCTGTGGCTCAGTCGGTAAGGCGCCAGCCCCATATACCAAGGGTGGCGGGTTCAAACCCGGCCCCGGCCAAATTGCAACCAAAAACTAGCCGGGCGTTGTGGCGGGCTCCTGTAGTCCCAGCTGCTCGGGAGGCTGAGGCAAGAGAATCGCTTAAGCCCAGGAGTTAGAGGTTGCTGTGAGCTGTGTGAGGCCACGGCACTCTACCGAGGGCCATAAAGTGAGACTCTGTCTCTACAAAAAAAAAGAGAAAAGAAAAGTGAAAGGGTTTTCAAACTAGAGCTGCTCTGGGTGGCAATATAGAAGCAAAAAAGGCAGTTGGTATTCCTGAGTAATCTCAGGTCAACAGAGTCCCCAAGGTTATTCAGGTGAAGGAAGTTCAGGAACCAACTCCTTGCAGAGAGTGGGAAAGTGCCTGCTCCGCAGCCAATCAACACTGGGGCTGAAGGTAAGTCGGAATGAAGCCCAAGGCCCCGGACCAATCAGACTCAAGGTCCTGCCCCTCCACAGGCAGGTGGGTGAGTTCCACAGCCAATCAGCTGCGAGCCCTAGACCCAGGAGAGAAGTGGCGCTGTCCTAGGTGCCACACCAACTGGTTCAAAGCGCTCAGCAGGTGTGAGCTGAGGAGACTGCACTGCAGCCAATCAGCGTCTGCCTCGGGCTCCGCGCGTGACCAGCGGGCTGTGCACGCGCCCTGACCTCGTGCCCCTGACTTCGCGTCACTACCCACTTTTTAACGGTCACTCCAGCTTACGCCGCCTTAAGCATAGGTGAGGAGGAACAGGGTCTGAGCTGGTGAGTGTCATGGTTTTTCTTACTCTTCTTTTTTGGGCCCAGACGAAGCTGAAGTATTGGGGCTTGAGTGGCTGCTGTTGAAGATTAGAAAGTGCCAGTTTAGGTCCTGGGGTTTTCCTCTGTCCTGTAGAGGCTGGAAATGGGGGCTCCTGGACATCTTCGGACCTAGGTTGGGCAGAGGCCAAGCCAGCCTGCCCTCTGAGTTGGCCATTGGTCTCTGAGGCCAGCCTAAGTTGGAAGCATGTTCTAGGGAAGCTGAAGGCCCTTGGCTCAGTCCGGGGTCATTGGCCAAAAGGCCTGGCCTCTGGACAGTGAGAGGTTATCTGGGGGTCTCTGGACTGAATCTGGATCTGGTAACAGACAGAAGAGTTCTGTGGCTCTCTGGAGGTTATAGGGAGTCATTGGCCAAGAGATGGCCTAATGTGCACTTGGGAGGTTTTCTGGGGTATTTGAACCCAACTTTGTCTGGGAATGAATATTACTGATGTTGGAAGTCCATCGAAAGTTGTCAAGGGCCACTGCATCCAAACCGTGCTGGGAACATGCAGTTTCAAGGCTTTCCAGGGTTTCTGGGCTCTGAGTTGAGATGCTCTTGGGAGATGTTCCAATACTGAGTCCAGGTTGGACAATGTGATCAGGAGGTTAGGCCAGTGATACTCTGGAGGTTCTTAGCCTACACGAGGTTTTATAGCCCTGTGGCTCTGGACAGAATGAGGATTGGGTACTGTATGGGGTTTTTCAGTCTCCCTGTCCCTACTCCCCTCCATACTCTTTTTGGTCATTCCCAGAAGATGCTGGACTGCAAGTATGGGGCAGGTGCACAGGGAAGATGAATGTTGTAGTGAAGGAAAAGGTGTATGAGATAGTCTGCTCTTTAGGAAATCAACCCAGGTTGTTGTATTGATGATATTTTTATACTCACAGAGCAGGATGTTATTATATCATTTCACTCAGCTGTTCACTCAGGTAGTAAAGCTTTTGGAGTGTTTTCATGTACACCAAGTTCTTAAACCAGCGGTGGAGGTAAAGGAGGTGGTCTATGAGTGGACTTCAAAGACTGTGAGCTCCTGGAAATCCTACAAACTATATGTGTGTATGTATTTGGGAGGGGTAAGGGAAGGCAAAGGGGCTATATGGATAAGCAAGAAGGAATAACCTGTCCAGGGATGGGCATCAGAGGAATCTGTTAATCTCTTGTCATTCGTTCATGTAAAAAATGGCATGAGCATCTATAATTTCCTAATGCAAATAGTTGGTCCCATGGCTTATATTCTCAACTGATGGTAAACCCCTAAGAGGTTAAGAACCATCGGAATAAAGTAGGCTCCTGTATGGGGGCTGGGCAAGAGCACGAATGGAGATTCTTTTTTCTCACATTTGGTTTTGGCCCATCCTTCAGAGTGTCTCACATACTGGCCTGCACATCCAAGCTCAGTCTATGTGAGTGCATGATCAGGGCCTAGGATGTGTACATCAGTCACATGAATATATACCTGGAGCTGGAGCCTGTGTAGGCCGTGAAAGCAGGCTTAAAGTCTTCTGGTCCAAGAAATACAGGGTTCCAAATTCTGAGAACATCATCTAGATGTGAGATGGCAGGGGAGCTCACAAGGTACTTCCTCGATGCCTTTGAACTCAGCCCATAGGAAGGGAACCAGCCAGAGGAGGTCAGAGTAAGGGCCTTTTGCCCAGGATTAAGTCAATACTGGAATTCAGTACTGGTCTTGAAAAAGCTTCTATGAGGAATTTGAGGCTCTTGGAAGAGTTAGTACCATATGAGTGCCAAAGAAAAAGGCCAATCATGGCTGGGCGCCCATGGCCAAGTGCAGTGGCTCACACCTGTAATCCTAGCACTCTGGGAGGCTGAGGCAAGTGAATTGCTTGAATTCAGGAGTGTGAGACCAACCTGAACAAGACTGAGACCCTGTTTCTAAAAATAGCTGGGCATTGTGACAGGTGCCTGTTGTCCCAGCTACTAGGGAGGCTGAGGCAAGAGAATCACTTGAGCCCAAGAGTTTGAATTTGCTGAGAGCTTTGACACCATGGCACTCTACCAAGTGTGACAAAGTGAGACTCTGTCTTAAAAGAAAAAAGAAAAAAAGGCCATTCAATGTGACGATGCAGTGGAACCTAAGTCTTCTGACTTCTACTCTAGTTCTTTTTCCATTTAATCCACATATCACATGTGCTATGATAGGGTCTCAAGCACCTATTCAGCTTACCTGGGCATGACTCTATCTGGTTCTTGGGTTATACACAGCATAGATTTTTAAGGGGGAAAAAAAATAACCCTGTGGTATCTCTTTTCTGATATGTGTTAGATATACTTAACTAGAAAGAGTGAACATCTTTATAGTTCATGCAATATTTGGATAATTGGTCTTAATCTATATAAAATGCTATGGGGAATTTAACCTTAATTTGTGGAAAGAGATGTGTTCTTAGGAAGAATGGCTAGTTCACAGATTTTTTCTAAATTCATTCTTGTTCAACTTGGATTGTGAAGAGCCAATATTTAAAATAAGTGAGATATATGGTGGACACCTATAGTGCCAGCTACTTGGGAGGCTGAGGCAAGAGAATCGCTTGAACCTAGGAGTTTGAGCTATGATGTCACAGCACTCCACCCAGGGTGACAGCTTGAGACTCTGTCTCAAGAAAAAAAAAGTGAGATAAAAGTAGAATATTTCTCATAAAACATATAATCATTCCTCTAGGTGGCCTATTCTGATGGTTTAATTTTAATTCTAATATTTAAAGAGAATATATATTTATATTGTGGTGTTGACATTGTTACATCAAGCTGGGTTGTGCCTGAGGAGTTTATGTACAAGGATTTCTGGAAAGCTCTGATTTTGCAATCAGGGTGTGCACTGAGCCCCTCACACATTTTCTCTGAACATCTCCTTGGTTAAGCCTATCAGTAAGAATAAAAAATATCAGATTTCATGCTTTATTCAATGATAACAGCAATAAAAAGGGACTGAGAGGTGAAATCCTTTTCCCACATGTTCTTTTTCCTATTATGTTCAACCTAATCTCTCCTACCCACTGTCCCCTCGGCCAGGATGCAGACTTGGGTCCTCATAACCTGTGATTTCCTTGATCTTCCCCAGTGGAACAACTATGGATGATTCCCACTGAGTCATCTTGGGAAGTGGAAGGTGGGCAAGGCTTATGAGACCAGGAAAGGGAGGACTTTCAAAAACAGCAACAGTTAGCAGTGTCATTACCCTTCCAAGTCAAAGTGCTATTTGCTTCTGCTTCTGCTGTCACTGCTTCATACATGATGGCTGGTCTGCACTGTCAAAAAACGTGGGGAGAGGTTAGGCAAGCACCTAGAATGTCACCAGCATAAGGGATATCCTTAGGTGGGGTAGACACCAAGTGGGAGGCAAGATGGGGTTTCCCATGATTGGGGGCTTTTCTTCACAGAATGGGAAGTCCCCTTCACCTCTTTCCTCCCTTTTAGGTTCCCTGAAAGCCCATTCATGCTCCTTGTCAACTACATTTGGGTGACAGAGGATGCTGCTCATTAAGCACAGTCTCCAACTCTCTTGATCATCAATTTGCAAACCACGTTGGGGGGAGCTGACTCACAGGCACATGATGTAGAGTTGGGAGGTGAGGGGATCACACCCCACTGGGTGATGATGTCATCTTCCAGACCCCTGTACCTTTCCTTCTATACCTGGGGCTTCTCCCTCATAACACTCCCCAGTTATTCCTTATCTTTAATGATAGTGTATTTCTATGTTGGAGGAAGGACATTTCCCTCTGTGAATATATGCATCAGAGGGATTGCTGCTTTGTGTCTTTTATATGTATGTCTAAAGTGCCCCTGGGTGTGGTGGTATGAGGAATTAAAAAGCTCAGAAATGGAAAATATTTAACCCTCCGGGTAGCAGATGAATACAGCTTGCACATTTGCATTTTCCCTTTCACTCTGACTCATCTTCCCCTCTCCTTACCCGAGTGCCCCTCCACCAGCCTCACCCATTGACACACCCTGTCTGATGTAGGTGTCTGCACCCAAGCTAGAATGAGAAAGAAGGTATGGTAGGTCTAGAGGGACAAAATAAGAAGCCAGTCTGAACATTTTGGAGAAAATGGGAGAAATGGGCACTTGAAGACACAATATTTGGGTTTAAGAGGTGAGCCCAGGGGGCATTTATCTTCCATTTATTTATTTATTTAACAGAGTCTCCCTCTGTGCCCTGGGTTGAGTGCTGTGGCATCATTGTAGCTCACAGCAACCTCAATCTCTTGGGCTCAAGCAATCCTCTTGTCTCAGCTTCCCCAGTAGCTGGCATTACAGGTGCCCACCACAATGCTGGGCTAGTTTTTCTAGTTTTAGTAGAGACGGGGTCTCACTCTTGCTCAGGTGGTCTCAAACTCCTGAGTTCAAGCAACCCACCTGCCTTCACCTCTGAGAGGCCGAGCCACCGCGTGAACCACCGCGACCAGCCCTTCCAATTATTTATTGTTACCTATATGATATGCCAGGCACATAAGTGCTTCATTTGTTGAATGAATAAGAAATCTACAGGATCAGGGATAACAGAATAGTAAGAAACATAAAAAGAAACTTGAGCATCTCAGACCTCATCCCTTCCTCAGATGAAAGAGTGCTGAAGTGTGAAAAGAGGGGAAACCTTTGGGGACGTTGACTCCTTGGGCAGGAAGTGAAAGAAACCCCTGAGTCCTAATTTCAGAGAAATGCCATTTGTCATCAGCCCAAGAAAAGGAGGTTTTCTTTTCGAAGACCACCGCAGGCCCTTCCTGGGGTTGCCCCCTTCAGAGCTTGATGGGAGGATCTGAGTCACTCACACACCCTGTCCCTGATGGCGACCCAGATGACAGGGGTCATTACCACAGAGCGAATGAGGCTTCCTAGCACCAAGTCAGGGAGCGGGAGGGAGGGTCCTTTTGGTCCTCATTCACCCTCTCCTTGGAATCCACATGTTTCAGTCCTTTTTGCTTCTGTAGTTGGAAGTAAAACAGCTTCCAGCTACTAATGTTCTACCATCACCTCTAATATATTTGATCAGTGCTATGCACTTAGAAACCACTTTCACATTCATCATGTCATTTCATCTCCTCCAAATGAGAGACTATCCCTATATCATAAATGAGATAACTGAGGTTCAGAGAGGTAACTTGCCCAAGGTTACTCAACCAGTAAATGGCACAGATGAATCTCAAATACAGTCCTTGGAGCTACAACTACAGTTTTTTGACCCTAGGAGTTCACAAACGAAATAAGAAAACACACAGTTAGGAGGCAGAATGTCTGGGTTATGGAAGTAGAGGGGGTGGTGTCTCCTATAAAGCAGAGCCAGGATTATAAAACCACACCCCCTTGGAGGACTGCAGCAGACTGTTATTTGGCACATCCAATAGAGGACTGTGAGGTTGTGGGCGGGGCTAGCTGGGGGAGGGGGGTCCAGGAGCCCCAACAGCAGTTCAGAGCATGTGGCATCCCAGAGGAACCTACAATGGTGAGTGGTTGCTTCTCCCCAGCTGACGCTTTCTTCCCATCACAATTCTCTTTTTGTCCACTCCCTGCCAACTTGTAGCCCTCTCCCCTATTCACAGGGAGCTTGCACCTAGGACTATGCCCGCTGAATGCTAAGATACTTAGGTTCTATATTCCTCGTGCCTGGGTTCCCAGTTCTCTTCTTAAAAGCCAATGTGGTGGTTTTGATGTGTGATAAACTCCTGCCATGTTGGTTTTTGTCTTCCTATTCTTCACTTGTCTTTTGAAAAACAAGAATAAGCCATTTCCTTATCCTAATCTTGAGAGGAAATAGCCTCCCTCTCTATAGAGTTCACATTTCTCGTCTCCTACTTCCTTGGAGTCACTTCTCCAAGATCTCCCTCCATCACTGGGTCAGAAGCCTTTTCTTCTGTGGCTTCTGCACCAACTTTCTTAACTTACTGGGTGGGAGTCTTTGGTCTGTTCTCTAAAGATATGTTCTAGAGGCTTCAGCTTCAGGGCAACGATTGACCAATACCTTAGAGCCTGTCCTCCTGCAGCCATAACCCCTGTCTTGCTGCCCTCCCATATTTCAGGGATGATGGGCTTGTGGAGAGAGGGCCACTAGCTTTTGAAGCTCTCCCATGAAGCTGTGTCTTGCTCCATCCCTAAAGGCTAGGGTTGACTGGGTTTCCTGATGATCCCTTTGTCTGGGATGAATGAGGAAAGCCTGGCTTACTGAGAGGGCTTTCTTTGCAGAGGAACTTGGAGAGGAAGAAGTATAAGTCAGAGACTGCCCATATATACTAGTCTTAAATTCACTAATTAATATTTGTGTCAACTGCCTGGCCCTTGCTCTTTAAGTCCTGATTTTGGTCTAATTTCCATTCTCCCTCCATTATCCCCACCCCCAGCTCCTGTTCTGATTCCGGATAAGCTCAAGTCCTCTCTTGGGGTAGTTTATCTGTTCCACTCAGGACAGAGGGCTCTGATCTAGAATGAGCAACTCACTTTCTCTCCCCTCACCTCCACAGGCTTGAGAATATGCTGTTCTTCCCTACCTTTTCCATCATGGAGCCCACATTGTTGCCCTTCTTTTAGAGCCTCTGAGACTGGTACCCAGGCAAGATATAATGCCTCTGCCTGCCATAAGACTGCCCAGTCCTTATGGCTCTGATCGGCTGGTACGACTGGCAGCCAGGCTCCGGCCAGCACTCTGTGATACCCTGATCACCGTAGGCAGCCAGGAGTTCCCCGTCCACAGCCTGGTGCTAGCAAGTGTAAGCCAGCAGCTGGGCCACAGGGGCCAATGGGCTCTGGTAGAAGGCATCAGTCCTTCCACCTTTGCCCAGCTTCTACGTTTTGTTTATGGAGAGAGTGTAGAGCTGCAGCCTGGGGAGCTGGGGACCCTAGAGGAGGCAGCCAGGGCCTTGGGAGTGCAGTCCCTGGAAGAGGCATGCAGAAGGGCTCGAAGGGACAGGACTGAAGAGGAGGTGGATCTAGGGCTGAAGAAACATCAGGAAGAGCCAGAGAAACCCACAAGGGATTCTGAGAGAGGACAGAGAAGGCTTGGAGAGAAGCAGAAACAAGAGAAGTATCTTAGAGCTGCTGAGAGAGAACAGGAGATGTTACACAAGCACAGACCACCAAGAGAGAGCCCTGAGATGGCAGGGGCAACAAGGGAGGGTCAGGGGGAGCAGGTGAGATCAAAGGAGGAGAAACTCAACCAATCCCCTATTTGCCATGGGACAGCAGATGGGAAGCAAGGCATGGTCATGTGGGTGAGGAAGAGTCTAGGGAGCTCTGAGGAAAGTCTGCGGGAGTTCCCTGGCTCCCTTCCCCCACCAGGTTCCTTCCAAACCAGCATCATCCCTAGGCCCTGGTGGGCTGAGGCCCCTTGGTTGGGGGGCGGCCAGCCTGCCATGTGGAGCATCCTGCTGTTGCCCCCCAGATACGGCACTCCCTTCTCCCATAGCACCCCCATGACTGGAGCCTGGCAGGAGGTCTGGCCTCAGGACCAGAGGTGAGTGAATGGTCTAGGAGAAGGCTTTCAGGCTGGGAGGGAGTGGCTCAGGAGAGGTGGCCATGATGGCTAGAAAGGCACCATGTCCTATCTCTACTGTGTATTTTCTGAGCTGGGGATGGGACAAGAAGCTACTGCCACAGGGGAAGCCAAAGCCTTGCCCTTGAGGATTCAGGACACACACACACACACACACACACACACACACACACACACACACACACACCCCCTTTCAGGAAAGGGCCAGGCTCCAAGGTTTTTCCCAGGCTGTAACTTTCCCACCCCACTTCCAGGATCCCACTGGCCCTGAACCCCCCCAAAGGGCTCTGGAGCCAGAACCAGTTGGCCTCCTCCAGCCCCACCCCAGGTAAGCCCCTCACTGTCCTGCATACACCCTGTAAGCGGTCTCTCCTCTGGGGCTGGTGCTCCTGGAGTCCAGCCTGAGCAGGGCCCCTACCTCATTCTGCTCCCTCCAGGTTCCCTCCCCCAGGGCCCTGCACAGCTCAGCCCTGGGGAGATGGAAGAGTCTGATCAGGGGCACACAGGTGAGTAGGGTGAGGGCACTTTTGCCTCAGCCCCACTGTAGTCTCTGATTTCTTGCCTGGGATTCCCGGCCTTGCCCTCCTTCAACTTGTCTGTCCCCACAGGAGCACTTGCAACCTGTGTGGGTCATGAGGGCACCAAAGGCCACCCATCTCAACAACACCCTCCCCCAGCCCCTTCCCCTCGGTCTCGGCCTTATGCTTGTTCTGTGTGTGGGAAGAGGTTTTCACTCAAGCATCAGATGGAGACACACTATCGAGTCCACACAGGTATGGGTGCTCTGCCTGGTGTGAATCACCTGCTTCTTTCCCAACTCCAGTCTGCCCACTCTTGAGCCCCATTCCCATTACAATTCCCTGGTCGCCCAATCTACCCTCAGCTTGGGCAGCCTTTGCTTCCTTCTTTCTTCTTTCACCGACCTTCCCCCTCCGCCTGCCCTAGGAGAGAAGCCTTTCTCCTGTAGCCTTTGTCCTCAGCGCTCCCGGGACTTCTCTGCTATGACCAAGCACCTGCGGACGCACGGGGCCGCTCCATATCGCTGTCCTCTGTGCAGTGCTGGCTGTCCCAGCCTGGCCTCCATGCAGGCACACATGCGAGGCCACTCGCCCAGCCAGCTCCCACCCGGATGGACCATTCGCTCCACCTTCCTCTACTCTTCCTCCTCCTCGAGGTCATCCCGGGCCTCGACCTCTCCTTGTAGTCCCTCCTCCTCCACTACCTGAGGAGGTGTGGATAACTTCTTTGGGCTCAGCCAAGATTCTAAGAATGAAAATCGGGTCGTCTGGGCTTCTGACCCAGCACCGCTGCTAAGGTACCTTAGCAAATTCGGCCCCAGGAGAGCCTCGGGATGACCGCAGGTCGCAGGCCCCTAGGCCAATCAGCCCCTATAGGGTGAGGGCACTGAAGTTTACATGAGTAAAGGTAAACTGTATGGGGGCTGTCGATCTCATTACCATAATAAAAGAGTTTCCTGTACTCTCCTTTCAAGACTAGAAAGCCGAGTTTAGTCTGTACGTCTAGGTCCCCCAGCCTTGCCCTTGTCCTGTAGCGGCCCCTAGTGGCTATGAGTCCCCTGTCCAGCGGGGTGGACACTTCCTCTGGCCCCGGGGGCGTCTCATCCTCTCTCGGAAGCAGCCGGCCGCAAGGGGTCGGTGTCCAAGCAAACTTCGCAGCATCCCCTGGGATAGTGGGGGCTGTGAAACCCCAAGTCACTGGTCCCTTTCACAGCAATTCTTGGAGCGCGGAGTCTGATCTGGGCGCGCCCAGCACTGGGCTGGAGGAGAACGAGTGCTCCCGCCCTGCTTTCGGCCACCTGCCTCCTCTCTAAGCACAAGGGCCCCGAGATCGCGGCCTCTTCGGCATCTTCCCTCCACACGGAGCGGAACGGCGGCTGGGTCGCCCTTGGAACTAAGACCATTTCCTTTGCCACCGCCCCTTCTCCAGCCCACGCCTCCCACGCTCGCGAACTGCATTTCCCAGTGTCTCCCGGGTTCTCAGGGTGCGAAGTCCGCTGCACTCTGGGTATGGTAGTCCAAGCGGGCTGCCGGCTCCGACAAAAACAATGGGAGGAGTCTGAGACGAGGACCACACCTCCCGGAGACCCGGGAACTGGCTTTCCGAGTCCTGGTCAGGGTCCGAATAGTCCCAGTTCTAGTGCTTTACCTCCCCGCGGAAGGAGCAAGGCGTCTGGACTACATTTCCCGGAGGCCCCTGCGTCTCGCCTCTCTCCGGCCTCGCTGCGGGGACTGACCTATTCTAAGAGCCGTCTGGGGTTGACGGCCGACCGGCTGCGGACTCCTGTTCCCGTGGTGCCCCGCGCGTGGCCGGCCCAGCCCCCGGCTCCCGCCAGCCCGGCGGCGGCGCTGGTTGTTGGCGTGACCGCCCCGCTCCGCCCCTCCTCTACCTCCCCTCCCCCCGGCCCTGCGCACGGGCCGCCCCTCCCCCCGCCTCCCCGGCCCCTCTCACGGTGCCAAGATGGCGGCGGCGGCGGGCGGCGGCAGTTGCCCCGGGCCTGGCTCCGCGCGGGGCCGCTTCCCGGGCCGGCCGCGGGGCTCCGGCGGGGGCGGGGGCCGCGGCGGACGGGGCAGCGGGGCCGAAAGAGTGCGGGTAGCTCTGCGGCGCGGCGGCGGCGCGGCGGGGCCGGGCGGAGCCGAGCCCGGGGAAGACACGGCCCTGCGCTGTTTGCTGGGGCTCCGCCGGGGCCTGCACCGGCTCCGCCGCCTGTGTGCCGGCCCGCGCGTTCAGCGAGGCCGGGGCCGGGGCCGGGGCCGGGGCTGGGGCTGGGGCCCTAGCCGGGGCTGCGTGCCGGAGGAGGAGAGCAGTGACGGAGAATCCGACGATGAGGTGAGGCGGTCGGAGGCGTCCCCAGCGCCGGGCGGGGCGGAGGCCGGGGTCTTCCAGGGTTCTGGGTTACCCGGCGGGACGGCTGGGAAAGTGGAGTCCCCAGGGCTCCTGCGGGGAGAAGGAAGCCTAGTAGTAGGCGAGGAAGGAGGCAGGTTGCATGGAGCTTTCCCTGGAAAGGGCCTCTGAAAGTAGGTAGAGAAGCCCGCTGCAGCTAGTTGGCTCTTGGGCCCGAGGCAGGTCCTGCTGAAGTGTCCTGGGCTGATCCTTTTCTGTAGTTGGCGAAGCTAGAGCTGTAGAGGTTCGGGTGAGGAGGCAGTGTGGACTGCATGCCCAGCCAGGAGTGGTTGACAGCAGCGTGGCTTTAGTGGACCGAGACTAGAGCTGTCTAAGCTCTTACCTGTAGGCTGCCCTGCTGGGCCTGAAACCTCCCCGGTTTCACCAGTGCCCCAATTCCTCTTCTCTTCTAAGGTGGAGTGGTGGAGGGCTTTCTCCTGAGGCATTCCTCCTGAAGAGGAATGGAATGAAAGCTGTGACTGGGCATTCGGACAGGTCTGGTCTGAGTTCAGCTCAGACTAGGATTTATCCCCCAGCTTTTCCAGAGAAAGGCAGAAAGGTGTGGGTTATGTTACTTACAAGTTAATAGCAACCTGAGGGCTCAGAGTGGATCCCCATTTGATAGGCCATTTGATCCCCTCCCCCCACCCCTCAGCTTGGGTGCCCCTAATCCCATCTTTATTCAAGAAGAAACTATGCTAAAGGAGATAAATGGAGGTCCCACTTTTTTTTTTTTTGAGTTGAACTCTGAAAGAATCTGAGTATAAGGCCTACTATCTTCACTGAAGAGAACCTGTTGTGTTCTCTTCTGGGCTAACGGACCACTGATGGCTGTGCTGAGTGGTCTGGCACTGGGTTTGGGATACTTTGTGCCTCCATCCCCAGAGAGAGACCCTGTTTTCTACTCCTCTTTGACCTTTGCGTCTAATTCTTTTGCGAGTAGGTAAGGGTATGTTAAGGGGGAATCTGGGGATATTCCTCAGTATCTGAGTCACAGGTGGAACTAGGGTTTTGGCACTGACTGCTGTTTCTCCCCTCCACTCCTGGTCCCCTAAATTAGGAGTTTCAGGGTTTTCATTCAGATGAAGATGTGGCCCCCAGTTCCCTGCGCTCTGCGCTCCGATCCCAGCGAGGTGAGTGTTGGGGGAACTCTACCTCTATAGCTTTACAGAGGAATTGTTATTCTTGCCCTTTGTGTTGGCTCTTCCCCATTGGACTAGTCTCCATCAGTTACTGAGCGTGTTCTGTGTTCAGAGTCCAAGCTAGGCTGGGCAGTGGGGGAATCAGATGAGGAAGACTTAGTTCCGTCCTCCTAGAGTGCCTTCCTCAGTCTTCAGGGCCAGCTTGACCCATCTTCCCACACCTATTCTCCTTTTAGGTCGAGCCCCCCGAGGTCGGGGCCGCAAGCATAAGACGACCCCCCTTCCTCCTCCTCGCCTAGCAGATGTGGCTTCTACCCCCCCAAAGACCCCTGCCCGGAAACGGGGTGAGGAGGGCACAGAACGAATGGTGCAGGCACTGACTGAACTTCTCCGGCGGGCCCAGGCACCCCCAGCCTCCCGGAGCTGGGCATGTGAGCCCTCCACCCCACGGCGGTCTCGGGGACGGCCCCCAGGACGGCCAGCAGGCCCCTGCAGGAAGAAGCAACAAGCAGTAGTGGTGGCAGAAGCAGCTGTGACAATCCCCAAACCAGAGCCCCCACCTCCTGTGGTTCCAGTAAAACACCGAACTGGCAGCTGGAAGTGCAAGGAGGGGCCAGGCCCAGGACCTGGGACCGCCAAGCGTGGAGGACATTCAGGGCGAGGAGGCCGTGGAGGCAGGGGCCGAGGCCGAGGTGGGCTCCCCCTGGTGAACAAAGTTGTTTTAAAGGCCAAAAAAGCAAAGATGGAACAATTGTCCTTGGGACTTGAATCAGGTCAGGGTCAAGGTCAACATGAGGAAAGTTGGCAGGATGCCCCCCAAAGAAGAGTTGGATCTGGACAGGGAGGGAGCCCCTGCTGGAAGAAGCAGGAGAAGCTGGAGGAGGAGGGAGAGGAAAAGAAAGAAAAAGAAGATGACGACAACAAAGAGGAGAGAGAAGAAAAAGAAGAGAGAGGTATAGCTGAGGAAGAGATGATACTCCCCAAGGAAAAGGAAGAGGCAAAGCTACCATCACCGCCTCAGACTTCTCCAGCCCCTTCACCTCCACCCCTTCCATCTCCCTCAACATCTCCTATACCACCACTTTGTCCACCACCCCCAGTGTCTCCCCCACCATCCCCTCCACCACCTCCTGCCCTTGAGGAGCAGGAAGAATCCCCTCCTGTGGTCCCAACTACATGCTCCAGGAAGAGAGGCCGACCTCCCTTGACTCCCAGCCAGCGGGCAGAAAGAGAAGCTGCTCGGGCTGGGCCAGAGGGCACTTCTCCTCCCACTCCAACCCCCAGCACCACCGCAGGAGGCCCTCCAGAAGACAGTCCCACCATGGCTCCCAAAAGTGCCACCTTCTTGAAGAATATTCGACAGTTTATTATGCCTGTGGTGAGTGCCCGCTCCTCCCGTATCATCAAGACCCCCCGGCGATTTATGGACGAAGATCCCCCCAAACCCCTCAAAGTGGAGGTCTCACCTGTTTTGCGACCTCCCATAACCACCTCCCCACTTGCTTCCCCGGAACCAGCACCAGCCCCCTCTCCACCACGTGCCCCAACCCCCCCATCTACCCCAGTCCCACTCCCTGAGAAAAGACGGTCTATCCTAAGGGAACCCACGTTTCGCTGGACCTCACTGACCCGGGAACTGCCCCCTCCTCCCCCTGCTCCTCCACCAGTCCCATCCCCACCCCCTGCCCCTGCCACTCCCTCCCGGAGACCCCTGCTCCTTCGGGCCCCTCAGTTTACCCCAAGCGAAGCCCACCTGAAGATCTACGAATCGGTGCTTACTCCTCCTCCTCTTGGGGCTCCTGAAGCCCCTGAGCCAGAGCCTCCTCCCGCCGATGACTCTCCAGCTGAGCCTGAGCTGCGGGCAGTAGGCCGCACCAACCACCTCAGCCTGCCTCTGTTTGCCCCTGTGGTCGCCACTCCTGTTAAGGCTGAGGTGCCCCCTCCTGGGGCTCCAGCTCTGAGCAATGGGCAGCCGCCTCAGGCTCAGCCACAGCAACCCCTGCAAGCCTTGCAAACCCAGCTGCTGCCCCAAGCATTGCCACCACAGCAGCCACAGTTACAGCTGCAGCCACCATCATCACCGCAGCAGATGCCACCACTGGAAAAAGCCCGGATTGCAGGCCTGGGTTCATTACCATTGTCTGGGGTAGAGGAGAAAATGTTCAGCCTCCTCAAGAGAGCCAAAGTACAGCTGTTCAAAATTGACCAGCAGCAGCAGCAGAAGGTGGCATCTTCAATGCCAGTGAGTGTACTGCTCCACCCAGTCTCTCCAGCCTCAATTCTCTGCAGCTCATTTATCTCCTGCCTCCCTAGATACTTTCCAGCATTGCAGAGAACCCTCAGGGCCAGTCTTCCCTTATCTCCCACCTTCCCATGTTCCTTCCATGTGCTATTCCCCTGTCCTCATCTTTCTTCACTTTCTAGCCCCTGACCCTGTTTATTCCCCTACCAGCCGAGCCCAGGGAAGCGAATGGAGGAGGTCATTGGGACTGTCAAGCAGATCTCAGACAGAGGTTCTGTAAGGTCTGAAGATGAATCAATTGAAGCTAAGAGAGAGAGACCCCCGGTATGCGATGGGAGGAGGCCCCTGTGAAGAAGGCTGGCTGGAGGCTTAGGGTCCAGGAGCACAAGGCACAGCTCTCCATACGTATTCCTGGTTTCTCCTCCCCCAGGGCCCTGAGTCCCCTGTGCAAGGCCCCCGCATCAAACACGTCTGCCGTCATGCTGCTGTGGCCCTGGGTCAGGCCCGGGCCATGGTGCCTGAAGATGTCCCCCGTCTCAGTGCCCTCCCTCTCCGGGATCGGCAGGATCTTGCCACAGAGGGTAGGGGGGTGCTGTGCTGTGGGGAGACTTGACAGTTGTGTCAGGTTTGGGGGTGAGCAAGTGGACAAGAAGCTGGGAGAGAAGGAGCTGAGTCAGGTGCTTAGGGGTAGGCAAGGGGATTGGAGTACTAGGTCTTAGGCAAAGCGAGTTGATTGAAGGGCGCTTGAAATCTATACTGTGGAAAAGTAAGAGCCAAAAGGGGATTGAGTGGGAGAAATACAGGAGAGTGCTTGGCGGCTTTGTAGACCCATTTTCTCCTTTCTGTCTGCAGGAATAGACACATCATCAGCATCTGAGACGGAGAGTGTCCCATCACAGTCCCAGCGGGTAAAGGTGGAGTCAGCAGGGCCTGGAGGAGACTCAGAGCCTACAGGGTCTGGAGGGGCCCTGGCCCATACACCCCGGCGCTCCCTGCCCTCCCACCATGGCAAGAAGATGCGGATGGCTCGGTGTGGACACTGTCGGGGCTGCCTCCGTGTGCAGGACTGTGGGTCCTGTGTCAACTGTCTGGATAAGCCCAAGTTTGGGGGCCCCAATACCAAGAAGCAGTGCTGTGTGTGAGTAGCCAGGGCATTGCCTCCATTCTCCCCTCATAGTTGCCAGTCACCAGGCCTCCTGCCCAGCTCCTCTTCTGCCCAGCCAGAGCAGTGGGATGGGCATCCTTGTGGAGAGCTTCCTCTCTTCCCCTAGACCACCAGTCCCCTACCCTGGTGACGTGCTGCTCCCCTCCCCAGATACCGGAAATGTGACAAGATAGAGGCTCGGAAGATGGAACGCCTGGCCAAAAAAGGTAACGGGGCTCACAGGGTGTTTTTTCATTAAACGTTATTTAGATTTTTGTGTGTAAGAAACCATGTTTCCTTGCTCTCCTCCCTTGTTTTTGTAGTTCGCCACCTTTGTCTGTCTTTTCTGTCGTGTGCTTTTCTATCACCCGCATTCATTCTTTCCTGCCCCACTTTCTGGCTTTTCTCCATCCTGATGCCCCATGTCCCTGACTGAGCTCAAATCCTATTAAGTCCCCTGTTCCCGCAGGCCGGACGATAGTGAAGACGCTGTTGCCCTGGGATTCCGATGAATCTCCTGAGGCCTCCCCTGGTCCTCCAGGCCCACGCCGGGGGGCGGGAGCTGGGGGAGCCCGGGAGGAGGTGGTGGCCCCCCCAGGGTCCGAGGAGCAGGACTCCCTCCTACTGCAGCGCAAGTCAGCCCGGCGCTGCGTCAAACAGCGACCCTCCTATGATATCTTCGAGGATTCAGATGACTCAGATCCCGGGGGTCCCCCTGCTCCCCGTCGTCGGACCCCCCGAGAAAATGGTGCGAACCACTTCATGCAATTTGTCCTGTTTCCTGCATGAAAGGGACAAGGTTCCCAGGGACAGGGCTCTATCAGACTGATAGAGAAGGTGACTAAGGGTTGAGGAAGAGGCAGTTTTAGGTGGACATGCAGAAGTGGTGTGTGAGGTTCTCAGCACAGTGAGGTGGAAGAGTCATCTTAGTGGGTCTTGGTTAAAGAACCCTTGGAAACCTTGGGAACCCTGGCATTGTAGAAGAGGAGTTAAAATGGGGTGTGGAAGGACAGGACCTCACTGTTTACGTATCCTGCCTAGAGCTACCAGCGCCAGAGCCTGAGGAGCAGAGCCGGCCCCGCAAACCCACCCTGCAGCCTGTATTGCAGCTCAAGGCCCGAAGGCGCCTGGACAAGGTCAGCATGGCCCACTTCGAGAACCTCAAACCCTGTGTAAGGCATGGTTCCTGCCTTCCAGGAGCTACCTGGCAAGTCAGAGTGCCAGGCGTACCTGAGTGCAGTGGTGTGTGTGTGTGTCAGTGTCAGAGAACAGGTCTAGAGGGAGGAGGCCTTGTGTGTCTGGAGAGCAAATCAGGATCTGGGTGAAAGGCAGGGTCTGGCAGGCTGGGGGAAGGGCAGTGAGGAGAGGAGTCTAGGTGGGGCTGGCAGCCTCTAACCACACCACCATCCCTCCCTAGGATGCTTTGGCCCCTGGTCCCTTTGCTTCTTTTCCCAATGGCTGGACTGGAAAACAGAAATCCCCTGATGGTGTGCACCGAGTCCGTGTGGATTTCAAGGTGTGATACTGAGTGGGGTGGGTGTCAGGCCTGTGGTTGGAAGAAACTTGTTGACTGTGCAGAGAAGCTAGGGCTTTACGGATGGATCTGACTTGTGTTCCTGGCTGCTCTTTGATCTTGCATCCTCTCTTTCCCCCAGGAGGATTGTGACCTAGAGAACGTGTGGCTGATGGGTGGTCTGAGCGTGCTCACTTCCGTGCCAGGAGGGCCACCAATGGTGTGCTTGCTGTGTGCCAGCAAAGGACTGCATGAGGTTGGATCTCTGCCTTTTTTTCCACAGACCCCCAAGTCTTTGTTGGCCCTTAACTGCCTGATGTCTTAGGCCCTCTCAGCTGGGTCTCATCTCCTGGCCTTCTGGCCTCACGCTGTGCCCATCACTCTCTCCCACACCCATCCTCAGCTGGTGTTTTGCCAAGTCTGCTGCGACCCTTTCCACCCATTCTGCCTGGAAGAAGCTGAGCGGCCCCTACCCCAGCATCATGACACCTGGTGCTGCCGCCGCTGCAAATTCTGCCATGTTTGTGGACGGAAAGGCCGAGGATCCAAGGTTTGGAACCAGGGGCCAGCTGGGGGGTGCGGGGGGGTGATGGCAAGGAGGGGGTGTCCCTGTACCAGGTTTTGCTATCACTGTCTTTTCTCCCATGTCCAACAGCATCTTCTGGAGTGTGAGCGCTGTCGCCATGCTTACCACCCGGCCTGCCTCGGACCCAGCTACCCAACTCGGGCCACACGCAGACGGCGCCACTGGGTGAGAGATGAGGCCTGGGCCTCTTGCTTTGGTGCTAATGACTAGCACCACCACCCCCAGACTCGCTGTAGGCTGAGCTCTCAGGAGGCCAAGGAGGGTTGGGGATCCTTTTGAGAATTTTATAAATAACATTTTCTCTTTAGAAACTTCACATAAACAATATTATATGCAGAATCTGTACATAATGGTTTCAGGAGCCCATGGATTCTGTGTTCCGGGCTCAATTTCCTGCCCCAACCTGCAGTCCAGCCCTGCCCCACTCTTCATCTTCCTCCTCCTTCCTCCTCTCTCCAGCATGTCTCCTCTCTTCCTCATCTGTCCTGCATACCCTTACACCCCCTCGCCCTTTGCCCCCTCACATTGCTCAGTGTCTGACTTTCCCTTAACATGGACCTGCTCCTTAGATCTGTTCAGCCTGTGTACGCTGTAAGAGCTGTGGGGCAACTCCAGGCAAGAACTGGGACGTCGAGTGGTCTGGAGATTACAGCCTCTGCCCCAGGTGCACCCAACTCTATGAGAAAGGTGGGGACCTGGCAGGGGGCTGGACCCTGGGGGCCAGAGGGGAGTGGGCCAGGCTCCTAGGCAGGCAGTTAAAACAGATACTCAGCGTGTGGCTTTCCACTTTCTAGCCACAAAACTTTTTCTTCAGTTCAGGGTTCTCTTCCACAGGAGTCCATCCAGTAGATAAAACAGGGCCACAGAACCCCTCTGAGGGAAATGGGAGTAGATGGCCTGGGACTCCACCACCTTGGTCTCTGGATACCTTCTGGAACCTCAAATCTCTCACTGAGCAGTTTGAAAATTTGGGCTCTCCTCATTTATTTGGTCAGCCTGCTTAACAAAGTCTGGTGCTGTATGAGGTGCTGAGGAGGCAGAGTTAGGAAAGAGGCTTCTTTTTTAACCTTTCCTTTGGGAATTGTAGAGACCCAAGATGAGGGCAGAATAGAGGCAGGTTGTGGAGCAGTCCCGGCTGGTTGGCCCCTGAACAAGGACTCTGAGGGGTGGATGGTGACCCCAGCCCCTCTGACTCTTTCTCTTCCCTTTCTCTCTAGGAAACTACTGTCCAATCTGCACGCGCTGCTATGAAGACAATGACTACGAGAGCAAGATGATGCAGTGCGCGCAGTGTGACCACTGGGTACACGCCAAGTGTGAGGGGCTCTCGGGTGAGCAGGCCCAGGGCCTGGGTGCAGCCTCAGCTCTGTGAAGATCCCTGCCCCCATCACACGCCTGTAGAGGGCAGGTGGCCTTTCTAGCTGTGAAACTTTTTCTTCAGTTTTCTTGGTGGCCTGGGGGCTATGGAGAACCCTCACATCCTCCCATCCATCTTCTCTTTTTCTGCCTTGGCTGTTCTAGATGAAGACTATGAGATCCTCTCAGGACTTCCAGACTCGGTGCTGTACACGTGTGGACCATGTGCTGGGGCAACACAGCCCCGGTGGCGAGAGGCCCTGAGTGGGGCCCTACAGGGGGGCCTGCGCCAGGTGCTCCAGGGCCTGCTGAACTCCAAGGTGGCAGGCCCACTGCTGCTGTGCACCCAGGTCTGGAGAGTCCAGGTGGCAGGATAGGGTGGGGTCAGGCCCAGCACCAGCCCTGCTAACTTCCCCCCTTTGCAGTGTGGGCAGGATGGGAAGCAGCTGCACCCAGGACCCTGTGGTCTGCAAACTGTGAGTCAGCGCTTTGAGGAAGGCCACTACAAGTCTGTGGTACGTGGGACACAGAGGTAACAGGTGGATGCCAGGAGAAGAGAGCTGGGTTGTCAGACCCTTACAAACCCCCTTTACAGCACAGCTTCATGGAGGACATGGTGGCCATCCTGACAAGGCACTCAGAAGAAGGAGAGACCCCAGAGCACCGGGCTGGAGGCCAGATGAAGGGGCTCCTACTGAAGGTGAGCTCTTTAAGGGATACCTGAGGGCAGTGGGTGGGGCATGGGGAGTGAGACCTTTAGACATGGCTCCTGCTGACTCTCCTGGGGAAGCCAGTTCTTCTCATCCTGTTAACTCACTCCCCAGCTGCTAGAATCTGCGTTCGGCTGGTTCGACGCCCATGATCCCAAGTACTGGCGACGGAGTACCCGGCTGCCGAAGTGAGCAACTCTGGGTAGCGGGAGGGGCATCAGGGAGTAAGCCCAAAGGCAAGGGCACGTGGGAATCCAGGGGTCAAGTTAGGCTGAGAATAGATGAGAGCAGAGTCAGGGTCTGGAGCTAGAGAGGAGGTAGTGGAATCAGCATGAGATTCTCCTGTGGTTCTAGACTAGCAAAGCATTGCTCCTACTGTATTATGCAAGGCAATGCTGGAAACAGCAGTGAGCAAGTAAGATTGGACTCTGCTAAAAGAGCTCATTTTGGGGAGCTGGGTAAACTTGCTCAGGACCATAATGAGGAACCCCAGGAGGCTGTGGGAGCCCAGAGGGGGCACCTGGAGGAGCATGGGGATTGTGGAAGGCTTCCTAGGAGAGGACACCTAAGCTGAGATTAGGAGGAAGGGTATTCCAGGCATGAGGAACAGCATTTTTATATGTCAAAGGTGGCACAAGGGGGTCTGGCTTTTTGGGGAAACTGAGAGAACTTGCACATGGGGAGAGCTATAATGGCAGGTATAAGCTGGCATTGTGGGCAGGCCCCAGTCCAGCTGCCTTTGTTAGACGTGTCAGATGCTGACCTGCCTGTCCACAGCGGAGTCCTTCCCAATGCCGTGTTGCCCCCATCCCTGGACCACGTCTATGCTCAATGGAGACAGCAGGAACCAGAGACCCCAGAATCAGGGCAGCCTCCAGGGGATGTGTCAGCAGGTACCGGGAAGTGGGGGCTGGAAGACAGGGCCCCTAAGTTGGCAGACCAGGCTCCAGATCTTGATTCTTAGACCTCTCCTCCCTCATCCTTTTCCAGCTTTCCAGGGCAAGGATCCAGCTGCTTTTTCACACCTGGAGGACCCCCGTCAGTGTGCACTCTGTCTCAAATATGGGGATGCGGACTCCAAGGTGAGGGCTGCTGTGTAAAGCCCTAGATTTGAGGCCTGGGCCCTAGGGCCCCCCATCATGGTCACTCCTTTTGCCACCAGGAGGCAGGGCGGCTCCTGTACATTGGGCAGAATGAGTGGACACACGTCAATTGTGCCATTTGGTCAGCTGAAGTGTTTGAAGAAAACGACGGCTCCCTCAAGAACGTGCATGCTGCTGTGGCCCGAGGGAGGCAGATGGTGAGGGCCTAGACCTGGAAAGGCGGCCTCAGGTCTCATGTGGAGTGCTTGTCCAGTGGGGGCAACTCTTAGTTTGCATTTCCTCCCTGGGCATGTCCTTTCATCATTGATCCTGGGTACCTTTTTTAGTTGTCCTAACTCTTGTGCTGATAGTGGCTTTTTTAAAATTTGTGCCCTCTGGCCATGATCTGGGCCTGATGCATGGGAAACTAAAAGAAGATCTCTTTAATTGACACATACTGGATGCTTTCTATACAGTGTGGTATTTAGCTCTTTTATTTTGTTCTGGTGGAGTGAGGTGTTCCCTGAGCTAATTAGAATTCCCATAGTCACCAGGGTGGGACCTAGTCTAGGTACTGGAGAATGCCTCAAGCTCTCTGTCAGGAGTTGGGATGATAGTGGTAACTACTGGCTGTAAGTACAGTAGTAGAGGTCCCGAAGTAGGATTGTGTGAGAAAGGTGGTAAGCGAACATTAGCTGCTCTCTCTCTCCCTACTCTCTGCTTCAAAAAATCTGAAAGACTGTGTGTGTGTACCTGGCCATGGGTGCCGTTGGGGAAGAGGTCGTGTTTGGTGAGGGCTTTTGCTGTGTGAGATTCTGGGCCAGACAGAGACATAAGCAGGCTCTCAGAGACAGTAGTGCTCAGTGTCACACACGCCCCCCCCCCCCCCCCCACAGCGCTGTGAGCTCTGTCTGAAGCCTGGAGCCACCGTAGGCTGCTGCCTTTCCTCCTGCCTCAGCAACTTCCACTTCATGTGTGCCCGGGCCAGCTACTGCATCTTCCAGGATGACAAGAAAGTTTTCTGCCAGAAACACACGGACCTCCTAGATGGCAAGGTGGGACAGAACCGTGGAGAGATAGTCCCCATTGTTCTCTGTTCCCCTTCCACTTAGGGGACCCCCATCAACACTGAGCCCTGGTTCCTGCTTCTTCTCAGTGTCTTCTTGTATGTTCTCCCAGAGCCCTTTAGGCCAAGCTCCTGACTGTTTAGACCTTGCCCACACAGCCTTTCCCTGGTATCCCCTTCTCACCCCCTCCAATCCAGCAACCCCCATTTGCCACCCACCTCCCAGGAGATCGTGACCCCCGACGGTTTTGATGTTCTCCGCCGAGTCTATGTGGACTTTGAGGGCATCAACTTCAAGCGCAAATTCTTGACGGGGCTTGAACCTGATGCCATCAATGTGCTCATTGGTAAGCCACTCGTTTTCTGCCCTCATCCTCCTGACCTTCCCCAGCCTGCCTCTGCTGACCTCTCCTTTTCACCACAGGCTCCATCCGAATTGACTCCCTGGGTACTCTGTCTGATCTCTCAGACTGCGAGGGACGGCTATTCCCCATTGGCTACCAGTGAGCGGTCCAGGGGGACCCCAGTAGGGTTGGGGGACTTGAGGGACAGATCCCATTTCCCAAATTGTCTTAACCTGCTTGTCTCACCTGCCAGGTGTTCCCGTCTGTACTGGAGCACGGTAGATGCTCGGAGGCGCTGCTGGTATCGGTGCCGAATTCTGGAGTATCGACCCTGGGGGCCTCGGGAAGAGCCTGTGCACTTGGAGGCAGCAGAGGAGAACCAGACCATTGTGCACAGCCCTGCCCCTTCCTCAGGTAAGGCCTACCTCGTTTTCCTTCCTGAGTGCTGTCCTCCCTAAGTCTTATTGGTCACCCACTGATGCCCGTGTCCCTTTCCCCTCAAGAAAACCTAGCGTGCTTACAATTCTTTCATCCACTGTAATAACAGATAATTCACTGGCTATGCACTGTGTGCCGGGGGTATGCTCAGCAATTCACAGGAAGTGCGGTGGGGAGAGCACTGTGTTGCCTGCTTGAGGTGGGTGGTGACCTGGGGACAACTGAGGAGAGCAGAGTTTACCACTCCCTGACTTGGAGTCCATGCTCATGTAATGCTCCCAGCCTCTGATGAAGTAAAGACTCCTCCACAGTGCACTTTGAAGGGGGACAGTTGCTGTCCACGGTAACTGAGTAGCAGAACTGGGATTTGAGTCTGGATTCATTCAGTTCTCAAGCTTGCACCCTTGCAGACATGCTACAGTGAGGAATGGAGCTGAGAGCTGGGTGGCAAAGAGCAAAGAATGGAGAGATTAGCAGAGAGGGAGAGGTCACTGTCGGCAGAACAGGAGGCGGAAGAGATTTGGATTATGTTTGTGGATAAGGGATTTATTCCAGGTTGGAGCATGATAAGAAGTGGAGAAGGGAGGCTGGTGCACCTACCCTGGTTGGAAACAAGGGCATCTTGGGAGGAGGAGGCTGAAGTCAGCTACCAAAGGTTGGGTATAGCCAGTTCTGGAGAGCCCCAAGCACCAGGACAAAATGGATGCTTTGATGTGGTGGGGATGCACGGAGCAGGTGGGAGAGTGGTGGGACTGGCCATCCTAGAGAGAGAGCATTGTCATGGCATGTGGGGGCCTGAAGCAGAGAGAGAACAGTAGAGAGCCAGGAAGTGGGAAGATGGCAAAGCACAGGTGAGAAGAGGTCTTGAAGGGACCCTGACCCAGGTGTGTGTGTGTAGGTTTTATAGATGGCAGAGGTAGGGTTTGGAGCCTGAAAGGTAACTGGAAACCAGTGCATGTTGTGACTGGGTCAAGGTCAGGGCCTGGGAAGGCACAGTTGACTTAAAAGAAGGGAGAACACGTGATGAGAGACTTTGATGGAAAGCCTCTGTCACCCCTGCTACCTCTGATGCAGCTTTCTTGCCTCTCTAGACCCCCTAGATCATGAGGACCCCCTACCAGATTCAGATGCCCTTATCCCTGGAGCTCCTGAGCACCATTCTCCTGTTCAGAACCTGGACCCCCAGCTTCGGCCAGATTCTAGCAGTGCCCTTCCTCCAGCCCCTCGCTCCTTCTCAGGGGCTCGAATCAAAGTGCCCAACTACTCGCCATCCCGGAGGCCCTTGGGTGGTGTCTCCTTTGGCCCCCTCCCCTCCCCTGGTGAGCACCTGGGAGTGCCTGAGGAGGGCGGGGCAGGGGTAGTTGGAGCTGCTGGGCTGACACCAACCCTTCCCTTCACAGGAAGTCCATCTTCTCTGACCCACCATATCCCTACAGTGGGAGACACGGACTTCCCAGCTCCGCCCAGACGCTCTCGTCGTCCCAGCCCCCTGGCCCACAGGCTGCCACTATCACGGCGGACCTCCCCTCCTCTCCGAACTTCCCCTCAGCTCAGGGTGCCCCCTCCTACCTCAGTCGTTACAGCCCTAACACCTACCTCAGGGGAGCTGGCTCCCTCTGGCCCGGCTCCATCTCCACCACCCCCTGAAGACCTGGGCCCAGACTTTGAGGACATGGAGGTGGTATCAGGACTAAGTGCTGCTGACCTGGACTTTGCAGCCAGCCTGCTGGAGACTGAGCCCTTCCAGGAAGAGATTGTGGCTGCTGGGGCAGTGGGAAGCAGCCATGGGGTCCCAGGGGACAGCTCAGAGGAGGAGGCTAGCCCCACCACCCGCTATATCCACTTCCCTGTGACTGTGGTGTCTGGCCCTGCTCTGGCCCCTGGGGCCCTCCCTGGGGCCCCCCGCATCGAACAGCTGGATGGAGTGGATGACGGCACAGACAGCGAAGCTGAGGCAGCCCAGCAACCTCGGGGCCAGGGGACTCCTCCTTCAGGGCCAGGAGTAGGCCGAGCTGGGGTCCTCGGGGTTGCAGGGGACAGAGCCAAACCTCCTGAGGACCTGCCTTCAGAAATTGTGGATTTTGTGTTGAAGAACCTAGGGGGGCCTGGGGAGGGAGGTGCTGGTCCCAGAGAGGAGTCACTCCCCCCAACACCTCCCCTGGCTAATGGCAGCCAGCCCCCCCAGGGTCTGCCCCCTAGCCCAGCTGACTCCACCCGCACATTTGCTTGGCTCCCTGGGGCCCCAGGGGTCCGGGTGTTGAGCCTGGGCCCCACCCCTGAGCCCCCCAAACCTGCTGCTTCCAAAATCATCCTTGTCAACAAGCTAGGGCAAGTCTTTGTGAAGATGGCTGGGGAGGGTGAACCTGTCCCACCCCCAGTAAGGCAACCACCTCTGGCCCCTACCATTCCCCCGACAGGCCCCACTTCCTGGACTCTGCCCCCAGGACCCCTGCTTGGTGTGTTGCCAGTGGTAGGGGTAGTCCGCCCTGCCCCGCCCCCACAACCCCCTCCACTGACGCTGGTTTTGAGCAGTGGACCTGCCAGCCCACCCCGCCAGGCCATCCGTGTCAAGAGGGTGTCAACTTACTCTGGCCGGTCCCCGCCAGCACCTCCCCCAAACAAAACCCCACGGCTAGATGAAGATGGAGAGTCACTGGAGGATACCCAACAAGTTCCAGGGCTCGGGAACAGCGGGTAAGCACAGTGCTGACACAGGCAAGGGAGGGGGTGGCTGAAAGGAGGGAGCTCAACCTCATGGTTCCTCCCCACCAGATTTAGCCGAGTGAGGATGAAAACGCCAACAGTGCGTGGAGTTCTCGAACTGGATCACCCTGGGGAGCCCACTGAGGAGGAAAGCCCTAGGTGAGAGGCCAGGCCCCTCTCCTTGGAGGCTCTGGGACCCCTGTCTTTTTCTCCCTCCTGACAGGTGTTTCCTCACAGGCCCCTTCAGGAACGGTCCCCTCTGCTGCCACTTCCAGAAGGTGGTCCCGCTCAGACCCTGGATGGTCCCCCAGACCTGCTGCTCGAGTCTCAGTGGCACCACTATTCAGGTAGGGACCAGCCTTTTCCTCTCACTGCCCTTTCTCTGTGCTTGGCTAGGCTAGGTGACTGACAGACACAGAATCAATCCACTTCAAAAAAGAGTGCATGGCCAAGGCTAGACGTTAGAGTTACAGAGAGACTGGGCCTGCCAGGGTCAGGAGGCTGAGTACCTGGTAAAGCCAAAGATGAAGTTCTGAGATGGTCCAGAGAAGAGGGAGCCCACCTAGGATCCAGATGAGAGGAGGAACAATGGGAAGAAAGTGAGAAGGGAGTGATGTCCCAGAGTCCAGGAGGAGGGAGTACTCTGTAGTCCCAGCTGCCACAGATGGTGCCAGGGTGGGGAGGATGTTATGTCAGAGTCCAGAATTGAAGACGGTGTGTTAAGGAAGCCAAAACAACCCCAGGCACCTCACCAAAAAGTTCAGCTAAGCATCAGGGGGAGGAGGTGGGGCAGCAGGTTAGAGATGTTTGGCGTGAGGGCTGAGATAGCGGAGCCAGAATGAGGGGGAAGGTGGTTATGGGTGAGAAAGGAGGTAGGAGCAAGCATGTTGGCTGGAGAACAGGTGACCCTGAAGACAGAGGGAAGGAGGTGAGGTGGGTGTCTGTCTATGCAGAGACCTTAATACACAGGGTGGGGGCACTTGGAGTAGTTTCAGCTGGTGGACTCAATGGAGCTGGAAATGAAGTTCCCTGTTGGTCACTGAGGGCAGTGGGAGAGTGAGCAGGCTTTGGCCAGGTAGGTTAGTAGTCGTGTAGCCTGAGGTTCAGAATCTGTTGTGACCTGTCCTGTCTAGATTTTTGAATTTTCTCATTACATAGAGTATAGCAGCTGGTTCTGGAAATGCAATGAGGTGAACTGAGACTGCTTAACTGAGAGGCTGCTTTGGGGGTCAGAGATGGCATCCAGATACGCCAGTGACCATGACAGACAAGTTGCTGACCTCGGGGACCATACCACATTTTAGCAGGGAGAAACAGACATGTGTGTTAACAAGCCACTGCAGGTTGGTCGCGGTGGCTCACACCTGTAATCCCAGCACTCTGGGAGGTTGAGGCAGGCAGATCACCTGAGCTCAGGAGTTTGAGAACAGCCTGAATAAGAGTGAGAACCCGTCTCTACTAAAAACAGAAAAACTAGCCAGGCATTTTGGTGAGTGCCTATAGTCCTATCTACTTGGGAAGCTGAGGCAGGAGGATCGTGTGAGCCCAGGAGTTTGAGATTGCTGTGAGCGATGAAGACACCCCAGCACTCTACCCAGGGCAACAGAGTGACGCTTTGTTAAAAGAAAAAGAGCGCACTGCAGATTGGCATGAGTTCTGGGCAGGGCCCTGTACTCAGGCCTGTCATGTTCAGAATGAGGTGAGGATGAAAAGATAGGTAAGAGAAGAGGCAAAGAAGTTGTTGGAGGTAAACTCTGGGGCACTGGGGCCTGAATGGAGGTGATGTCAGTCACCCTGCAAGAGTCCAGTTTAGAGTCTCAGTGGGGAGAGTGTGGTAGGTGACCCAGAGAAGTGATGTGGGAAGCGTGTGGCCATGGGAGCCCCACCTCTCCTAAAGCATGTTCCACTCAGACTTTTGTGCCCCTCCCCCACCAGACACTGGTCAGTCCTCAACCACATCCCAGTTCAGCCGGCAGCAGTATTCGGTGCAGCCCATCCCTTCCTCTTTGAACCACTTTCTTCCCTGGCTTCCAGGACTCCACATTCTTCTCTCACCTCTCTGGTCATACCACCCCGTTGTCCCAGCCTATCAATTTTGATGTGTCCCAGGACCCCAGCCTTGACTTCACTAGCTGCACTCCCGGACACTGTTGTGGGCTCTAAATTCCACGTGTATTCTGACAGTCTCCACGTTGCTCTCTGCAGCCCAGACCTGGTCCCTGAACTCCAAGCTCCTACAGCCTACTGCCTGCTCAAATCTCCACCAGCATATTACAGGGGGAGATTTTCTAAGAGTCATCTCAAAGTCAGCATGTCCCAAACTGAGCCCTCTGCCTTCACCCCAAACTCATTCTTCCCTTCCCCTCAAATCTCAGTCACTGGCAGTTTAATCCTTCCACTTATTCAGCCTCACATCTCAGAGTTGTGTTTGTCCACCCTGCTTTTTCTCACACCTGCATACGCTACATCAGCAGCTCCTGTCTGCTATGTTGTTAAAATGTATTACCCCCTGGGCAGCGCCTGTGGCTCAGTGAGTAAGGCACCAGCCCCATATACTGAGGGTGTTGGGTTCAAACCCAGCCCTGGCCAAACCGCAACAAAAAAATAGCCGGGTGTTGTTGTGGGTGCCTGTAGTCCCAGCTATTTGGGAGGCTGAGGCACAAGAATCGCCTAAGCCCAGGAGTGGGAGGTTGCTGAGAGCTGTGATGTCAGGGCACTCTACTGAGGGTGACAAAGTGAGACTCTGTCTCAAGAAAAAAAAAAAAGTATTAACCCCTGAGGAATCCTTTAAATAGCTCATGCTGTACAGTGTACTTGGCTCTGTGTATATAAGCCTGTATAATGCTCGTAATCATTTTTTTTTTTTTTTTTTTGAGGCAGCATGTCACTAGTGCCCAGAATACAGTGCTATGGCATCAGCCTAGCTCGTAGCAACCTCAATCTTCTGGGTTCAAGCGATCCTCCTGCCTCAGCCTCCTGAGTATCTGGGAGTACAGGCACCTGCCACAACACCTGGCTAGTTTTTCTATTCTTAGTAGAGAATGGGATCTCGCTCTTGCTCAGGCTTCTCTCAAATTCCTAAGTTCAAGCAATCTTCCTGCCTCAGCCCCTCTGAGTGCTAGAATTACAGGCGTGAGCCACCACGTCCAACCTATATTTATAATACTTAACAGAAATTTGCTGTATATAAAAAATTCATGTACAAAGCATGATTTTTTCAGTATTTTTCATTTTGTATGAGAGAGTAATGATGGGTAGATGGGCATTTACAGTAGACTAGGTCTGTGCGCACCGTAGGTGTGTCCTGCAGAGCTAAAATAGTCTAATCTCCCATGGAGTGCTCTCCCACCAAGAAGCCCTGCAGAAAAGGAACTGCCAGGCACCTGTTGTTCCAGGAAATTTAGCCTCCCTGGGCAATTGGAGCAGGAGGGCCATGAGATCCCAGTGCCTTTGTGGGGAGGGAGAGTGGTGTCTTATCAGGGCAGTGGGGAGTGAGGGGCTTTTGAGTCCAAGAAAGGTGATCCTCATTTATTCTACCTGCTCCTTGGGACAGGTGAAGCTTCAAGCTCTGAGGAAGAGCCTCCATCCCCAGAGGACAAAGAGAACCAGGCCCCGAAACGGACTGGCCCACATCTGCGCTTCGAGATCAGCAGTGAGGATGGGTTCAGCGTGGAGGCAGAGAGCTTGGAGGGTGAGCTGGAAGGAGCAGTGGCAGGAGGGAAAGTGTCCATAAAACAACATCCTGACTCTGCTCTGGCCTTGCCCTCTCTCCAGGGGCATGGAGAACTCTGATTGAGAAGGTGCAGGAGGCCCGAGGGCATGCCCGGCTCAGGCACCTTTCCTTTAGTGGTAAGTCCATGGGGGTACTGGGGGGCAGGGATGACTCCTAAAGGACAAGATAGGCCCTTATGACTGGCATATCCTCATCTTGTCTCCTCAGGAATGAGTGGGGCAAGGCTCCTGGGTATCCACCACGATGCTGTCATCTTCCTAGCAGAGCAGCTACCTGGGGCCCAGCGCTGCCAGCACTATAAGTTTCGCTACCACCAGCAGGGAGAGGGCCAGGAGGAACCACCCCTGAATCCCCATGGGGCTGCTCGTGCTGAGGTCTATCTCCGGTGAGAGGTCTGGGGTGTAGTGCCTGGGTCAGGAGAGCCCCATGGGAGGTCTTGAGGGTGGGAATTAAGTCTCAACGAATTGGAAACTGAGGCCTGGGAAGGAAACAGTAGGCCACTCTGAGAGTTATTTCTAGAGGTCACACCAGAAGAACAAACCCCACCCACTTCCCCTTTGGCTGTGTCTTCCATAGTGTATTCCTCCTACCCTACCGGCAGCAAGTCTTGATCAAAGAATGAGTAGGCATCATCCCCTTGAAGGAATGGCAATGAACTTCCCTCCCTTCCTCCCTCCCACCTGCAGGAAGTGCACCTTTGACATGTTCAACTTCCTGGCCTCCCAGCACCGGGTGCTCCCTGAGGGGGCCACCTGTGATGAGGAAGAAGATGAGGTACAGCTGAGGTCAACCAGGTATGGGGCAAGCTGGGGTGTGGGGGTGGTCTGGAAGAGTCCTAAAGAGGGTGACCAGGATTGAGAAGGGTCATTCCTAGGGTACTAGCTTATGTGATACTGCTGTCTCTCACCAGACGTGCCACCAGCCTGGAGCTGCCCATGGCCATGCGTTTTCGTCACCTCAAGAAGACATCCAAAGAGGCTGTTGGTGTCTACAGGTTAGAGGGGTTGGGGGGGAGGATGCCCCTTGGGTGGATGGAGAGGTGCACTGGTGGAGGCTGCCTGGTTTCTGTCCCCATGTCCCTTGAGTTCGCCTTTATTCATCTTACCCTACAGATCTGCCATCCACGGCCGAGGCCTGTTCTGTAAGCGCAACATCGATGCCGGTGAGATGGTCATCGAGTACTCTGGTATCGTTATTCGGTCTGTGCTGACTGACAAGCGGGAGAAATTCTACGATGGGAAGGTGCTCACAATGGAAATGAGGTGGGTGAAGTGGGGCCAGGTATGGGGACAGAGCACCTGATTCCTACCACCCTACCCCTGCAGGGCATCGGGTGCTACATGTTTCGCATGGATGACTTTGACGTGGTGGATGCCACAATGCATGGCAACGCGGCCCGCTTTATCAACCACTCATGTGAGCCCAACTGCTTCTCTCGTGTTATCCATGTGGAGGGCCAGAAACACATTGTCATCTTTGCCCTACGCCGCATCCTGCGTGGTGAGGAGCTCACCTATGACTACAAGTTCCCCATTGAGGATGCCAGCAACAAGCTGCCCTGCAACTGTGGCGCCAAGCGCTGCCGCCGGTTCCTTAACTGAGGCCGTGGCCACCCACCACGACCCCGCACACCTTCTGCTGCCATCTTGCCCCAGCCTGGGGATTCCCTAATCCTTCCCAGAGCATCTCACCCCTACCTTCATGTTCAGGGTGGATGTGGGCATGCAGGTGGCAAGGGCCCTGCCTCTGTCCCTCTAGCCCACCCAGCAATTGCCCCCTTCCTGCCCTGGGGGCCCAGGATGTAGATATTGTACAAAGGTTTCTAAATCCCTTCTTTTCTATGCACTTTTTTATTTAAGAGGGTGGGGTCCCAGGTGGGAGCCCCCCACAATAAAGTCTGTCAATGTTTGGAGAGGTTGTCTTTCCATTTGTAGGGTGCTAGGGGGCAAGGAGGAACTCCTGCTTCTCTATACCCCACACCCATCCTGAGCCAAGGAAGTTTGTCAGCCTCGACAGGTAGGTGGGAGCTTCAGAACAACACGTGTTTTACATTTTCCAGTTTAGAACAGAGTGGATGAGCTCTCAGGGGTAGCAGGGCTGTTGCTCAGCAGAGACTGGTTACCCAGAGGCAGCTAGGGCCAACTCCTCTCCTACATGTCAAATGTGTATGTTGGAATGGGCCCTTCTGGGAGGAAGGGAAATGAAAATGTCTTTTGAGTCTTGGTCTAATTAAGATTATATTTGGCTGGGTAGTGGCTTAACACCTGTAATCCTTCAACTTTGGGGCCAAGATTGGGAGGATTGCTTGAGGCAAGGAGTTGGAGACCAGCCTGGACAACATAGTCTATAGACCCCATCTTTACAAAAAAAATTAAAAATTAGCTGGGTGCAGTGGTGCACGCCTGTAGCCACAACTACTTGGGAAGCTGAGGTGGGAGGCTTGCTTGAGCCCAGGAGTTCCAGGTTACAGTGAGCTATGATTATGCTACTGTACTCCAGCCTAGGTTATAGAGTGAGACCCTGGCCCCCAAAAAAAAAAAAAAAATCCAAGGCCCCAAGAAAGAAGGCATTTATTTTGAAAGAAATAATATTATTATTTTGAGTACTAGGCTTAGCAAACCACAGCTCAGCCAAGCTTGGACAACACCTGCAGTGCATCTTCCCGCCCTATCTGGGCTAGGTGTGCCCCAAGCTGGCCCAGAGTGGCAGAAGGCTCCCTTGCCACCACCAGCTCAATCAGAGCCTGCAGCGGTGAACGACTTGGCCGTAAAGAGTAAGTGAAGGTGGACCAGGTAGCAGGCATCCCGTATCTTGCAGCCAGGTGTCGAGTAGTGCCACAGGACATGCCTCCACCTGGGCCAGGCTCAGGGTCCAGCAATACAATCAGTTCCTCCAGCACCTCTAGCTCATCCAGGAGCCGAGACAGAGGCTGTGACGCCAGATTAGGCAGTTCTGGAAGATGGAGGGAAGAATAAAGGTGGAGGAAGGGTGGGCTCCCAGTCCACTTTCCCCCATTGGGTTCCTCAACTAACCCTTACTCAGGAGTGGAAGCAGAGAGACCCCCTTCCATGCCTTCTCTGTCTCCAACGCCTTCATGGAGCCTGGGGAAGAGTGTGAGGTGTGGGTGTTGGGGCTTCCGCAAACCAAGCCAGGAGGAGGAAAGGGGACCCTTCTCTTGGGCCAGGAGAGGTTCCTCCGCACAGCCAGCAGGAGGATCACTATCACTGTAGAGATCAGGAGTGGGACCAACGCCAAGGCCAGGACACAACTCGGCCTGGCCTGCTGAGAGACGTTGGCCTCGGGTGTCCAGAAGGTACTGGAACTCGCTGGTGAGCTGGTCTCCTCAAAGCTGGAGGCACTTGGTTTTCCAGATGTCAATGTGCAGCGCCCCTTTGTAGGGACTGGCTTCTGGGAATAGGAGATTGGAGTAAAAAGGGGTAACCACACTCCACTCCTGCCCCCTCAGCCCAAACATGTCATCTTTCAATGGGGTCACGTTGTCTGCCTGATCCAGGATCCTCAGCCCCAACCCCTTAAGGTTCCCCGCCTGACACTTCCAGTGCCCACTCCTATCTTCTTAAATGGGGCTACATCCTCTCCCTAGATCCAGACCCCGCCCGTCCGATCTCAAGCCACGCCCTACTTCCCCGCCCCCTCGTCCCGAACCACAGCGCCTTCCAGCACCTCTCCGCAGCGCCACAGGCTTCTTCCCCGGCTCAAGGTGGTGGTAGGAGCCGTGGCTCCGCCGCCGCAGGGGCTACACAGTTCCGCGCCGTAGGGGTTGCACTTCCCGGGAGAACACTCTTTGAACGGGTATGTTAGGAGATCGCCGTAATCATTGAACCCGCAGTTTTCCACGAACTCGTAGTCTAACGGAAGGCCAGGTTCCAGTGTGGCCGCCGAGCCCCGCCTCCGCTGCTCTGGCTACGCCCTTTCTCTTTCGCCCTCCCAGTAGGTCCCGCCTTCTATACTCGGGTAACCTATCAGCGTACGCCCCGGCTCTCTCTCTTTACACAGGCCCCTCCCTCTTCACCACACTTTACTGGTTTGACCCTTTTTATTCGCCTACCGCTCTGCGCTGAGCTCCGCCCACGCCCAGACTTAACCTACCTAGAGCTATTTCCGAGCGACCAATAACCGGCCTCTCAGGCCACATCCCTTCGTTACTATCCCATTCTAAACTACACTGGCCTTCCGCACAGGCTCAGTAGACCATCCCTATCGTATCCACGCAAGGCCCACCGACCCTACCCCTATCCAAGCCTCACTGGTCTAACCCCCACAACCCTCGCCTTTTCTTCCTTTCCCTATCTCCCGCTAGCTCCTCCCTGACTTAAGCTCCCAGCTTCTCACCTGCGCAGGGGGGCGGCCCGAAGCGCTGCAGGCACTTGCTGCAGCACTTGTTGTCTGGGTTCCAGTACTCAAGGCGGCCACAGTACTCGGAAGCTTCTCGCGGCGCCGCCCAGGCCAGTAGCAGCACAGCTGTCACCAGGAGGCGCCTGGGCCCCATCAGACTGGGGACTGAAGCCTAGGTGGCCTTAATCGGAGAACTTCCAACCACAGCGCCTATGTCGCACTTTAAGCGAAGAAGGCACTGGATGTGTGGTGACAGGATTCCCAGGCCCTTTGAAAACCACTTCTGCCCTGTCCTGAACCACCCAGCCTCCATTTTCTAGCCCTAAAATGAGACAATAATAGCACCTGTTTCATAGAGCCATTGCGAGAATTAGAACCGTTACTAGAATTTACCGGGCTGAGGCAAAAAGATCGCTTGAGTCCAGCACTTGGAAGCTGCAGTGAGCAATGATCACGCCACTGCACTCTACATTGAGTGACATAGAGAGACCTCGTCTCTTAAAAAAAGGAAGGAAAAAGTAGTAAAGCACTTAGCTGGATGGATTGATGAGGCTGAGATGAGGGGATCCCTTTAGCCCCAGAAGGAGTTAAAGGCTAGCCTGAACATACCAAGACCACTTATAAAAAAAAAAAAAAAAGTGGCTCAGTGCCCATAGTACAGTGGTTATGGCGCCAGTCACATACACTGAGGCTGGTGGGTTTGAACTGGGCCGAGCCAGGCCAACTGCAACCAAAAAATAGTCAGGCATTTTGGCGGGTGTCTGTAGTCCCAGCTACTGGGAGGCTGTAACAAGAGAATCGCTTAAGCCCAGGAGTTTGAGGTTGCTGTGAGCTTTGATGCCATGGCCCTCTACCCAGGGCGACAGCTTAGGACTCTGTCTCAGAAAAAAAAACAAAAAACACCCAAAACAAAAAAAATACCCCAGGTGCAGTGGCTCATACCTTTAATCCTAGCACTCTGGGAGGCTGAGACAGGTTGACTGCCTGAGCTTACCGCTTCAAAAGCCTGAGCTAGATCGAGACCTTGTCTCTAAAAATAGTGGGGCATGTGGCGGGTGCCTGTCGTCCCAGCTACTCCAGAGGCTGAGGCAAGAGAATCACTTGAGCCCAAGAGTTTGAGGTTGCTGTGAGCTATGATGCCATGGCACTCTAACAAAGGTGACAAAGTGAGACTCTGTCTCCAAAAAAAAAAAAAGTAAAGAGTAAAGTGCTAGTACAGCAGCTGACATATGGTAAACTCAATTTAAGGGTTAAGTACTACTAACTCCTATCTCAAAGTGACAGGCCTCAAAGACCTAGCCCCTTACTCCCTTGGGACACCCACCCAACTCCCAGCCAGTTCACTTCAGCTTCTAACCCCAATCTCTGGGCTAAGACTCCTCCAACCTGCCACAACCAGGCATCTCTCTCTTGAAAAAGCTTCATTCAGATGGAGGTACTGAGATTTCTATCACAAAAGTTCCCACCTTACCTAAACCATTAGGGGTGTAGGCCCTGAGTTGGCTGCTTTACCACTTGTTTGAAGTTCCTCAGTCGACGTTGTGGCTAAAGCCCAGACTACTTCCTCTTTTCATCATTTGTCAGATGTGTAGGTGGAAGGAAACTCTGGCAACAAATCTCTAAATGCTTGATATAGAACTTTATTAGGGGAAAGGTGGTAGGAGGTCTCTGCTGAACAGACTACATTATGAAGCCAGGAACCTTCAAGGGGGCTTTGAAGAGGAGTCCTGGCCAGAACATCCGTGTCTTTCAGGGATAAAGGGGAAGGGACCAAGAGTCTTAGAAGCAACCATGCCAGTGATCTGGGGAACACGCTGGTCCCTTTCTCAGGATGATGGCCAGTATGGGACCTCCACAGTGACCTGAGAATAGTGGAGAGAGTTGGGTCAGAGCTGTGAGTAATAGTTCAAAGAACCCCTGGCCTGTCTGTGTGCCCTGGGATGGGACAGAATAATTGCTGAAATAATTAGAAACCTAGGAGGTGGTCTCAGGATAGGTACTTAATGACTAATATCAGGGGTTGGAGATCCAGGATTGGCCTTGGATTTGGGGTTCAGGCTGTTCTTGGAATCAGAACTTAGGTGCTGATCTCTTAGGTGGGGCTCAAGACTATTCTTAGGGTATTAAAGTCTTGGGATGCTTAGGGTATGCTCATCTCAGGGTATAGGGACCTTAGGGTATAAGGAGTCTTAGCAGGCTGAGTCTGAGGTACCTGCACCTGGATCTCTACCCACAGAGCTGCCAATGGAGGTTCTAGGAAATGGGTCCTAGGTGTATGAAGTTGCAGAAGCCATCACAGGTACATTCCCTAGGTAGACTAGGGCAGACAGATGAAGGAGGTAATTATCACTATCAGCCCTCACCACATAGTCAAGAATCTGGGGCTCAATGCATCCAACCCATCCTTACACCACCATACCCCATCTCTTACTGCTGAAAGCATGACTCCCAGAAGTCAGTTGACAGGGGACAACTCAGCACACACAGCCTGCTCATTTAACCAGCAGTATTGAGGTCAGCTACTGCCTGTCAGAACTGAGATGAAAGTCAGTCAGGGTCAGCAGCAGAAACTGGAGATCTTCAGGGGACCAGTTACCAGCTCTGGGGCTGGGCTGAATTTAGTGGTGAGCCTTTCAAGCTGTGAGGTTTCAGTGGTGGTCATGAGGCATTGAAAGCCTCCACCTCTGGGCTCTGAGGGAGGGACAGCAAAGGACCCTGACACAGACATGGTCCACGAGTGGTCCCCCAGGTTTTCGCACATATTCTTCAATCTCCCTGTACTGCTCATGCAGTTCCGTGAACACCTCCTGTGAAAGACAGTGAGAAAACTCGGCTGAGCTCCTGGCCTCAAAAGAAGTCCAACTAACCCCCAGCAACCCTCACTTCAAATAAGTTATCATAGTGTTCCTGCACCTGCATGTCATTTCCGTGACCTGGAGGAGGGGAGAAGGGTAGAATCAGGGCTGGCCTGCTGGGGCTGTCTGCCCTGTCCCTAGGCCTGGTCCCTCACTCACAGTGTGATCCGTCTACGGTTTGGGCTATGTTCCATAGATTCAGGTTGAGCAACACTGTGGACTGTACAGAATTTTAAACCTGGCAGCGCCTGAGTTCAGCGCTGTATGTAAAAAAAGGCAGGTATGAAGGCTGGGGGTGGGACCTTGCACCAGAGGAGCCTGAGCATCAAAATGCATCAGCGATCCCTGCCCCTAAGAAACCAGAAGGTGGCTGGGGTATACTAGCAGTAATGGGTATGCATGTAGTCCAGGAGTGTAGTCTGTACATACGGGGCCAAGCTCCTGGGAGAAGGGCATGAGGGGTGGGGGAGTAACCTACAGAGAGGTCTGATCAATAAAAAGTAGGGCGGTAGGAAGGGCTTAGAAACCGGAAAAGGTGGGACCTCGTGATGATGGACAGCAGGAGGGGAAAGACCAGGACGCGTTAACCTCAGGGTTCCGTGCCGAGTCTCACCTGGCTGAAAGTCGGTTGCTGTGAAGTCGGGGCTCTGGTCCCTGCGCCGGCAGGCTCTGATATTAAAGTAAGAAGAGCAGTAACCCTGGAAGAGACTCAAAGATAGAGGTGAACTGAGGGCCGGAAAAGCCGGATACCCCAGAAACACAGCCCCGAGCCGCCCGCCCAGCCACCAAGGACCCAAGTGTCCCAGTTCTACCCCGCGAGATGACACTCCCTGCGCCCGTTCTCACTTGTCTTTCTCAGTCTCGAATATCGAAGCTAAATATTAAGCCATTTTTACTCGAATCCTTCGATTCTGTGTCCTGCCTACGTCATTTCCGTTGCATAGGAGCGCTGGGAAGGGTAGTTCTTGGCTGGCGCTGTGTGCATCGTGTGCTCGGAAACTCTAGTGCGCTTGCGTGTTAGAGGACCGCACCCTCCCTAAAGAATCACCACCCGGTATAGTCTGAAGGCGCATGCGTACAGCGTTGCTGCATTCCCCCCCGCCCCGCCAAAAAAAAATCTAGAGAGAAACCTTGGGCATCTCGACCGAACGTGTATAGTTGAGAGTAGAAAAGGCAAACCAGCCGGAGGAAGTAAGCCCCACTGGTGAGTTAGGAGTCGTTTCGCGCAACCCAATAAACATAAAAAGCTGCTCAACCCAACGAGCTGATGGGGGCGGGGAAGCCTTTCTTTCAGCAATCTAACCTTTAAATTTGTCTCTTATTTGTTGTATTAGGGGCGTGGTTGTTCGTGATTCTCGCATCTGTCACTTAGGGTCAAGGCTTGGGTCTCACCCCTCAGACCGACCCTTGGAACGACCGGCCCCCAGCGCAACTATGAACTTGGAGCGGGTGTCCAATGAGGAGAAGTTGAATCTGTGCCGGAAATACTACCTGGGTAAGGGCTAATACCTTAGGGTCCCAGAAGACGAGAGGAAACTGGACTGGGCCATCTGAGAGAAGAAGTGTAGGGATCTGGATTCGTGGGTGTTAAGAGATTAGGCATCTGAACACCGACTCCTGGGTATGAGCGAAGGAGGGACGGCCTGGGTCCTGAGAAGAGGCAGCTGAGGTCTTAACTTTTGAGTCTTTTAAGAGAGGAGCAGGGTTTGGAGACTGGAATCCTGCGTCCTGGGAAAGGCGGTTGAGGAATCACGTTCCTGGATCCCAGGGAGAAGCCAGGATTCTGAAGCCCCTGACAGCAGATATCCCCATTTGAACTTGAGTGTAGGAGAGTTTCTAACAATTCTTCTAGGGGGGAGTTGGGGGGAGGTCCTTGTTGCCTTTAGGACCCAGCGTGTGTACTTTTTTTTTTTTTCCAACCCCAGGTGGGTTTGCTTTCCTGCCTTTTCTCTGGTTGGTTAACATCTTCTGGTTCTTCCGAGAGGCCTTCCTTGTCCCAGCCTACACAGAGCAGAGCCAAATCAAAGGCTGTAAGTCTAATATACAGATGAAGGGAGACCAGTGGGTAGGGATGGGGGAGCAGGGAGCCTTGGTGGGAAGGGATGATAGAGGCTCCAGAATTCGGGGCCTATGTGGGAGAGAGGAGAGGGCCAGTCTAGGGTAATCCAGAGGGCAGCTAAAGGCCAACCTTACCACTCCTGTTCCCCATTACAGATGTCTGGCGCTCAGCTGTGGGCTTCCTCTTCTGGGTGATTGTGCTCACTACATGGATCACCATCTTCCAGATCTACAGGCCCCGCTGGGGTGCCCTAGGGGACTACCTCTCCTTCACCATACCCCTGGGCACCCCCTAACAACTTCTGCACTGGCTGGGGAACCTACTTATTCTCCCAGGATAGGCTCTTTTGCCCTATGACTTGTTCCCATGTCCTATTTTCTGCTGACATCCCCCAATAAAGGACTCTAACTTCTAATTATTGACTTTCTGGGATCGTTTGGAGGGTTAAGCATAAAATAATTAACATTAAAAAACATTTATCCAGCGGCGCCGGTGGCTCAAAGGAGTAGGACACTGGCCCCATATACTGAAGGTGGTGAGTTCAAACCCAGTCCTGGCAAAAAAAAAAAAAAAAAATTTATCGAGGCTTGGCGCCGGTAGTACAGTGGTTAGGGTGCCAGCCACATACACCGAGGCTGGCGGGTTTGAACCCGGCCCAGGCCAGCTAACACAACAATGACCACTGCACACAAAATATAGCCAGGCATTGTGGCAGGCACCTGTAGTCCCAACTACTCGGGAGGCTGAGGCAAGAGAATGGCTTAAGCCCAAGAGTTTGAGGTTGCTGTGAGCTGTAATGCCACAGCACTCTACCGAGGGCGACATAGTGAGACTCTGTCTCAAAAAAAATAAAATAATTTTATTGAGTGCTTACTTTGTGTCAGGCCTAATACTCACACATTATGTGGATATTTTCCCAACGAATACTACTCACAATCCTCTAAAATAGAAGCTTTCCTGCTCAGGAACCATATTTTATAGATGGAGGAGGTAAAAAAAAAAAGAATAGTGCCGGGTGGCGCCTGTGGCTCAGTCGGTAAGGCGCCGGCCCCATATACCAAAGGTGGCGGGTTCAAACCCAGCCCCGGCCAAACTGCAACCAAAAAATAGCCGGGCGTTGTGGCGGGCGCCTGTAGTCCCAGCTACTTGGGAGGCTGAGGCAAGAGAATTGCTTAAGCCCAGGAGTTGGAGGTTGCTGTGAGCTGTGTGAGGCCACAGCACTCTACCGAGGGCCATAAAGTGAGACTCTGTCTCTACAAAAAAAAAAAAAAAAAAGAATAGTGCTTCCATTTATAGGGTAGTAGTGAATTTGGCAAAATGACTTTCCTATTCTGAGCCTCGGTATTCTCATCAGAAGTACAGATCATGATACTGCCTCCTAGGATTTATCTAGGCCAGGACACACATGAATGGAAGTTTCTCATTCTCTGACAAAAGCATTTTCTGCAGGAATACACACATTCCAGAACTTTCGCAGAGAATCCTTCCTTAACCACCCTATTTAAAATTCAGTCCCCACCTTGATACTCCTTATGTCCCTTTCAGGCTATATTCTTTCAATCACATTTCACTTATAATGTTTACTGTTTATCTTCCTTCCTCTAAAAGATAAGGTCTGTTAAGAGCAAAGATATTTGGTGCATTCTGTCCTGGCAGTGTCCTTAGTGTCCTAGAAGAATGCCTTGCACACTAATAAATACGCAAGTATTTGCTAAATGAATAGGGTTGTTCCTGAAAAGGTATTTAACAGCCCGGTGGCACCTAGCCAGGGCTCACTCACAACCCAAACTAACTCCAACCTGTTTTCCCTCTTAGGGACGGGAGGAACTCGCACAGTTAGTTAAATTGGGTAAATAACTAATAATTTGGTGTTACTAAAACTTTCTATCACTACAACTCCCAAGAATCTTTTCGTCCCACGATCCTTCGTCTCCCACCGTGCCCTGCGCGGCGCAGGCGCCGTTACTCCGGTTGAGTCTCGGGACCAAGAACTACACCTTCCCGGAAGCTGTCTGGTAGTTGCTTTGTTTCCGGAAACGGAGCCTTAGGAAGGTAGGACTTACAGCAGAAAGCGAACTGTGGGAACTTCCAATTGGTCAGAGTCTGAGACTGACAGCTGCATTAAGCAGTAGAAGCAAGATACTGCCAAATGGACCCCCACCCCCCGCCCAATAGAAGTGGAAGAAGGGAGGCGGTGGCATTGGTAGCGGCTGGACACTGCTAAAGGCGGGAGGCTTGGCACTACGCCACGCTTACCTTTGACCTCTGCCCTCCCGCCTTCGCCCTTGATTTGAGCTGGCCCGATCCCGGACCCAAACCATGTTCCCTGTGAAGGTGAAAGTGGAGAAATCAGGTGAGAACCCCGAAGTCAGGGACTTGTAGGGAAGCACCCAGCTGTTCAGGGTATGGGAGCCCCGAGAGACAGGATTATCGCCAACAGAGGACTACTTGGCTTCTGCCTGCTGCCCACCTGACTGTCGCAATATCAGGCATTGAGAGTTTGTTGCCACTTTCATACCCTCCTGGCCTGTGCTGTCAGTAGCCTTGAGATTGAATGGTGGGGTAAAACATGGGGATCTCGAGCAGGTAACTCTGACAAGGGCTCTTTTCTTGGCTCCACCTCAGTTTCCCCATTTTCATCAGTGGTCATGGATCAAACATTATGCTGTGAGCCTAAGTACAGGAATTCTTTTAATCTTCACAATCACTATATTCCTATACTCTAGGAAGTGGGAATTGTGGTAGATGAGGAAACTGAAGCTCAGAAAGAGGAGGGCATTTTGGGTTAAAGCAGAGCTGATGGGATCCCAGGCCTGGCATGGTAAGGGCAGTGAGAAGGGCACAGAATCCAGACAAAAATAAAATAGAAAACGATGTCAACTGCTAGATGGTGTGTTATTAAAGTAAAACAAAACAGGAGAAGGTAAAGATATCAGGAATGGAACAGATGAGGCAGAGAGACACGAAGATACGTGAGGGAACAGTGATTCAGACAAAGTCGGAAAAGTCCATGAGGTGTAAGCCTTGCTGGCATGTTCAAGGAACAGCAAGGAGGCCAATGTGGATGGAGCAGGGAGCCCAGGGGGAGGAAAGTCAGGACCAGAGTGGGCAAGGTAGGGAGGGACTATGAGGGAGAGGCTCTCAGGAAGCTGAGGGGACAGGCCATGGGATTGGTGGGTTGGGGTTGGGGAGGGAGAGTGGTATCTATGGCAAGGTGCAGGGAGGGAGTGGGGGGCAATGGTGCCACCTTGAGGGAAGAGGGTTAAGTTTAGAGAGACACTGAGGCCAGTGTGGGACCCAGTGAGTAGAAAGAGCCTAGGAGAGGTGGCCAGGAGGTCATGGGATCCTCAAGTCTGGAGTTCAGGAGAGAAACTGAACCTGAGGACAGAGTTGTGGACATGATCCATACCCTTGGCCCTGCCCAGGACTCTTTGCTACAATCTCAGTTTCCCCCCAACCTCTATCCTCACCCTGTCTCTCCTCTGAGCCATGTTGGGAATCCCTGTGTCTCCTGGTCTCCTCAGGAAGTTCCTGGACTGGCAAGGCATATCCCCAGGTGTCCCTCCAGGCTCTGAGCAATAGGACCAGAGCCCGTCCTAGTCGGAAGGAGAGGACAACATTCATAACATCACTTCCTTCAGTTCTATGATGAAGGGAGGCAAACACACATGCCAACAGGGCCAATCAGAGCCTGTGACATGCAGGAAGGTGGGCCTACATCTCATTTTCGGGGAAGGAAAAAGCAAAAAAGAAAATTTTATGAAATCTTCTTATTTTTAAATGTTTTCAACTCATTCAGATTTAATTCAGATTTAAAATAACACCAAGTGCCTCAGCCAAAGACAGCAAGTCTCAGAGTGAGGGGGTGGGGCAGATTCTGTATCTAGTTTGAACCTCTACCTTATAACTTCAGCTTTGGAGCCAGAAAGCCAAGGTTCAAATCCTCAGCTCTTCAGTTTTTTCACTGTGTCACTTTGGGCAACTAGTCTAACAACTCTGTGCCTAGTTTCATCATCTGTAAAATGAGAGTAAAAATCATATCTACTTCCTAACGGTTGTTGTCAGAATTCAATATGTTAGTATGTGTGATGTGCTTGGAACAATGCCAGGCACATAATAAGCACTCTATACATGTTACTTACTATTTTTCCCCTCTTGTTAAGAGCCCCGGCCAAACTGCAACAAAAAAATAGCCAGGCGTTGTGGCGGGCACGTGTAGTCCCAGCTACTCAGGGGGCTGAGGCAAGAGAATTGCCTAAGCCCAGGAGTTGAAGGTTGCTGTGAGCTGTGTGATGCCACGGCACTCTACCAAGGGCGATAAAGTGAGACTCTGTCTCTACAAAAAAAAAAAAAGGAGGTTTGTATACAACATAAGCTTAATTTAAACCTTGCAACAGCCCTAGCAGGTAGAGGTATCATTCAGAGACCCGTTTTCAAGACAAGGAAACAGGCTCAGGAAAGGAAGGTGATTTGCCTTAGTGATCACATGGGACCACCTGGAACTCAGCTCTTGCTCATCACTTCAGTAGTCTCTGCCTGCTACACCCTTTTGTTGTGCCTGAGCCTGGCTGTAAGATTGGCCAGGACAGAAGATATACATGCCCTTTCCCGGCCCACATAGCTGTCCATCTACAGGACCTGGGAACTAACTCCTGGTTGATACCCTCTTCCCCTAGAGTTGGAGATGGCCAAGGCCCGGAATCAACTGGATGCCGTTCTACAGTGTCTGCTGGAGAAGAGTCACATGGACAGGTTGGGCCCTGGTCCAGCGTGGGGTCACGGGGTTAGGGACCCTGGCAGGTTGGACTCTGAACCTGGGCAGGTCTAGGTGGGACCTCGGGCTGCCCTGGGGAGGAAGGTACCTAATGGGGAGGCCACTTCATGTTTTCCCACTTGGCCCTTGGAACCCTGAGCCAACTATTCTCTTCTGCTACCAGGGAGCGTCTGGATGAAGAAGCTGGGAAAAACCCCTCAGACTCCCACAATAAGTAAGTCTTTTTGACTGGGTCTGGGTCTAAGAGTTTATGGTGGGTAACTTCTTCCCTCGTCCAAGCCCTAAGCCCTTCTGCCCTGTGCTTCCTCTGTCTGTTCCTAACCACTCGACATATACAAAGGCATTGTGCCAAAAGAAGCTTAGGTCCCCTCGTAGTTGACACCAGGGGTGCAGATGGAACAGGGCCCAAGGGTAGGTGGGTTCACATGGGCATCTCAGGCTTGATCTCAGGATCTCTAGGGTAGCCTTTGTGGAGTTTGAGCGGGTGGCTGTCTGAAGATCAGCCTGCTCATGGCCCATCTCTCCCCACAGGGATTGCTCCATTGCAGCCACTGGCAAAAGGTAAGGCAGCAGAGGCCCTGGCCAACTAATCTGAGGTTCCTACCCCTACCCTGATACTGACACTCTTCCTTCCCACACAGGCCATCTGCCCGCTTCCCCCACCAGCGGAGGAAGAAAAGGAGAGAGATGGATGACGGGCTGGCCGAGGGAGGGCCACAAAGATCCAGTGAGTAGATGGTGGCCCTAGAAAGGTAGGCAAGGAGCCAGAGGGTTATGTGAAGATACTCACATACATCCCACCCCCACCACCCCAGACACCTATGTGATCAAGCTGTTTGACCGGAGCGTGGACTTGGCACAGTTCAGCGAGAACACACCACTGTACCCGATCTGCCGTGCCTGGATGCGCAACAGCCCCACAGTGCGCGAGCGAGAATGCTCACCCAGCTCACCGCTGCCCCCACTGCCTGAAGATGAGGAGGTGGTATGAGTGGCGGGCTCCAGCCCGGCAGCCAGAGAGGGCAATGTGACAGGTGCAGGGGACCTTTCCCACTAAGCTAGTGGGACAGGATAGGCAGGCACAGATCTCTGTGTCCCTCAAATGAATTGTGGATCCCAGGAGGCACACAGATGTGCCCCCTTAGGCTGAGGGTATGGATGGAGGTTCCTAGGGCAGACATATATGGCCACCTAGCCTCAGGGAAAAGGGAACACAGTTGCCCTAGACAGACAGACTGACTTATCAGGGGTCGTTGGTTCAGACAATTTTGGCCACCTGGAGTAAGGGAGCAGATGGAGACCCTCTAGGTTGGTCAGGGGTAGATGGGGATCTGTAAGTCATCTGGCTTGACATGGTAGACGGGTCCCCAGGATAGACATGAATTATCAAGAATGCACAGGGGTCCTTAGGTGACACAGATGTGACCTCCTAGACAGGATTGCCTGAGATAAGCAGATTTGACTTCCTGGGCAGGTATAGATGAGGAACCCTGGGCTGGACAGAAGACAGGCTCACCAGATCTGACCCTTAGGCCAGTGAAGGTGTCTGTCCTTCTGACATGACTCTTGAAAATGCAGGTCTCTTGGCAAGAACCTGAAATCTATTATTGCTAGAAAAGGCAGAGAGATGAAACGTGTACTCCCAGCCCTCTGCTCTAACTCTCTTGGGCCTGGTGTGAGGCCTTTATGTCCCTAGGGTTCAGAGGTCACCAACAGCAAGAGTCGTGATGTGTACAAGCTGCCTCCACCCACAGCCCCTGGCCCACCTGGAGATCCCAGATCCCGCATTCCATCCCCACTACAGCCTGAGACCCAGGGAACCCCCGATGATGAGGTAGGTGTGCAAGGCTGGCCCAGGGTTACAGAGCATATGTTGTGGGGCTCAGACATGGGTACTCTGCCTGCCTCTCTGTCCATGCAGCCTTCAGAGCCTGAGCCTTCACCCTCTACACTCATCTATCGAAACATGCAGCGTTGGAAACGCATCCGTCAGAGGTGAGCATCCCCCAATCTTTTTGCCCCCCTGTGGACTCTTGCAACTTCTGAGTATTCCCTCTACCTCCTCAGGTGGAAGGAGGCATCTCACCGGAACCAGCTTCGTTACTCAGAAAGCATGAAGATTCTACGGGAGATGTATGAGCGACAGTAATGCGTCCAGGTCCCCCCCCCCCAATAAACACACCCTGACTCTACACTGGCCTCTGTTTGAGCCCATACTTTCTGGCCTAGACATAAAGCAGTTGGCACAGTTCTAGCACATTTATTGGAGGAGTAAGCCTAGCTAAGAGTGGGGGGATGAGGTAGCAGGGAATTCAGAGAAGAAGAAAGGTTAAGAGGAGTGTGGAAGGTGATTTGCCAAGGATATCTGGTTGGAGACTTAGTACAAAGGAACTGGAGGGTTCTGCTTTGAGTTGGGAGGGGGCCTAAGACATCTGTGCAGAGTGGGGATGGGGAGGTGCTGGGAGGGTATCTGTATAATTTGAGGTTGGGGTTCTAGTTGGTCTGGGATGGGTGTCCAAGGGTGGGGGTTTAGAAAAGGGTTCAAGAGTTGGGTGGCTGGCTGGGGTTTCAAGTCAGGGAAAGGGCTTGGAAGTGGATTATCTAGTTGCAGGGGAGGGACCCAGAGTCTTAGATGGTCTAGTTGGAGGTCGTGCAGTCCAGGACATGTAGGGGCGGGACAGGTGATGCCTGACGCATAGGGTCAGCTGGGCTGTTGACACCATAATCTGGTGTCAAAGTCGGGGCTGGGATATTATGGTAGAGAAGCCAGAATGAAGTAAAGGAGGGAGTCTTGAGTGGGGACATAGACCAAGAAAGTAGAGTCGGCAGACTACAAGGATTAGGGTAGTGCTTGTAGTGTCTGGAAGCTAAGGAGGTGTCAGGGCACGATCCTGGATTGGGTGGGACGGAGGTGTCAGTGTGCTAGGGACATCTGGCTGGGCGGAGTCAGATCGGCTTTAAAAAAGGGAGCCTGAAGCGACTCCCAGGGTCCAGACATCCCAGACCCCTACTTGGTGGCAGGCTGTGGGGCCTGATCCGACGCTGGTGCGGCCTGGATGGACAGAATGCCCTCAGGGGACAACGCAGAGGTTACTGCAGCGGGATCCACTCCAGGCGGCAAGCGGTAGCGGCGGTGGAACTCTCGCGCGATGAATCCGTGCTCATCCTGCAGGAGAGAGGCCTGAGCAGCCCCGCCTCTTTCCGTGGTCCCACCCCTTCCCAGCCCACTCGTGGGCGCATCCTGGCCCCGCCTCCATATGTTGGCTCACCGGGCGTTCTTCGTGGCGCGCGTGGACTTCCACATGTTCGCCAACCACCTTGACAGCTATTTCCTCCGGGGAGAAGTGCTTCACGTCCAGCAGCACCGAGAAATGGCCGGGGTCCGTTGGCACCTGCGCACAGCCAGGGCAGGACAGGACTGTCATCTGGCTGGTTGAGGCTTCTGGGTCCCAAGAAGACCCTGCCCTTATTGGTTCTGGTGCCAAGTCCTCTTTCCTACTTGGGGTCACCAAAGACCTCTGCCCAGAATAACTATGACCCTTCTCTAACCCAGAGTGATGAGGGTCCCTTCCCCTTCAAGGTCAGGGGCCTCCGCCCCACAGGGTGAGGAAGCCCGCCTCCCCTCAGTGTCAAGGACTTCCACAGTTACTTTGTTCTCTAGGACACTGATTCATTCCTTAGCTCCCTCGCCCTCTGAGACCCTTATTCTTCACTCTACCCGCACCAGAAATCTCCAAGATGTCTCATCCCCTGGTCTATAGAATCCTCTTTTTACTCTCCCACTCAAGTCACAGGACCTCCTGCACGCCCCGCAGCTACTGGTACCCTTCCTCCACTGCACAGTGGCCAGGCCCGGTTTCTCAAGTTGCTTTCTTCTCCCCTCTACCCCTCCAGGAGACTTGGGTTCACCACAGTCTTCAAACTCTTCCCCAAGACTAACAACACTGTAATCCCTGGGGAGTCACGGCCCCTACTACCACCTTTTTCAAAATTCCCTGAGTCACCAGCCTCCTACAGAGTCACCAGAACTCCTCAAAGTGACCTCCCCCACCCTGTCAATGACTCAGCCCTTCAAGACTCCCTCTTAGCTAAAGAGACACCACTTCCCCCGCCAGAGCGACAGGGACTTCCCTATTGCTTCAGTAACCGGCCTCTAAGATTACAAACTCAGAAACTCCGGAAGCTCCTCTCTGTGCCCAGATTTTCCACCCCTCTGAAAGTCAACGGACGTTCCCTCACCCACTTCAGGTTGACCCAGACCCCCAGCATTGGAAGTAGTGGAGTTATCCCCTCCCTAGGCCTGGCACCTGGGCGACCGGCAGCGCCACGCTGGGTGCTCGCAGGTAGTAAGGGGCGAGTGTGGTGGGGCAGAGCGCAGCCAACTCCGCCTCTAGTAGCCCCTCGCCAAAGCGCTGGTCAAAAAGGCGTCCGGGAGGCGAAAATCCGGGCAACGGGGCTGAGGCTCGGCGCAGCCAAGACTGCTGCACAGGCACCGGGATCTCCATCCTGCTCTGCCGCCGCGGTCCTGAGCTTTGCAGTGCCCCTGCCTGCGCAGCTGCCGATTTATAGTGCGCCTTATGCCGGCCCCTCAGATGCTGCCCGGGGACACTGGGACCGTGGCCAGACCCAGCCATTAATAGAGCCTTATATAGAAACCCCAACAATGACTTGGCCATTTATTAAGCGCCTGCTGGATGTGTGGCAAAGGCTGCCAGGAAGGTGCCATTAAAGATTTCCTAATTTCCTGAAGGGGAAACTAAGGTGAGGGGGCAGAGTCTTGCAGGTGTGGGGAGCACAAAGCAACAATCGGGACCCAGGGTCTGAGAGGCCCACTGAAGATTCCAGTCCCTTTAATCCACGTCCTCCCCAGTCTGGCAGCTCTGAGGATGACGCAGATGGAGGGCTTAGGAGCAGATTCCTGGAAAATGCGGTAGATGGGCCAGGCTGTCAGGAGGACACAGAACAGACCCTACCCTCCCTCATCCTCAGCCAGGCCTTGGGCCCAGTACCCCAGCAGGCCAGGCCTAATTCTGTGCCTCTGACTCAGCCTCAGGCGCGCAGCAGCCAGCGCAAATATGAACAGTCCAGGCTGGCTCCCCGATGGCCGAGCGCTGGGGCCCGAAATAGCTTATTTTGATCCCACTACCTCGGCCAGGAGCCCTGGCCTGGCAACTGATGGAATCAGCTGCTCCTGCAGCAAGAGGAAAGTGGTTAGATGACCATCAGGACAGGCTGACTGTCCCAACCAATGGAGGAATGGCGGCTAGTGAGAGGATAGAGTCACCCACTGCCTGTGCAACAGAAAGAATAGTAGTCAGACTGGAGAACACACTTCCTTAGCAAGGAGGAGATCGGTGAGACAGCGAGACTGAAGGAAAGCAAGGGTGCTTAAAATCACCTCTAGACCGCAAGCCCAGCCTCAGGTCCTTTCTGTTGGTCCGCGGTCTTGCCAATTATTGACGCACGCTACAGGTTCTCCAATCAACACTGTCTGTTATGCAGGCTGGCATTGCAGCCAGTAGTGAGACACCTCCCTTTGGCCACTTTCCAGTTACTTCTATTTTTTTCTCTCTCATTGGCCGGCTCTCTTCCGGAGCGGGAACTCCCAGAGTGGGGCGGGGCTAATAGGCCATTGCTAAGCGACAAAGATGAGCCCTGGGGTTTGTCCAGTGTCTGAGCCGAGCCAGCGGAAGTGCTGAAGTAGCTGCGGGATGAACTGCAGGTGAGGCCGATCCCTCTTCCTAGCACCACCAGAGGCGTGGGGAGGACCAAGGCAACACGGCCTAGGGACGAGTTTGCTAGAGTCTGGGGTCTCTCTGGCTCAACTACACCAGAACTACAACCCCCACGATGTTCCACAGCCTTTGGCCACTGCAGCCTTAAATTTTACCATCCTAGGGCTCTCCCCCGCGTCCTATATTCCTCTCTGAGTGGTCCCAAGGGATTCTTACCTTTAAAGATATCCAAAGGCAAGTTGGGAATTGAGTTTTTAAATTTCTCAGGCGGAGCCCAGGGAATCATGGGGATTGTAGTCCATCTGCGTGTCTCCTAGTGCCCCATCCCCACCCCCAAGGGTTTGAGAGGTATCTGATGATAAAGTCTAGTCCTGGTTCCTAAGCTGAGCTAAACTTCAAAGTCACCTGGGATGCTATGACAGATGCCTAGCCCCACTTCCAGATATTCTGATTCTGTTGGTACCACGCATCTGTAATTTTAAAAGGCCCCTCCTAGACTGATTTCAGGGTTGAAAAGCACCAGCTACCAGTTCCTAGGATCTTTTCTATTTAGACCAGTGGTTCTCAACCTTCCTAATGCCGCGAGCCTTTAATACATTTCCTGTGGGTCACGACCCATAGGTTGAGAACTGCTGGTTTAGACTGTTCCTAGTGCTCATGGGAATCACAACTTCCACCATGGTTATTTGTGCAGTGGTACATCATGGGAATTCACAGGAATTGTCTGGTTCTGCCCTCCTGTCTCCTCCTCAGGGTTGTAATAATCATGTTCTGACTGCCAACCTACCTTTTCCCTTGCAGCCTGCCAGTTTTCTCCATCCAAGACAGAACTTTGGGAGATGCTTCCCTGGGTCAAAGCTACAACTGGCCATCCCGAAGCCAGAGTTGGTGCCCCAAGGTGAGGACACCTGAGTGTGCTGACCATCAGCCCAATAACAAGAGAGTGACCACTAGAGGGTAAGAAGACATATGATCTGAGAGATGGGGATTAGTCCCTCTTCCCCTCTCATGGCTCTGCCTTTGTCTAATCTCTACCACCCGAATCCCCCATCACAGCCCCACTTATTCTAGATTGTTACCATTGTAGACTGTGTTTCCACCCCTCTGGACTGAGACTTCATATGTATCTTCATTTCCCAACAGGAATGACCCCTCAGACCCCTTACTTTTTCTTCCTGTGTTCTCCCCCATCCTAGACCCTGAGCCCATCCAGATCCCAGAGATCCAGGCTCCCACAAGCTTTCAAAGCTCTAGCTACAGGTCCCAACTCCCCTGAGCTCTTTGAGGAGTCCTGGCCATCCAGTTCAGGGATCCCTTCCCCACTCAGCACCACTGAGGAACACATGGGGGCCTCCCCACCACTCACTCTGATTGACAGCGGGGACTCCGTGGTGGCCAAGTAAGTACCGTAGCCCTGGGGGGAAAGAAATTTGGGTTAGAGGGAGGGAAAAGAAAGGCCATAATAATCATCACACCCAGAGCTGTTTATGCAGCAGTCTTAGGACAAGGCACTTCATGTGTGCTATTAAGAGTTCTGGAGCTACACTGCCTGACTTCAAATCCCAGCTCTCTCACTTTCTCTCTGTATGATCTTGGCCTCAGGGTTTTTTTTTTTTTTCTTTCAACTGAGTATATAAATACTAGGGCTGCTTTGAACTTCCAGTGAATTACTATACGTAATGATCTCTATCAATTCCTTTTACATAGTGAACACTAGATTTGTAGGATACAGGTTCAGCTGCTATAACAAAGAGTCCTATATTAATTATGGCTTAAACAAGATAGGACTTATTTCTCCCTTACCTTAGTCCAGGCAGAACTGGGGGTTTCAGGGACACAGGCTCCTTTTGTCTGGTTGCAGTCCTATCCTTAAGTGTTGTCTTTTCTCTCATAAACCAAAAAGGTCCCAACCACATAGACTTTCCAAAATCACATTTCTTTGTACCCTATTTGTCAGGAACGTAGTCACATGACCATTAGCCCCCAGGGCACCTGGTAAATGGTGGGCCCCTTGTAAATAAAAGAGTGGCCGTGTGCCCAGGTAAAAGTTACATTACTGTATAAGCAAAGAAAACAACTTAAGGGAGAACTACCAGTCTGTGCTATGGTGCTTGGTAAACATTGCCTATTGCGATTATTATTGTTATTATTTATCTCTTCTCACCCCACTCACCTCCCATCCCCTGATGTTTATAGGTATATAAACAGGTTCCGCCAAGCTCAGCCCACAAGCCGAGAAGAACGCCAGACTGCAGGCCCAAGCCCAGCTGACTTTTGGTGGCTGCGGTCTGAGTCTCCAGACCCCAGCAGTCAACTTGCAGCAGGTACCTCCTTCAGGCCCACTCATTGCAACCTCTTCCCATAGCCTAAAACCTTTCCTGATCAATCCCCCCAGCAGTCACTCCTCATGGCCCTCATAACTCAATTGGAGCTTCTCAGCAGAAACCAAGGAACCAGAAAGAAGACTCCACATAGAAGTCCCAACTCCTGTGGCCAGTAAATCCCAAGCTGTAGCTCCCCTTCAGGAAATAAATCAGGTGACATCCCTAATTTACTCCTTTGTGTGCCTAAACTACAGCACCAGCCCTGTGTTAGAATTAGAGATGATCCTCCCATTCAAAGAAGCTTATATAGAAAAGAAATATTGTTAGCTAATATAATTGAGAAAGCCAGAGTGGATGCTTTCAGGAATGGCTGGGTCCAGGTGTTTGAACATGGTTAAACCCAACTCTCTTGGGCTCAATCTCTGTAGCTAAGATGACTCTCAGTGGCTCTAGGCTCCCATAATACTAATTCAACTACTCCAGAAGAAAGTGGGAGCTTTTCTAATAGCTCCATCCAAAGCCTCAGAGCTCACTCTCATTCACTCATCTTTGAGCCAATCTCTGTGAACCAGAGGATAGAACTGTTGATTAGTCAGCCGTGGTCAGGAAGGTGGGATCTATCCATTTCCACCTTTCCATGAAAGGTGCTTCTAAAGCAGCGGTTCTCAGCCTGTGGGTTGTGACCCCTTTGTAACAATTAAAATACATCCTGCATATCAGATATTTACATTAAGATTCATAACAGTAGCAAAATTACAGTTATGAAGTAGCAACAAAAATAATTTTATGGTTGGGGGTCACCACAATATGAGGAACTGTATTAAAGGGTCGCGGCATTAGGAGGCATTAGGAAGGTTGAGAACCACTGTAGGGAAAACTGGGTCTCTTCCCTGAGAAGGAGCAGATTCTAAACTGGGCTGTGAGGGCCAGGAAGGGTGGAGACCTACACTCCAGGCCCTCTTTCTAGGGCCCCTTTCCCAGCAGTCTTGTGGGTGGGGACTAGCCTCTGACCCTCTCACCCTACAGAACCTCAACACATGGAACTCATCCCTAGTGGACCTGGAAACGCTGAGCCTACAAAGCAGAGCTTCCAGGCTGCTCAAACGCAGGTGCCTCCGCCTCCGCCTCCTCTGTCACCCTTCCCACTGCTATAGCTCCAGGTGGCTCTCTGCCTCTAAGACCTCCATCGCCTCACATCTGGCTTCTCCCTGCAGCAAGGCCTCCATGTCTTCCTCCTCCCTCAGCCCCAGCGATGCCAGCACTTCCTCATTCCCCATCAGCTCGGATGGCCTCTCTCCCTCCTCCATGAATTTCACTCCTGACCCCAGCAAGGGCTCTGGTCCCAGGGCACCTGGTAAGTGCTGGGAGGCAAGGATTGAGGGCAACCTGGATGTGAGTCCCAGCTCTGCCATTTAACCAGCTATGAGACTTTGGGCCTCTCTGGGATCTGCATCCCCAACTGTAAAACAGAGTTAATAATCGTGTTTCCTCTCTTGTTGGTGTTGTGAAGAAAATATGTTTTGTTCATTGCTGTAACCCCAATGTCCAGAACAGTGCCTGACACACAGTAAGAGCTCCATAAATATCTTTTGAATGAATAAATTGAATGAAAACAGGTTGAGAAACCCAGGAGTGCCATCTCCTTTGACTTTCCTCCCTTCCCCATGTCCCACTGCAGAGAAGAGTTGGGACATTATCTGGAGAACCTGTCTGGATAACCCCCAGGTACAGTCCAAGTGCGTGTGTGCGCAGGCTGATCACCCCGCCCCTGGCTAACCCCTCTTCCCTTGACTTTCCCTACAGCAGCCCCGGCCCCGGCTCCCACCCCTGCTCCAGCCCCTGCCTCCTCTCGGGCACCCCTTCAGCCAGAGGATGACATCCTGTATCAATGGCGGCAGCGGCGGAAGCTTGAACAGGCTCAAGGAGGCAAGGGTGATGGGACCTGGGTGTTGTCCCAGACCCCTACCTTCACCACTCCTGTGAGTCAGGGCAGGAAGGAGTCTGAGGGGAGTTAAAGAAAAGGGGATCCTGAGGAGGACTGAGGACCCTCTATTCACTTTCTCTCCTTCTCAAATCTCTCTATCCGTCTGCAGATTTCTTCTACCCCTGTGGAGACCCTTGGTTCTTTGGGAACTCAGCCTAACCGTATACCACTGTGGGGCAGTACAGCTCAGCCTGGTCCCCCAGAGGCCTTCCGTGTGGAAAGACCTCCTTTTCCCCCAGTGTCCTCTCCACACTTCTTCTGGGACCCCAACCCCCACGGATTCTTCTGGGCCCCACAGCCTGGTCCCTGGATATCTCTTGTGGCTGTTCCTCCCACACAGCCTGCCTCTACCCTGGCACCCCTGGCCAGCACCCCAGTAACCCTGGCCTCCACAGCTCCCTTGGCCTCCACCCTAGTTCCAATGGCCCCAACAGTTCCCCCAGCCTCCACTCCAGCTCCAATGGCCTCCACCCCAGCTCCCTTCCCAGTACTACCAGCCTCTACCCCGGCTCCCCTGGCCTCTACCCTCACACCCCCTGACTCCCTCCAGGGCCCACCCACCCCTGAGCCATGCAGTTCTGCCCAGCCCAAGAGACTGGGTTCCAAACTTCGGAAGGACAGAGCCCAGAGCAAGGCTGCTGAGCGAATGACCACAGCTAGCGAAGAGCCTGGCCCACAGCTCAGGGGTGCTCTGGGCCAGGTAGTGACAGCTCGGCTGTTCCCTGACAGCCTGGAAGACACGCTCCCTCATCTGGAGGGCCCACCTCTACCTAAGGCTAAACCTCAGAAAGTCAAGGCCATACACCCCCACACCAAGGTTACTCCTCCTCGCTCAGAGGTCATGCCACCCCTATCTGAATCGCGGTGTCAATTTAAAGCCAAGGCTGTGTCACCCCTAACTGTGTCAGGGCTTTGGAAGAGCAAAACCACTCCTGAAGCTGGGTATCAACAGCCGAAGGTCCCACCCATTCCAACTGAGGAGCCACCCACAGCGGCTGTGGCCACGCCCCCACTGGCTGCTGGCCACACCCCCTCAAAAGACCTGCTCTCCCTGGCAGGCCGGCTTCTGGAGGCTGCTGAAGGTGAGCCACGTGCTGGTGCCTGTCCCAGTCTCAGTGACAGACCCGCTTCCTGAGAGTCTGGCCCCATGAAACTCATTCATTTCTCCCCAGACTCTGATGGCAGCGAGTTCCAGGATGACCCTGTGCTGCAGATGCTAAGAGCCCAAAGAGCAGAGTTGCGTGAGGAGAAAAGGTGACCCTCCATCACCCAGGTCTGGGATACTGGGTCCCTGAATTCTCTGACTCCTGTTAGGTGCCCACCCCTGCTGAGCCTCTTTCCCAGAATTCCATCTATAGCTCTAGACCCTAATTCTGAGCACATACCACAGCCTCTGCTCTCCTGGCCTTCCTCTAGGAAAGTGGATGCCCAATTATCCTTCCTGTTGAACCCTGTGGAAGAACCCAAATCTTGGTCCCCTTCAGCCAGGTCACCACCTGGGTCTCCAAGGAGGCTGCTGTGAAGGGAAGGAGCCTCCTTTGAGGCCAGACGACTTTGAATTGTATAAACTCTATTTTGTCCCACGAAACTTTTTTTTTTTCAGGTTACAGGTCATCTCTGAGAAAAGGGTTGTTCTGGAAAGGGCAAGGGTCATGCCAACTTAAGGAATTCCTTCCTTTCCTCTTGTGGCTCTTTCCTGACCACTGAAGCAAAATTTATTTTCTTGTTTCATTTTCCTTGGCGGGGGGTGGGGGGGTGGCGGAGAGCTTCCAGGCAAGACTTTAGGCAAGCCTAGGACTCATCTTCTCAGATTCCCAACTCAGGGGTCCTGTCTCAGATGTGACCAGAGGGAGTGTCCTCTGGGAATGAAGCTACTAGAATCATCAGAACGTTGGACAATGGTCAGTCCTCAGACCACATCCTACTTGTGCCAACAGTAACATTTGGTGCAGCTAATCATTCCCTCTTTGAAGCACTTTCTTCTACTTCCAGAACACCTCTTATTATGTTTCTGGTCTTGCCTCCTCATTGCCCAGCATATCAACTTTGGCCTGTCCCAGGGCTCTGGCTTTCACTTCTCTGTCTACACACACTCCCAGGTACTCTTGTCTAAATGTGTCTGAATCTCATCTCTATTCTGATAGGGCCCAAATTCCAATCCCTAGCCTAGACCTGGCCACTAAACTTCATGTTCCTACATCATCCTTTGTCATGTTTGTCTCACCCAAAAGTCTAAGAGATGTCTCAAATTTTATAGGTCCTAAACTGAGCTTCCGATCCCCTTGAACTTGCTCCTCCCCCACTTTTTTCAACTCTGTTCTTTCCTGCTCAGGCCAAAAGCCTTATGATTGTTTTTGACTTCTGTCTTTCCTTTCCACCCACAGTTAGTTGACCATTAAATCCTGCCATCTCCACCTTTATAATCTATCCAGAATTCAACTCCTCCCACTTTCACTACCCTCACCTCAGTCTAGGCTATCACCATCTCCTATCTGGACTATCGAAATTTTACTGTTTCTGTAAAAATGTCTGCATATTCTTTGATACATTTACCATCAGCAGGAAGGAAGTCCTTCCTCTTGGAACTGGGCCCCTCAACAAGTAGAATGCAGAGGAACTTAACTTCCAAAGTTCAATTAGAACAGATGATACAGTCTAACCGGTTTCCCTTCTCTCTCTGACACATGCCTCAGAGCCATGTAAAAGAAGCAGTTGCTATGACAGCTGGGTGGCTTTGGTTATAAAGATATATTCACTTACCAAATTCAGTGAAATTTGTGAATTTTATTGTATGTAAGGTTTGCCTCAAAAGAGAAGTAAATATTGGGCTCTAATTAAATATATATACACTGTCTCGGCACCTATAGCTCAGCAGCTGGGGCACCAGCCACATACAACCTTCGAGCTGGAGGTTCGAACCCAGCCTGGGCCTGCCAAACAACATTGACAATTACAACAAAAAAATAGCCAGGTGCTGTGGTGGGCAGTGTAGTCCCAGCTACTTGGGAGGCTGAGGCAAGAGAATTGCTTAAGCCCAAGAGTTTGAGGTTGCTGTGAGTTGTGGTACCCTGGCACTCTACCCAGGGTGATAAAGTGAGACTTTGTCTCAAAAAAAAAAAAAAAAGATATATACACTGAAATATTTAGTGGACAATATACTGATTGCTGCAATTTATGTTGAAATGGTTCTGAAGATTAGTTGGATTAATGGATAAGTAGAGTAACAGAAGTGACATAAAGCTAATGTAGTAAAATGTTATTGGTAGGATCTAAGTGGTGGATATATGGGTGTTTAATTTTTTTCAACTTTTCTGTATGTTAGGAACTTTTCTTAATAAAATTATGATGAAGTATGATCAGTATTGTTTTGATATCTGTATTTATTAAAAATGGGGGTTAGGATGGGTTTGCACCTTCTGTATGTCACAGACACATGCATATTTATTTTTACCCTTTTTGAACAAACTATACATTTAAATGAAATCAACAAGAAAGAAATAGCTGTTTAGATATGAGAAATGGAAGATGTTTATAGTTGCATAAGCTGATCTAGTTGGGGCATTGATGGGGTCTAGACGGATTCCTGAGGAAATTACACTTAAACCGATTGACATGACAAAAGAGAATCCTAATTGCTATTACTGGTAGCAAACCACCCCTAAAACTTATTATGTTCAAGAATTCTGTGAGTCAGAAATTTGGACAAGGCATAGTTGGGGACAGTTTGTCTCTGCTCCATGAGGTCTGGGGTTCAAGTGGAAAACTCAAAGGTGATGACAGCTGTGAGGAGGAATCCTCTAGAACTTCTTCACTCACATTCTGTCACCAGGGCTGAAATGACTAAAAGGTGGGGCTTGGCAAGAAAAGTTGACTGCAATGCCTATACATCCCTCCATTAGCTTGGGCTTCCGCAAAGCACAAACCTAGTCACAGTTCTTGCATGATGCCTCACAGCTCTATACCTTTTCATTCCAGTGGACAAGAAGAACATTGAACAAGAAACATTGCTGGCCCAGCGCCATAGCTCAGCTACTTGGGAGGCTGAGGCAAGAGAATCTCTTAAGCCCGAGTAGCTGGGACTACAGGCACCCACCATAATGCCCTGCTATTTTTTTGTTGTTGCAGTTGTCGTTGCTTTAGCTGGCCTGGGCCAGGTTTGAACCCGCCAGCCTCAGTGTACGTGGCCAGCACCCTACCCACTGAGCTAGGGAGCCGCCCCCTACCACTAGTTTTGTTTTTGTTTTTTTGAGACAGAGTCTCACTTTATTTCCCTTGGTAGAGTGCTATGGCATCACAGCTCACAGCAACCTCTAACTCCTGGACTTAGGCAATTCTCTTGCCTCAGCCTCCCAAGTAGCTGGGACTACAGGCGCCTGCCACAATGCCCAGCTACTTTTTGTTGTTGTTGCAGTTTGGCCAGGGATGGGTAAGACTCTGGCCCCATATACCACCAGTTTTAAAATGTGGCTGCAATTTTTTTTATTTTTTTTTTTGCAGTTTATGGCCCAGGCTGGGTTTGAACCCGCCCACCTCTGGCATATGAGGCCGGCGCCCTACTCCTTTGAGCCACAGGCTGTGCCCGTGGCTGCAAAATTTTTGACACTCCTCTCATCAAGAGATGGAGTCTAGGGCGGCGCCTGTGGCTCAAGGAGTAGGGCTCCGGTCCCATATGCCGGAGGTGGCGGGTTCAAACCCAGCCCCGGCCAAAAACCAAAAAAAAAAGAGATGGAGTCTAAGCCTGCTTCCCATTAATCTGGGCAGGATTCAACCCATAGAGAACAGTAGAATTGACAAGATGTGATTTCCAAGGCTAGGTGAGTAAGGCAATTAGTTTCTTTTTTTTTTTTTTTTCAGATAGAGTCTCACTATGTTGCCCTTGGTAGAGTGCTGTGCCATCACAGCTCACTGCACTTTAGTCTGGGCAACATAGTGAGATCCTGTTCCTAAGGCCAGGCCAAATTGCAGAGACCCTAGGGCTGTGTCACTTGCCTGAGGCAATGAAAAAACCGTCCATAGGCGAAGCACCCTCAGCATTCTGAGGGCAGGATCGGAGTCAGAAATGACAAGGTGCTGGACCCGGTGGCTCACGCCTGTAATCCTAGCACTCTGGGAGGCTCAGGACGGTGGATTGCCTGAGCTCAGGAGTTCAAGACCAACCTGAGCAAGAGCCAAACCATTTCTAAAAATAGCCAGGCGTTGTGGCGGGCGCCTGTACTCCCAGCTACTCCGGAGGCTGAGCCCAAGTTTGAGATTGCTGTGAACTATGAAGCCACGACACTCTACCAAGGGCGACAAAGTAAGACTCTCAAAAAAAAGAAAAGAAAAAAGAAAAGGAAAGGAATGACAAGATGGTATTGAAAGACTTGGGGCAGGACCCCCCACTCTGCCCTGAGCGATGACGACCCCAATCAACCGCAAGAGACGGAGCTTGATGCAAACAGCAAGAGGATTTTATTCCAGCATGCTGGGGCTTGACTCACAACCCTTTTAGGAGCCGAGGAGTCAAGCCCTGAACAGCAGGTTTTACAAGCTTATAAAGGCAAAAAGCACAAAGTAGGGAGGGGTAGCAGACATAGCAGGGGCTTTAGGGAGGGGTAGCAGACATAGGGGCTTTTCCAGATAAGAAGAACTCTGGTTCATTACTCATCTGTCTTAAGACAAGATCAGCAGTTAAACATTTGCTTAGCTTTTTTCTTTCAGAACCAGTTACCGGTTATCTGCTTCAGCTCGGGGCTATTTCCTAGGACAGTTACAAAAGGTCACATTCTTATGGTAGGGGGCGAGGGGTGCTGCTACATATCTGGTCCCCCCCCCCCTTTTTGGATTTGGTAGTACTTTCCTTCAGTATTATAGGACGAGGTGTTTGAAAAGCGGCTTGAGCAATGGAGCAAAGCCCTGAGGCCGTGGGAGAATCCACTGAAGAATGTCAGAGGAGTGATTACTGAGCGTGGACAAAGGGGGAGGGTCCATTGCTTAGTGCTAGAAGTGTCGGAAGCAAAGCATAAAGAAGCTGGGGGTGTGTCTCAGGAAGGGGATAACAGCCAATGAAAAGCAGGCATGGGCGTGTGGCTGTCAAACTTCGGGGGGCCGGACTGAAGTGGTAGAACCCGGGACGGGGCCCAAAGCGAAGCCAATGAAAAGCCGTCAGGTGGGCGGGGCGCCCTCCTAAGGCCGAGAGTGGAGCCAATAAGAAGCGGCGCCGCGTCCCCGCTGCTCCCCGCCCCCGTGGGGCGCGCGCCGGAGCCACGGGCAGCCGTTAGGGGCGGGGCCATCAGCCGCCCGCGCGCGGCTCGCGCCCTCCCCTTTGTGTCGCCATGGCGGCGGCGGCGGCGCTGGCGGCGGCGACAAGGATGATGAGCGAGGGGTCGAACGCAGCCGGGGCCTGAGGAGGCTACGCGACCATGGTGGTGAGGGACCCATGCGGCGGTCAGTCGGTCGGTCCGCGTGTCAGTCTGTCCGCGTGCAGCCCCGCCCAGTGCGCTCCACCCCCTGCCCCGCCCGAGCCCCGGGCCTGTGCAGCCCCCCACCCTTTTGTAGCGGTCCTTTTCGTACCCCGGCCCGGTCCTGAGTTGGAGCCCATACGTCGACCCCGCCCCCTCAACGTGCATCCCCATCCACGCCCTGAATGGGGATGACAGTGGCTGAGGATCCGGGCTTGGGAGAAGGTGGGGCTGGTCTAGGGAAAGACCCGCGCCACTTGGGTGGCCCCCGCAGGGCTTCCTGGGTCCTTCACCAGCCCCCATCCCAGCGTCTTCCTTAGCATCCTTATCCCAGCCTCATCCCTCCCGGGTGTAGCCGTCGCCGCCTCCTCCCAACAGCCCCTTTCTTATTCCTGAGCCCCACCCCCACTCAGCTCCTTCCTCAGCCTGACCCTTTTCTTCTCCTCCCTCGTTTTTTTACCCCATCCTAGTCCTCAAAACGCACCCATCACCCCCTCCAGTCTGAACCTTTACCCCATCTCTCCAGCCACTCTCCTCCTTACTGGACCCCAGCAAACCAGCACTGTGTCTGAGCTTGATCCTTGGGTCCTCTCCATCTTTTAGTCTTCACCCCCTTCCCCGCCATCTCCCTTTCCCACCATACTGCTCCACCCATTCATCCATTCATTCCCTCATTCCTTCGTTTAATAAGCATTCCCTGAGACCACCTCTGTGAGGCCCGTGCTCCAGGCACAGAGAGAGTCAAGTCCCATCGTTCCTTGGGGAGCTTCACAGGCTGGAGGGGAAGAGCACCTGAGGTTGAGACCTGAGAGTGAACTCCGGGTTGCAAGGATATGGAGGAGGAAGAAGCTAGAGCCCAGTCTGGGCCAATCCCTCCTTGTTTGGCTGATGCTTAATTTATTCATCAGATTTTACCCAGCCCCTGATGTGTGACTGGGCTGGCCCTGGGAATCAAGGACCCAGAGAGAAATCAGGAACAATCCTATCTGTGTAGCACACCATCTATGTGCCCAGCTCTGTGTTAGGCATACCAGGGCTCTCAGCCTGTGGCCCTGATTATCGGGAGATCACAGTCCAGTGAGGAAGATAGACTTGTCACCAAGACAGTGACATCTCAGAATGCTCAAGGCTGTGAAGGAGGAAGCTCAGGTAGAGACGTGGAGCCTGAGATAGGAGAACCTCAGGAAAATGGAAAGAGTCCATAACAGATACCTGGCACAATCTGAAAGGTCTGAAAGTGAGAACTTGCTGGAGGTTGGCACAAGTGAGTTGAGACCTGAGAGGTGAGGATGAATGAAAGGGTGGGGACATGTATTTTAGGCCAAAGGAATAGCCTTTGCAAAGGCGGAGAAGGAAGCAAAAAGATGGTGTTTAGTCGGACTCAGAAGTTTGAGGGCTCTGAGAGCAGGGGCACTAGGGAGAGATGGGCCCAGGGAGGTAACAGAAAACAGCTCAGGGAAGCCTCGATTATCAGACCAAAGAATTCTGACTTTGTCTTGAAGACAACAGGGAGCTATTGAAGGTCCAGGATCCATGAAGAAACCGGGCCAAATTTGTGTTCTGAAATGATTCTGCCGCTTGTGAAAAAGCTAGCGGTGGGAGGGGAGAGGTTGGAAGCAGACAGGCTGATGAAATAGGGGCTATGATTCTCCCGGCAGTGGTAGAAGGGAACTGTACACTGTAGGGGCTACAGAGGGTTTTAAACAGGGAGGAATGGGATCAGAATGCTCTCTCTCCTGTCGCCTGCCTCACCCTTGGCCCCAGTCCACCACCCCAGACCACACACGAAGAAGCAGGCCTGTCCTGAGCCCAGCCCTCACCTCTCCCTGACCTACTCTCCTACTTCGTGCTCAGAGCAGTGTGTGGAGCAACCCAGCCTCTAGGCCCAGGCCAGCAGATAACAATGCTCTCGTTGTCTCTCTGCTCCCATCTCTGGGGGCCTCTGACTCTCTTCTCCGATCTACAGGCTCGCAGCACTGACAGCCTGGATGGCCCGGGAGAGGGCTCAGTGCAGCCCTTACCTCCCACTGGGGGGCCCAATGTGAAAGGGAAGCCTGGGAAGAGGTGAGGGGTGAAGGAGGGAAGGGCTCAGCTTAGGAGCATGGGGTAAGGGGGTGGGAGATGGGCCTTGTGGAGCCACTGGTAATGTGTCACTTGTCTCCCAGACTCTCAGCTCCTCGAGGTCCCTTCCCCCGGCTGGCTGACTGTGCCCATTTTCACTATGAGAACGTTGACTTTGGCCACATTCAGGTAGGTGTGCTTTAAACCCAGGTGGAAAGGTGGGATCCTCCCCACCTCTGCAAAAATATCAGATGCTTTACCCCTGAAACCTGTCCCTATGATTGGCTTTTCTACCCATCTGAGCAGTCAGTAGCAAAAGTTGCAGGGGCTGGAGCAGATGGGGAGAGCTGCTCATTCATTCATCCATTTGCTTTTGTGTTCATTCAACAACCTTTTGTTAGGTGTCTGCTCTATGCCAGAGTCTTGTACTCTGACCAACATATCACCAGGTCCATTCTTGGGGAGGTACAGGAGAGGGACCCAAATCCATCCCTAGATAGTGTCAGCCTAGAAAGGTAAGGACGGGAACAAAAGTGAAGCTCTCACCTGGGCCTTTGTTTCCCACTGCAGCTTCTACTATCTCCAGACCGTGAAGGTCCCAGCTTCTCTGGAGAGAATGAGCTGGTATTTGGGGTACAGGTGACCTGTCAGGTGAGGCTACCCCTGCTTCTTATCTAGGCTGAGTAACTGGCCACCATAGTCCTCAGCTCAGTGTAATGGGACCACGGCTCCCTTTTGTCCTTCCTGCTCCCACAGGGCCGTTCCTGGCCAGTTCTCCGGAGTTATGATGACTTCCGTTCCCTGGATGCTCACCTCCACCGGTGCATATTTGACAGGAGGTTTTCCTGCCTTCCAGAGCTTCCCCCACCCCCGGAGGGTGCAAGGGCTGCCCAGGTACTCTGCTTGTTGTCTCAGCCTGCTCAACCATCAGCATGTCCTCATCAGTAATGTGTGAAACTATCAAAGTAGGGGGAAATAGATAAACATTTAAACACTGGTGTGGCCCAAGTCCCAACCAATCCAAATGGAGAAGCCTTAGAACTACAGCAGGATTCTACTCCCTTTAGCTCTATTTACTTTTAGGATCATTAGGGGGTCCAGAGGGCTCCATGGGAGGGTCAGCATGGATATACCAGTTGGGTTACTCAGGAGATTGCCACAGCCTAGTTTGCCAATTGGTAGGCCACTATAGTAGACCCTCTGAAGTTGACCACCTCCTTCAGTTGACCCAATTTTTATAGACCCGACGTGCATTACAGGTAAGTGTCAATACAGTAGGCCTAGTTCCTTATGTTGACCACCTCCATATGTTGACCAGTTTGTTACAGTCCCTTGGGTGGTCAACTTACAGAGGTTCTATTATATTTCAATACTTAACAGCCTAAGCAGCACCCATGCATTCAGGTGGAATTTCAACCCTGCCCAGAGATGAGCTAGGGCGATATGGGAGGGCAGTGGGCTGCCTCAAGGTCCACTCACAGGAGTCCACCATAACAACCTGCCCCCAGATGCTGGTACCACTGCTGCTGCAGTACCTGGAGACTCTGTCAGGACTGGTGGACAGTAACCTCAACTGTGGGCCTGTACTCACCTGGATGGAGGTGAACCTGGGCAGTGGGCTTGGAGTTCAGAATGGATGGGGATGTCTGAGGGACAAGAACTTGCCTGGGAGTATGTGTGGGCACAGAAAAGAAAGGGGCCATTGATGTTTTAGCATCTGTGTGGGTGCATGCCTGTGAGAGAAAGAGTGTTGTGGGGGTGGCTGGAAGATGTTGAATGGTGGGAATGTAAGGATTTAAAGGTGTATCAGAAATGGATTTGGCTGTAGCTCACAGAACACCTGGCTATAGAATGGCCTAGTCCAGAGGGTATTTTTTTTTTTTTTTTGAGACAACGTCTCACTGTTACCCTCGGTAGAGTGCTGTGGTGTCACAGCTCACAGCAACCTCAAACTCTTGGACTTACGCAATTCTCTTGCCTCAGCCTCCCGATTAGCTGGGACTAGAGGCCCCTGCCACAACATCCGGCCATTTTTTGGTTGCAGTGGTCATTGTGGTTTAGCAGGCCCAGGCTGGGCTCGACCCCACCAGCCCCAGTGTATGTGGCGGTGCCCTACCCACTGAGCTACAGGTGCTGCCCCAGAGGGTTTTAGATAGCAAATAGTGACGCAGTGTCTGCCATGGAGGCTGCAGGTGCAGGGTGGCTGGGAAGACAGGGGCAGGAGAGTTCTAGGACTTGTGAGGGGAAAGAAAGGAATTTGTTTTAGAGGGGGCAGGAATTTAAGTGTTTGACTAATGGCTCTGAGCAACAGAAGCTCTTAGATGAGGGACAGGCAGTAGCTTCATTGGGCATGGAAGAACTTTTCTGCCTTATTAACACGTTCTGGCCTCTCTTTGCCACATCCTGCTTCCCCTTCAGCTGGACAATCATGGCCGGCGACTGCTCCTCAGTGAGGAGGCCTCACTTAACATCCCCGCAGTGGCCGCTGCTCATGTGGTTAAACGGTACACAGCCCAGGCACCAGATGAGCTGTCCTTTGAGGTGAGGCTGTAGGGGAGCAGACTCCATCTGGGATCCCCATTTCCTCTGCCCCTCTGATCCCCTCCTTCCAACTGCCTACTCCCAGGTGGGAGACATTGTCTCAGTGATCGACATGCCACCCACGGAGGATCGGAGCTGGTGGCGGGGCAAACGAGGCTTCCAGGTGAGCCCAGCTGGTGGTTGGAATTGGGGCTAGGGCATTGTGCCAGCCTGGGCAGCCCAGCCACTGACCATGATCCTTCCTCAGGTCGGTTTCTTCCCCAGTGAGTGCGTGGAACTCTTCACTGAGCGGCCAGGTCCAGGCTTAAAAGCTGGTAAGTGCCATGCGTGGGAGGCCCTCCTGTAGCCTTCCACCTTCCATCCGTCCTTTCCACCCATTGTTCACCCTGCAGATTCTGATGGTCCTTCATGTGGCATCCCGGCTCCTCAGGGTATCTCATCTCTGACTTCAGGTAATACAAACAAGGGGTCAGGTACTTGCCCTCCTCCCCCTAGGCCAATGGCTGCACTGACCCCATGTGGCCTGTCTTTGTCACAGCTGTGCCTCGGCCACGTGGGAAACTGGCTGGCCTCCTCCGCACCTTTATGCGCTCCCGCCCTTCTCGGCAGCGTCTGCGGCAGCGAGGAATCCTGCGGCAGAGGGTGTTTGGCTGCGACCTTGGGGAGCATCTCAGCAACTCAGGCCAGGACGGTAAGTTCTGAGGCACTTGAAGACCCCACCATCCCACACAGGAGGCAGCCTGCCCAGCCCTGACCTGCTGCTTCCTCCCAGTGCCCCAGGTGCTGCGCTGCTGCTCCGAGTTTATCGAGGCCCATGGGGTGGTGGATGGAATCTACCGGCTCTCTGGCGTGTCTTCCAACATTCAGAGGCTGCGGTGAGGACCCTCCGCCAACCCCTTTTGTCCACATGCATTAGTGAGCACCATCTCTATTCCAGCCACGCGCCCTGTGCCAGGGACATAGTTATTGGGAATTAGAGGGGCAGAGAATTGAGGTAGACTTCCTTGAGGAGGCAACTCCCCAGCTAAGTAAGGCCTGAAAAGTGAGAGTAGAGTTAGAAGCTAGCGCGCTAAGCACAGGGGTCAAGCTTCGCTGAGCACTTGCCACGTGCCAAGCACTGTTCTAGGCACTGGGCAGACAGCAGTGAATGACAAAGCCAGAACCCCCTGCCCTCACAGAACTCACATGCTAGAGGAAAAGACAAACAAGGAAATGTCAGTTTACCAGAAGATGGCAAGTGCTGTGGGGAAAATAGGCCAGGGAAGGGGACCAGAACATAAGCCAGGAAGGGTCGTTACAGTTCTAAGTTGCGTGGTCAGAGAGGCCTGTGGGGGAGCTGTGCAGGAGTGGAGACAGAAGGCCCTGTGGGAAAGCTGTCGCTGTCAGGGGAGCAGCCAGGGCAAAGGGGAAAGTGTCAGGAGATGACATCTAAGAAGTCATTAGGGCAGCACATGCAGAGTCTTTATTAGGATTTTGGTTTTTACTCCAAGTGAGGAGGGTTCTGAGCCGTGGATGGATAGTCTGGAGGTGGGAAGGAATGAGGCAAGAGCAAGGGGCTGAACAGGAGGCTGACAAGTGACAACCCGAAGCCTGGGAAAGCAGTGAGAGAGGTGTGAGGTTGTGGTGGGCGGGACTTTAGGCCACAAGCAGCAGGGCCCCACCAGAGAGTTATGGGTAGGGGAATGCTGGGATTTTACCCACATTTTCCAGTGACCTCTTAAAGCCAGGTGATTGATGCCACTTCATGGTAGGAACATGTTCACACTCCAGAGTCAGTCTTGGGTAGCTACAGGCAGAGGTGTCTCCTGCCTGAGCCTCAGTGTCTTCTTTTTGTCTGTGCCACACAGTGTTGTTGGGGGAATTCAGTAAGTTTCTGTCTCTGAAGAGCCTAGCGCAGGACCTGGGGAAGAGGGTCACACCCATCTGTGGACACTGGGGGGCAGGGTAAGGGGAACTTGGCTGGGTGAGCCAGCTCTGACCTGACTCTTCCTTCTCCTTGCCACATGGTCTCAGGCATGAGTTTGACAGTGAGAGGATCCCTGAACTGTCTGGCCCTGCCTTCCTGCAGGACATCCACAGTGTGTCCTCCCTCTGCAAGCTCTACTTCCGAGAGCTGCCAAACCCCTTGCTCACCTACCAGCTCTATGGGAAGTTCAGTGTGAGTCAGGGAGCTGCCCAGGCGGGAGGGTGCTGGGGCACATCTGGCCCAGTCCTCCTCACGCCTGTCCACCATCTCAGGAGGCCATGTCAGTGCCTAGGGAAGAGGAACGTCTGGTACGGGTCCACGACGTCATCCAGCAGCTGCCGCCACCGCATTACAGGTAAAATAGGAGGGGTAGGGAAGGGCTGTGGTGGGTTTTCAAGAGAGGTAAGGCTCAGGTGCCTCCCTCTGCTCCCATCGTCCAGGACCCTGGAGTACCTGCTGAGGCATCTGGCTCGCATGGCAAGACACAGTGCCAACACGAGCATGCATGCCCGCAACCTGGCCATCGTCTGGGCACCCAACCTGCTACGGTAAGCTGGCAGCTTACCAGCCTGCACCCTCAGCTCCCTCCCATGGGGCAGGCCTTAAGCTTCCCCCAAATCACCCCAGGAGCTTCCCTGACTTTTGTTCTCTTGTTCATTCATTTAATACATATTTGGTTGGGGTTTTTTTGTTTGATTGTTTTTAAGACAGAGTCTCTCTCTGTTGCCCTGGCTAGAGTGCCGTGGTGTCATCATAGCTCAAGCAACCTCAAATTCTTAGGCTCAAACCATCTCTTGCCTCAGCCTCCCAAGTAGCTGGGACTACAGGCATCCACCACAAAGCCCAGCTAGTTATTCTATTTTTAGTAGATGGGGTCTTACTGTTGCTCAGGCTGGTCTTGAACTCCTGAGCTCAGGCATTCCACCCATCTTGGCCTCCCAAAGTGCTAGGATTACAGGCATGAACCACTGTGCCTGGCCCATTTAAAACGTGTTTGTCAAGTACCTCCCACGTACCTAGCCTTGTTGTTAGCACTGGCGATGCATAGTGAGGAACACTTCCTCCTGGGGCCCGCATTTTCATGGAGGAATTCACAATAAATCATCAACGAGAAGAATACAGAGTAATAATGTGTGATGGTGATGAGCATCAAGGAGGAAGATAGGAAGCAAGGGAGGTAGGTGCCCAGGATAATGGTAGTTTAAAGTTTTCAACTAGAATGGCAGGGAAGGCTTCAATACTTCTACCACCAATAGCAGGGTAAGCCCTAGAGGATTTGATGGTGACCAAGACAGGCACGATCTCTGTCCTGGAGGAGTTCAAATTCTTCTGGGGACACAGATAATGTAAATAAGTAAAACAAGTGGTACGTCAGAGGGTGGGCATGAGAAGTATGGGGGAAAATAGAAAAGAAAGATCTGAGGTCCAGAGAAGGAGGTTTACAATTTCAAATAAGGTGGATGGGGAAGACTCCATTGAGAAGGTAACATTTCAGGCAAGACCTGGAGGGGATGAGGGAGGGACTTATGTGCCCATCTGGGGAGGAACACCAAGTGCTTAAGTTCAGTGCTGTGTGTTAAAGGAATTTCAGGGAGGCCAGTGTGGCTGGAATTGTGATGCTTTACTAAGAATAATGTCTTCCACTTCCATCCAGGTTAATACGAAGGATGTAAAGTCTCCATTTTTTTTAATAGCTGAATAGTATTCCATGGTATACATATACCACAGCTTGTTAATCCATTCCTGGGTTGGTGGGCATTTAGGCTGTTTCCACATTTTGGCAATGGTAAATTGAGCTGCCATAAACAGTCTAGTACAAGTGTCCTTATGATCAGTGTGGCTGGAATTGAATGAGCAAGTGAGTGAGGAGTTGAGAGAGAGGACATAATCAGATCAGAGAGGTGACAAGGGACCAGACAGAGCAGTGACATGGGTCAAGCTAAGGACTTTGCTGTTACCTGGAGTAATGTGCCCCTGGGGCAGGGCTGTGAGCCAGAAGGGGCTGACTCAGGTTTCCCAGGCTCCCTCTGGCTGTGGGTGGGGACCAGACCATCGGGGCAAGCATAGGAGCAGGAGACCAGGGAGGAGGCTGACAGGATGTCCAGGTGGGAAGGGATGGGGGCCGGGCCAGGGTGGAGACGATGGAGGGGAGAAGAGTTTAGACTCTAGAGAGATTTTGACAAATTGGATGTGGATGCGAAGGAAAGAGAAGGCTGAAGGACAACCCCAGGGTGTTTGGGATTGACTGAGTTGGGGATGATGGAGAGAGGTAGCAAATTTGGGGAAAGGCTGAGAACCTCGTTCTAGGTTTGGTCATTTGCAGGTCAGAGACATTGAACCGACAGTTGTTGCCTTCATTGGCTTCACTTGGAGTAGCCAGAACCTGCCGTCTAGGGCTCAAGGCACCTGGCCACCCTCTTCTCCTATCCAGGTCCATGGAGCTGGAGTCGGTGGGGCTGGGTGGGGCGGCAGCCTTCCGGGAAGTTCGGGTGCAGTCAGTGGTGGTAGAATTTCTGCTCACCCATGTGGATGTCCTGTTCAGTGATACCTTCACCTCTGCTGGTCTTGACCCTGCAGGTATGCTCCTCACAGCCCCTGATGTCATGGCTACTGTCCCTTCATTGTCAGGGCTGCAGTGGGAGGGCAAGTGGGCCCCCAGCCCTATCCAAATCCCACTGAAGTCAGGCTTCCCTCCTGGCTCCTTGAGGACCCCGCCCCGGCCTATCCCTCCCCGCGCCCCACCTCCTTCTCATTTCAGCTCCTACGCTCAGGATTCCCACTTCTTGGCCTGGACGCCGTTCTTCCTTCACCCCTTGTAGCTCCTGGGGGCCCTTGGGGCCATGGGTCCACCTGGGAGGAGGTGGGAGGTCCCCAGACTTGACCCCACCCTGGCCCTGCCCAGACTCCCTGCCCTGTCCCGGACCCCAGCCCAGTCAGGATTCAGCACGTCGGAGGGCCCTCTGGCCCGAGGTAACAAGCCAGAGCCGCTGCCCTCACTGGCTGCTGGGAGCTGCCTCCTCATCAGCCTGTTCTGCCTCACCTCTCCTCCTCACTGCCTGCTGCCCACCCATTCCCGCCTGATCCACCCTGGCCCCCTGCCTTGCCAGCCCGGGTGGGCACGCTGCGGGGCCGGGGCTTGGGCTGTGGCGCTTGGCTTTGCCTGTGGCCTTGGGTGGCCCCAGAACTGACAGCTCCCTCTCCAACTCCCCAGGCCGCTGCCTCCTTCCCAGGCCCAAGTCGCTTGCAGGCAGCAGTCCCTCCACTCGCCTGCTGACGCTGGAAGAAGCCCAGGCTCGTACCCAGGGCCGGCTGGGGACACCCACTGAGCCTACAACTCCCAAGGCTCCAGCCTCACCTGTGCAAAGGTAAGTGGGATGCTGGGGGAGGGAAGCAGGCAGGCCCAGGCCCTGGTTTCTCAGACCAACTCCTCTCTCTTACCCACACCCCAGGAGGAAAGGGGAGAGAGGGGAGAAACAGCGGAAGCCAGGGGGTAGCAGCTGGAGGACATTCTTTGCACTGGGTCGGGGCCCCAGTGTCCCCCGAAAGAAGCCCCTGCCCTGGCTGGGGGGCACCCGTGCCCCACCACAACCTTCAGGTCAGAGGCGCTGCAGTTGGCAAGGTGGGTGGGAGGTGGTCTGTGGTGTGCCCTCCTCCCTCTCCTACCTTCCTACCTGTCCTCACAGGCAGCCGACCTGACACGGTCACATTGAGATCTGCTAAGAGCGAGGAGTCTCTGTCATCGCAGGCCAGCGGGGCTGGTAAGGACAGGCTGGGCCCTACTTGTGGTCAAGTGGAGCTGGGGCCCTTGTTTAACCTTCAATGTTGTACTTCAAATTTGGCAGCCCTGGAGTGTTTAAAAATTTTAATTGGGACTTTAGGTACAATGAGCTAGATAAAGTCACCTTTGGTTCACTACACGTTGTACACTTTGGTCCATGCAGGATCCTTTAAAGCAGTCTTTTATTCATGCCTTTTGAAAATAATTTTAAATAATGTTATGAACATCCATGAACCCCCTGGCCAGAGCCAAAAGAACCCCAATACCTTACCTGTGAGTTCCTCCCCTCTCCCATTTGCTGCCTCACCACCAGAGTTGTCCTGTGAATTCCATGGTCCTCATTCCCTTGTTGTTAGGGTTTTATCAGATACAGATATATGTGCAACAACATATTTTTCCCTTCTAGTCATTCATTTCTGAAACTTTATTTAAAGGGTATCATTAAGAAAGGGGGTATCCCAGTGTGTGGAACTTGACTTCACCACACAGTACAAACTACCATCCATCCACACTGCTGATTGTGGCTCAGGCTCATTCTTTTCTTTTGCTTCTACTATTCGGTGAATTTGGAGGCTCTTATGACAAATCCCTGCCATACTCAGGTTCCTGGGAGATTGCTCTGCCATGAACACCTTCAGCTGTACAGGACAAGGCCCACTTGTTTTCCAAAAGCAGTTATCCCATTTTTTTTTTTTTAACGACAGAGTTTCACTCTGTCACCCTGGATAGAGCGCTGTTGCGTCATAGTTCACAGCAACCTCAAACTCTTGGGCTCATGCCATCCTTTTGCCTCAGCTTCCTGAGTAGCTGGGACTACAGGTGCTGGCCACAATGACTGGCTAGTTTTTCTATTTTTAGTGAAGAAGGGGTCTCACTCCTGCTCAGGCTGGTCTTGAATTCCCGAGCTCAAGCCATCCACTTGCCTCAGCCCCCTAGAGTGCTGGGATTACAGGTGTGAGCCACTGTGCCAGCATTCCTGGTTCTCTTCAAGGTTTTGCCTTATCACCCATAGGTGTGAACAGTTCTCCTGGCCTCACAGTCACTGTGGGCACCTCTCCAAGGAAGCGCCTCTTCATGTTCTTCTCCCAGCTTTCTGTTGAACAGTGTGCCCTATTCTCTCTGATGGATGAGCCTGTAAAGTTCTGACCCCTGGTCCCTAATTGCCCCCTTCTTCATCCTTTTAGGCCTCCAGAGGCTGCACAGGCTACGGCGGCCACACTCCAGCAGTGATGCTTTCCCTGTGGGCCCAGCACCTGCTGGCTCCTGTGAGAGCCTATCCTCATCATCCTCATCTTCATCCTCTTCCTCGACCTCCTCCTCATCCTCTGAGTCCTCAGCAGCTGGGCTGGGAGCACTCTCTGGGTCCCCCTCACACCGTACCTCAGCCTGGCTAGATGATGGTGACGAGCTGGACTTCAGCCCACCCCGCTGCCTGGAGGGACTCCGGGGTCTCGACTTTGATCCCCTTACCTTCCGCTGCAGCAGCCCCACCCCAGGGGACCCTGCACCTCCTGCCAGCCCAGCACCCCCAGCCCCTGCCTCTGCCTTCCCACCCAGGGCAACCCCACAGGCTCCCTCACCTCGTGAACCCACCAGCCCTGCTTCACCCACTGCCCTGGACATCTCAGAGCCTCTTTCTGTATCAGTGCCACCTGCTGTACTAGAACTGCTGGGGGCTGGGGGAGCACCTGCCTCAGTCTCCCCAACACCAGCTGTCAGCCCCGGCCCAGGCCTGCGTCCCCATCTCATCCCCCTGCTGCTGCGTGGAGCCGAGGCCCAGCTGAGCGACCACTGCCAACAGGAGATCTGCAGCAAGCTGGCACTGCCTGGTCCCCGGGGAGCCCAGAGCCAGTATGGTGAGTCCTGTTCAGCCCACCCCACACTCTCACAGACCTGAGGCCATCCCAGGACCCAAGCTGAGCCACCTTTCCATTCCCTTCTGTGTAGGTCCTGGTATGGATTCACCGTTGCTGCCCCCATCCCTGACCCTCCTGCGCCCTGGTGGTGCACCACCTCCACCCCCCAAGAACCCAGCACGCCTCATGGCCCTGGCCCTGGCTGAGCGGGCTCAGCAGGTGGCAGAGCGACAGAGCCAACAGGAGCATGGGAGCACCCCACCTGCTCCCCACTCCCCTTTCCGCCGCTCACTGTCATTGGAGGTGGGCGAGGAGCCCCTAGGGACCTCAGGGAGTGGGCCACCCCCTCACTCTGTAGCCCAGCAGGATGCCTGGGCCCCAGGACTCACATCCTACTTACCAAGGCAGCAAAGTGATGGGAGCCTGGTGAGGGGCCAGCGACCCTTGGGGACCTCAAGGAGGGGACTCAGAGTCCCCACCCCAGTCAGCGCCCAGCTCAGGGCAGGTGGTATGTACAGGGATATTCCAGAAACAGCAGCCCAGTCCCCGTGTTCTGTCCCTTCACAGGTTCCTACCCCTGGCTTCTTCTCCCCAGCTCCCAGGGAGCGCCTGCCACCCTTTCTTGGGGGCCCCAAACCAGGCTTATACCCCATAAGCCCCATGTCCTTCCAGACTAGCTCCCCAACCCCAGTATGGAGGAGCTCCCTGGGCCCTCCCACACCACTTGACAGGGGAGAGAACCTGTACTATGAGATAGGGGCCAGTGAAGGGTCCCCCTATTCTGGTCACACTCGGTCCTGGAGTCCCTTTCGCCGTATGGCCTCTGATAGGCTCAATGCCTCATATGGCATGGTTGGCCAGTCACCACCTCTCCACAGGTCCCCCAACTTCCTGCTCAGCTACCCACCACCCTCCTCCTGCTTTCCCCCTGACCGCCTTGGCTACTCGGTCCCCCAGCACCCTGCCCGGCGTCCCACCCAACCTGAGCCCCTCTACGTTAACCTATCTCTGGGGCCCAGGGGGCCCTCACCTGCCTCTTCCTGCTCCTCTTCTCCTCCTGCCCACCCCCGAAGCCGTTCAGATCCTGGCCCTCCAGCCCCACGCCTCCCTCAGAAACAGCGGGCACCCTGGGGCCCCTGCACCCCTCATGGGGTACCTGGACCCTGGGGGCCTCCCGAGCCACTCCAGGTCTACAGGGCAGCCCCGCCAGCCTATGGGAGGGGGGGCGAGCTCCACCGAGGGTCCTTGTACAGAAATGGAGGGCAAAGAGGGGAGGGGGCTGGTCCCCCACCCCCTTACCCCACTCCCAGCTGGTCCCTCCACTCTGAGGGACAGACCCGAAGCTACTGTTGAGCAGAACTGGGAAGGCCCTTCCTCCCTTCCATTCCCCCTCACTGGATCTTGGCCCAACCCAGTCCCTTTTTTGTATTTTGAGCTCCTGACCCTACCCAGGTTTCTAACTTTGTAACTTGTTTCTGATGTGGGTCCCTAACCAATAATCATAGCTTCCCTACTCTGGGCAGAGGGGTACACCCTTCACCCCACCATCCTCCATCCTGGGTGCCCTCACACAAATCTGAAGGAGGGCTAGGCTGACACCTTGTCCTCCCTTTCCCTCCAGGAGCCCCCAGCATGTCCTGACCTGTGCACAGGGGGCACAGGGATAGCTCCAACCCTTCTTTCCCTACACACCCCACTAAACCATCTGACAAAATTAATGAATAAAAATGGTGAAAATGTGACTGCTGGGGTCACGCTGGGGCAACTCAGTGAATGAAGAAACACAGACGGGTGGCTCTATCATTTTGTTTTCTCTGAGGCAGACACTGAGTGGGGAGTTACTCCTGGAAAGCTCTGTGGGGTGACGTCTGCGGAGAGGGCACCATGGGCACTCCAGGAATCTGTGTCAGGAGTGGGGCCAAGGTCAGACAAGTGGGGTTCGCCTCTGGGTTGGCATCTTCTTTGAAGCTCTGCTGTTATCTCCTCCAGCAGATCCATCCTGGGGAGCAGCAGGGTGTGGGACCTAAGGGCTATTTCAGGGATGAGGAAGGGGCCCAATCCCCGCCCACCACGCCCCTTTTCTCACTTCTGCAGACTGGAGAAGAAATTTCCTCCAATCAGCTCAGTACTGGGTGCCTGAAGGAGGAAAAAGCTGGAGCTGCCACCTGGTAGCCACAAAGTCCAAGGGACTTGGGAAGTGGGAGTGGGCACAGGATGGGCTAGGGGACCTTTCTTTAGCCTGCCCTGGTGGCCTTCCCTGCCAGCAGTCTCCCAGGTGTGGGAAGCCTCTGTGGGTCAGCAGGCAGGGGGTGGGCTCACAGGGCTGGGGGTCCAGTGGGGTAACCCTGTGAGCGTGCCACAGCAGCCGCTGCAGTTTAGATCTTGGCTGAGAACTTCCTCTCAAACTGCTCCACAGAGCTCTGGATCCCCAGCAGGGAGGCTGAATCCTCAAGGCTGGAGTGTAGGGCAGGGCCCTGGGGGAAGCAGGGTTGGCCATGGGTCACAGGTCAGGGGACAGCTGGGAGTCCTTGGGGGCCCTGGAAAGAGGGGAAACAGCCAGGGAACTTGGGGGTGATGACTAACTGGAGGGCGGGGGTCACAGGTTAGTGATGTGATGGTCCTACAGGGCCCTGGGGTATCCATACTGTTGAGCTGCGGATAGCAGTTCAGGCTGACCCTGGCTGTGGGGCTGTGGCTGGGGCCAGGGCAAAGGCCGGGGCTGGGGCTGGGGCTGCTGTCTAGAGTCAAGCTGCTGCCTGAGTCCCAGGCTGCACCACTCTGGAACCCGCTGTGGCCTGTGACCTCAGGAGTCTCCAGGGCCTGTAGAGAGTGATGTCAGAGAGTTGACATGGGTTGCCCAGGTGTCCCACAGCTCTCTCAGTCCCTTCTATCCCTGCCCTGACTCCTACCTGGGATGGAATGGGGCCAGGGGACATCACAGGTGGCACAGGCCTGGGTGTAGTCTTGGCTCTGGGAGCCACATCATAGTATAGTTTCTCTATGGGGACAGACCAGTTGGTTGGATTGAGGAGAGCACAGCTGAGCTGTGCCCAGTGCCCACCATCACCCCCTCCTGCCCACTCACCTGGGGGAGAGCCGAGCAGTGCAGAGGACATTGTGGTCCACTCTGTTGGGGAGCTCACCTCAGGAACAGAGTCCTGTGGAAGGGAGGCTGAGTATGGAGACATGAGCCCTGCCTGGGGTTCCATGGCTGCCATCCACCCCTGCTAACCTGTCCTGTACCTGGGCCATGGCCTCCCGTAGCAGGTATCGAGTACTCTGCAGGCTGCCCCAGCGGTCAGCAGGCCTTAGGCCCAGCCCAGCCTGAATCAGGGCCTGGTAGGGGGCTGGTACCAAGGGGTCCAGGGCCAGGCTCTCACCTGCCTCCAGCTTGGCCTTCACCTCAGGGCCCTCTCTTCCAGCCCAAGGCAGCTCTCCTGCAAGGAAGCATGATTAGGGACCCACTGGGGTTCCTCAGTGGGGTAGGGTGGGGAATCACTCACTCACCAGTGAAGACCTCCTGGGCTAAAATGCAGAAGCTGTAGAGGTCTGAAGTGGTGGCAGGCAAGTCACCACAGATCAGCTCAAGTGACAGCCATGGGTACAATTCAGGGGGTGGGGGCAGCCCTGGGCCTGGGCCTCCCCAGGGGTGGCCCTGCTGCAGCCTGTGGAGTCCAAGGAGACTGGTGAGCAAAATGGCTGCAGGACAGGGACACGGGGGACACGGGGGCAAGCAGGTGGGGCAGGCACCCACCTGGGACACAGCCAGTGCTGCTGCAGTGAACGCCCATGCTCCAGGTTGCCCACCTTAGCCAGGCCAGGCCGCACCAGCTGCACAGCATGGGAGCTGAGGCCGCCGTGAGCACGGCCGCGGGCTTGCAGGAACAGCAGGGCCTCTAGCACCTGCAGCAGCAGCTGGCCCGGCAGCAGGCCTGGCACAGCCTGGGGCCCCTCCTCACTCGGTCCCCGCAGGTGCAGAATCACATGCAGGGAGCCCAGCCACACAGGCTCGAAGAGAAGGCACAGCCCCGACAGGTCTGCTGAGGGGCTCAGTGCCATCAGCAGCAACAGGTTGGGGTGGTGCAGGGTGCTGGGCAGGAGGACAGCAGGCCACTTATGAGCAAGCCCAGAACCACCTGGTGGGGGGAGCTGCTCCTGGGTACAGACCACCCACCAGGTGCTGGGGGCACCCGCCTTGGACAAAGGAGAATCTGAGACACCAGGTCACAGGGCCTAGCGGGGGTAACACCCAGTTCATACCTTGTCCATGGTACCACTCCTGCACCCACCTCCTCTCTGGGGGCTACAGGACATTCATACAGAACTGGGTACCCACTTTTCAGAACTGGGGTGAGGATCCACAGGAGGGCGCTATGCCAGGTGCTGGCCCAGAAGTGAAGATGCTAACTGTGGCTACGGTGGCCACACTCCCGGGTCTTCAGTTTTATAAAGCACTTGAATTGGGCAGGCAGGTGGAAGACCGGCCTGTGGGACCAGGTGGGGTAGGGGAGGCTAGAATGGGGTACCTGCAGTGCCGAAGGTCAGCCAGCAGTACATCAGGCTGGGTTCCAGGGGCCTTCAGCTGCCGCATGGTCACGGAGTGTCCCTTCCATAGGAGGCTGGAGAATGGGGACAGGGAGGAAGTGCAGGTCTGAGACCAGGTGAGCTTTCCTTGTAAGGAGACTCTGCAAGGGCATGCCAGGGGCTCTCACTTGGCCATGAGGGTGTGGGAGCTGCTCTCGTAGGTTCGGTCAGGCTCACCCTGGGCTGGCAATAGCTCCTTGGGGTCCGCAAGGGGTACACTCGTTACTAGACCCAGTGGCCACAAGCTGCTCAACTGGGGATGGGGAGCAGGACCATGAGGCACGAAGATGACAGGGGTAATTCCACTTCCCCAACCTCTCCCACTTACCTGGCCGAACCCCAAGGTTGGGACCTGGGGAGATCTCCCACTCTGTTCCAGTCTCTGTGCTCTGAGGTAAAGGGCAGGCTGAGGATAAATCTGGGTAGGTGGGTATGGTGGGTGGGTGGGCTTCAGGGTGTGGACTGTTACCTGTCTGTCTGCCACAATGAAGACAAGGAGCCCTGCAGGCTGTTCCCAGATCTGGCCTGCAACTGGCCCAGAGATGCGAGCGCCAGCTCATTGCCATGCACTAATGCCGATATGTGAGCTCGGCAGAGCTGTAACAGCTCCAGCACCTGGATCAAGGTGTATGGGTGAGGCCAGTGCGGGTGCTGGCCCTGATGCTCCCACTGCCACCTGGGCCACTGCTCACCTCCCAGCTCTGCTTGACACCACCCTGCTCAGCCCAGTCTCGTGGTGTGCGACCCTGCTGGTCATGCAGACGCAAGTCACCCCCCGCCTGCAGCAGGTGTAGCATCACTGGGCTGCAGCCGGAGAAGGCGCCCGCGTGGACCGGCGTGCTGCCATCAAGGCAGCGGCTACGGTGACACAATGAGGGTGGGAATTGATTAGGAAAGGGATGAAACAAGGACAGAAAGTGGCAGGATTAGTCCCTGGGGATGGGAGGAGTCACTGTGAACGTAGGGGTTGGGATAAGAGGAGTCATGGGAGGATACATGGGGTCTCTGAAGGGATAAAAAGACCATTGTGAGCAGGAAAGGCATCAGGAGAATGGGAGTAGTCACGGGGAATGAGGAGAGGTCCAGGAGGGTCCCACCAAGTGGCAGAGGCATCATGAGGGAGAGAGGCCTCAGAGGACAGGAACCCCGGGAGTATGGGAGCACCACCACCTGTCCACTCACTGGTTGGGATTGGCACCAAAGGCCAGCAGGAGCTGCACAACAGAGGTGTGGCCCAGCAGTGCTGAGAGGAAGAGCCCTGTCTGCCCAGCAGAGTTTTCACCATCTACCTGGACAACTGACAGACAGTGAGCCTTAGGACTCCTGGGGCAGGGGTCCCGAAAGCCACTAGGCAAACATCCTTACTATTTCCCAACCTCCACAGTCCCTCCTTGATAAGGTGACCCTTGACTCCAGTTCTGTCTCTATGTCCCAGAACTGCCACCCTCCAGCTGCTGAGGACTCTAACTCAACTATCTCAACACAGTGCTCCAAAAGTCACCATGATGTCCACAGAGCTGGAACGAGGGGTGGCATCTACCTGCCATGCAAATGTCCACCTATTCCAAAGGTGTCAAAATCACACAAAGATCCCTACGTGCCAGGAGGAAGGGGACTTCTTGGGATCTTCATCTTACAGGAACCTTGTGCACTGCTGGGCCACACAGCCTCCACCGGGGGCTGATTCAGCATTATATACACAGGTCCCATCAGGCCAGATTCCAATTCTTCAAGGAAATCAAACTCTATGGATTTTATCAGGAAATCTCTTAAATGTATTTCTGAACACTGCATCTAAGGGCTAAGTCCAGGTAGCAACCTCCTCAAGACCCCACCTACACATCTGTGTCCTCTCCCCCACCATCATGGTGCTCAGATTCCCCCTTCCAACCATTTTCCTCTGCCCCAGGTCTTGTATATCCCTACACATCATTCCTGAGTTCACTTCCTCCAGCCTCTATGCCATGGAGGACAAATGCATAGTGTCCTTGTCCTTGTACTCCTATGTCCTTGGTAGACATGGCTAATTAATCACACACTTGGTCCAACGCACCTTGAAATCCCTCCAAATGTAGTCCTTCAAGAATCTCTGTAAAGGCTGAACATGGAGACTCATGTGTGTAATCCCACCACTCTGGGATCCCACCACTCAAAAAAAAAAAAAAAAAAAAGGAGCTCAGGAGTTTGAGACTAGACTGAGCAAGATCCAGACACCATCTCTACTAAAAACAGAAAAACTAGGGCGGCGCCTGTGGCTCAGTGAGTAGGGCGCTGGCCCCATATGTTGAGGGTGGCGGGTTCAAACCCAGCCCCGGCCAAACTGTAACAAAAAATAGACGGGCGTTGTGACGGACGTCTGTAGTCCCAGCTGCTTGGGAGGCTGAGGCAAGAGAATCGCGTAAGCCCAAGAGTTAGAGGTTGCTGTGAGCCGTGTGACGCCACGGCACTCTACCCGAGGGCGATACAGTGAGACTCTGTCTCTACAAAAAAAAAAAAGAAAGAAAAACTAGCTGGGCGTTGTGGCAGATGCCTGTAGTCCCTGCTACTGGGGAGGCTGAGGCAAGAGGATGGCTTGAGCCCAAGAGTTTAAGGTTGCTGTGAGCTATGACACCAAGACACTCTACCCAGGGAGACAGGGTAAGACTCTTGTCCCAAAACAAACAAATGAATAAGAAAGAACCTCTGAACGCACCATATTTGCTGCATCATATTTTACCCAGCCCATCATTTTTTTTTCTCATCAAGTCCAAAGGCATTACCATCTTTTCCAAAGGCATCCTAACTGACTTTCTGCACCTCTCTTGCTCCGTAGAGGTCTCTTCTTAAAACACAAATCATTTTAAGGAATAGATAATCTTGTACAAGTTGCTCCCCAAAAAAGAAAAAGAGAGCAAGGCTCCTTTTGAAAGACAGTAATGACCTTAATTCCAAAACCTGATGAGAGCTTCTAGAATTAGAAAATAAGATCATGTATCAATTCCATTTATAATCATATAGGCAAAACCCATAATAAAGTAAAGTTAATGGTTCAACATAAGAAAATCTATCAAAGTAATAAAATTCATTCATGGATGGATTATAGAACAAAAATCACATGTGTAACACAGTAGATACAGAAAATGTTCTTGATAAAATTCAATGCCTACTTCTAACTAGGAAAAAAACACCTGAGAAAATTTAGATGAAACTCCCTTACTTGCTAAAAGTTATAAACCAAAACCAACAGCAAGAATGATACTTAACCAAAAACAGACTCATTTCCTTTAACATCAAAAACAAAGAAACATATCCTCCAACAATATAGTTCAGGAATTCTGGCCAATACCTTAAGACAAGAAAAAGAAATTAGAGTTTAACTACTGAAGGCTGAAACCAAACTGTCACCACTGGCAAATAACAAAAACAAAAAAACTGAAAAGAATCAACAATGACAACTATTAAGTTCAGAAAGTGGCCTGATACACTATCAACTTACCAAAAATCAATGAAAATGGACATTGTAAATTGTTAATTCAATATTACTTGTAATGTTAATTTCCTACTTGCGATGCCAATGGTTCCCCATGGGACACACAACAAAAACCAACACAATGATCACTCCTTTTGAAGCCCTTGGTTGTCTGGACCTGCTGCCCTTTCAGCACCAGTCCTCTCCCAGAGTTGTGGGCTACTTACACATGCGCAGTTCATGGGACTGACGGCACGGCCCTTTGCACAGGCTATCCCCCACTCCACGAGTCTATCCTCCCTTCTCTCCCCCTTTTGCATGACTGGTTCCTATACTGTGGGGTACAAGCACCACCCCACTTGAAAAGCCATCCTGGCCATGTGGCTCACACCTGTAATCTTAGCACTCTGGGAGGCCCAGGTGGGTGGATTGCTTGAGCTCAGGAGTTCCTGACCAGCCTGAGCTCAATGGAGTCCCTGTATCTACTGAAAATAGAAAACTAGCCAGGCACTGTGGTGAGTGCCTGTAATCCCAGCTACTCAGGAGACTGAGGCAAGAGGATCACTTGAGCCCAAGAGTTTGTGGTTGCTGTGAGCTATGATAACACCATGGCACTCTACCCAGGGAGACAGTATAAGACTGTCTCAAAAAAAAAAAGAAAGAAAAGAAAAGCCATCCTGTCTGATGTGTCTCCCCCTCATCCCCAGCCTCAGCCTGCCAGTTTTATTCACAATGATCTAGATGTAATGTTCACCCTTACATCCCATCATGGAACCAAGAGCCTGGCGCGCAGAAAGTTCCCAGGACAAAACTGCTGTCTGGCCAACTGAAGCTACACCATCCATACTGCTCCTTGATCCTGCCCCCACAGGCGGTCCCAGCAACCAGGCCCTCACCTCTGCGCAGGAGCCTGGCCAGGCCCCAGCCTGGGCCCCCAGCCACAGCCAGGCGATGAAGACGGCCCACCTGGGTGTCTGGATCCCGGATGGAGCCCAGCTCCACAGGGAAGCCTGAAGGCAGCAAGGGCATGTGTAGGCTGCAGACTCTGGGTTTCATGAGGGCAGAAGGAAGTGAAGGTTTGGGCCTCTGGGGACAATAAAGCAATAAAGACAGAGCTGGCTGGAAGCCTAGGGAGGCAGTCTAGATGGGTAGGGGATCTGATGGGAAGTCTGAATGAGAAAACAGGTGGGCTCTGGGAGAGCTATACCCCCAAAGGTCAGGGATCTTCAAGGATCTAAGGGAGTGTGAGGGCTGAGAGAGGGTTTTAGGCATGAGGCAGAGCTGCAAGGGTAGTAAAGGGCTGTGAGGATAGGATCTGAGCCTGGTGAAGGAATCGAGGGTGCAGGAGGCAGCTCTGACAATTATTAGTTGAAGGATATAAGGCCTGTGGTTTAGGATCTGAGAGGCTGTGAGAGGATCCAAGGAAGGACGCTCCTGAGGGCTGGGGAAAGGAGGCTGAGGAGGGATGGGGGGGGTCTGAGTTCGGTAGGAGGACAGGGGACTAAAGGCAGAACTCCTGGGTCTGCGTGAACTTAGGTCTAGGGAATTGTCCGCCTTTGGGGTGAGTCTACAGGCTGGGGGAAGGGACTGAGTGAAATCTGGGAGTGAGGAGTGTCTGGTGAAAGCCCCAGGAAATGAGGACAGGGCCTGCTAAAGAGGTGGGGTCTGGGAGTTGAGCGGGATTTCAGGCTGGGAGTGGGGACTAAGGGCAAAAAAGGGCTGGGGGCAGAGGGGTAAGTGCCTGACAGATCTGAAGGCCTTGAAAGCTGGAGGAATGTTCTCTGGCCCATACCTCTGGCACTGCGGCTTTGCACCTACCGTTGGGCTCCATAGTGCTCTGCACGTGACTGTCACGTGACCGCTGAGCCCTTGCTGCAATAGGAGCGGGAAGGCTAGGCGCATGCGCTTCGATGGCCTCCTGCCACGCTTGCGCAGTACCTCAGCCTCCCCAGAAAGCTTTTTCCTGGGGTCCAGGACTGACCAGGGAGAGAAGACTGCGGTGTTTGACCCAGAGTATTTAGCTGTGCCCTGCACGTTCCTCCCTTGTTGCCTACCCTGAGAACTTTTGGGGGGTGTAGGCCCTTGATCCCAATACAGCTGTCCTTGGCTGTCTGCCCGTGCTTCTTACTCGCCCCTGCGTAGTTTCTTTCTTTCTTTTTTTTTTTTTTGAGACAGAGCCTTAAGCTGTCCCCCTGGGTAGAGTGCCGTGGCATCACAGCTCATAGCAACCTCCAACTCCTGGGCTCAAGCGATTCTCTTGCCTCAGCCTCCGAAGTAGCTGGGACTACAGGCACCGGCCACAACGCCGGCTATTTTTTGGTTGTAGCCGTCATTGTTGTTTGGCGGGCCCGGGCTGGATTCGAACTCGCCAGCTCAGGTGTATGTGGCTGGTGCTTTAGCCGCTTGAGCCACAGGCGCCAAGCCGACCCCTGTGTAGTTTCTTCTCTGTCCCTGCTCCAGCCTTTCCCCTGAGCCCCAGGACTAGGAGCCCCTCAAGATGCCACCCCCTGGACATTCCCCAGGTCCTGTCATACGATGTAGATCCTACATTGGCTTCAGAATCTCCCCAAAACCGTGTTTTCTCCCCGTCTCCATGTAGGGTTGGCTCCACTGTGCCCCTTTGTAAAATAGAGGCCTGGTACTCCCCCTGACCATCTCTTCCCCCGGACTGTCAGCTCCATAGCCCACCCTCTCAGCCACCTGGATGTCCTTTCTACTAGCCTCCATCTGCCCTCCCTGCAGCCCAGCCCTGTCCCACCCTCCCCTGGGCTCCCAACCTGTCTCCACTTTCTGGTCCTTCCGCTTTCTGAAACCCTCCTGAATCTCTAGTGCCCTGGGACAGAGACCAAGCCCTTATCAATTCTCTGGGATGCCCTTCTGATCACCCCCAGTGTGGGTCAGGGGCCTCCTTTGACTTTACACAGCCCCCTGGGCTTCCACAACATAGCCCTGACTACTGTGGGCTTCTCCCATCACATCCTTGATCACTCTAGGCTCTCACAGTGTGAAGATGAGTTGTATCAGACTAAGAGCCCTGTGAGGGCAGGGCCTGGGGTTGTCTTTGTCACTGTTGTGTCCCCAGCATTGTTCACCTCAGACCCTCGCCCAGAAGGGGCCTTATTCAATGCTTATTTACTGAGAGCCTCTTCTTTCTGTCCTTCCCTGGACATGTGGCCTTGGTTCAGCTTCTTGGCTTTCATGGCTTGGTTTCTGCTCTTCATCTGGGCATTCACTGGGGTGAAGAAAGTTCCCGCATCAGTCACTGACCAAGCCCATCCAAAGACAGGCTACCTCAGAGTTGAGGAGAGGCCTCCTTAGTCCTCGATCAATGTCTTTACTGCACTCCAGGGTGAACTCAAGATCTCTTGAGCTGCAGAATCCCCTAGCTCAGGTTGGCTGAGGTCAAGATGAGTTCTTCCTTAAGGAAGTGGCTTCAATGCAGCACAGCAGCCTGGGAAATTCCTTGGGACCTTTATTGACCACATGACCCCCAGGGGTGCTAATGGCGTACCCTTAGGCCTCCCCCCAGCAGCCTCCTCCTCAGTTCTTGGCTGAGCAGTTCTCGTTCCCTGCGGGCACCCTCAAGCACACTCCGGTTCTCCTGGGCTCTCCGGATCAGGTAGGGGATCACCTCCTCCAAGGAGCCATAGGGGATGGACTTATATACCGCATAGCCAGCCTGTCCTGTGGGGGGAGAGTGTTGGCAGCATATGGGCTGGAGATTGAGGGAGGCTTCCCATTCCCCATCTGGAACAGAGATTTCCATTTCCAAGAACATGGCAGACTAGGGGAATTGGACAAAATTTCTCACTGAACAAACTAAAAATCCTGGAGGAAATATTTTTTAAACGTTCTTAAAGTTATTAAAAATGCCAACTGAGTAAGGAATTTATAACTCCAAGAATTAAGAGGAAGTGCAAACTCATAGAGGGAAGGGACACGTAGGCAGCCGCTTCTTTCCTGAATGCAAAATTGAGCTGCTATCTGATGACTTCACTCAGTTGCAGGGGTACAGTTGAGGGTCAAGCCTGACCAAAGTAAGTTATAAGAGGAGACTGTTCCCCAAATTAAGCTGCAACCCAGAGAAGTTACACTTTCAGTCAATCCTTCCCCCCTTTCCTCACCCAGAGAATGGCCTTGGCCATAAGTACACCAGGGAAGAAAGCATAAAAATCCATCTTTGGGAAGGGGTTAGCCCCCTCACATACAGCAGAAGAAGCTCTGTGAGTTGGCCACCCAAGGGACTATAACAAACTGGTCAACATAAGGAACTAGGCCTATGGTACTGATATGTACATGTGGTGCATGTCTGGTCTATGAAAATCAGGTCAACTTAAGAAGGTGGTCAATGTAGGGAGGAGGTCAACTGTGGAGGTTCTACTGTATTTGCAACCCAAATTTGCATCACTGGGATATCTCAAGAAACCTCAAGCTGTGAATGTAGGATAAGGTGATTTTGTACCCCTTAGCACATGGCAGAAGAAAACGTAAACCATCCGGTCTCACGCCCTGGGGAGCAGCATGATAAAGATAACAAACCATACAGGAAACAAGACCCCGTGATCAAGAACCAGCAGAAACAACAGACAGCAGACACAGAGACACAGCCCTGCAAGGCCCTACATATCGGAATAGCAAATTTATCCAGCAGGGTCTGGAGGCTGGGCCAGCAGCAGGCTATGGATAGGAGCCCGGCCAGGCCTGGGGTGAGAATAGCAGAAGGATCTAGCTGAGAGGAAGGGAGGCCCGGGGTTGGAAGGGTGTGAAGGGAGGGATGCGCTGTTCACATACCCAGTGCCAGAGAGATGTGGTCACACATGCCCAGGAGTTGTCCAAAACACACAGGCCCATCCAGAGGAATGCCCAGCTCCCACATGCTGCAGAAAAGCCACATCATCAATCTAGGCAGTGGCTGGATCCAGAGCTGCACGTCTATTGAAGTATTTCCAAACTCCATGATAAATAACTACATTTTGAGTCCCTTGGAAGTCCCCCAATTAGTCCCAGCCACTTCCTTGGAATGCTCAGACCTCCCCATGGCCCAGGAAATAAGAGACAATGCCTTGTCCTTCTGGGGCCTACAAACCTTCAGGCATACCAGGGGCTAAATGCTTGTAACGTCCTCCCCAGGACACCTCACCATTGCACCTCGCCTGGCATAGTGAGCAAGCAGGAGAAAGTGGGGGACCTTCTTGTGGGTCCCTGTTTCCCATCCCCCACCTCATACCGCTTGGTTGCCTGGTGAACTGACTCCTCATTGTGGGAAGCCACCATGAGGTGGCACATGGGGCCGTGGTGGGACACCTGGGTCAGCATCAGCTCCAGACAGCGGCTGTAACTAAAGGGGGATGCTCCATTCAGCTCACCTGGTGAGTGAGGGTCAGGGCCCCGGGACTTGGGGTGGGATGTGCCTAAGTGGCTCAGTTCCATCTGCACCCACTGCAAGGGATGTCCCTTCCCTGACCCCCTTTGGTTTTTGTTTTGTTTTCTTTTCCTTTTTTTTTTTTTTTTGAGACAGAGTCTCACTTTGTCACCTTCAGTAGAGGGCTGTAATATCATAGCTCACAGCAACCTCACATTCTTGAGCCCAAGAATGCCTTCAGCCTCCCAAGAATGCCTTCAGCCTCCCAACTCTTGCCTTCAGCCTCCCAAGTAGCTGGGACTACAGGCACCTGCCACAATGCCCAGCTATTTTTTAAAGACAGGGTCTCACTCTGGTGTGGGACCTGTGACTTCAGGCAGTCCACCCACCTTAGCCTCCCAGAGTGCTAGGATTACAGGCGTGAGCTACCACAACTGGCCCCCTGAGCCACTTTGTAACAGTATGAATTCGCTGACTGCTGTGAGGATGGAGTGAGATGAGGGTGTGTATAAGGTCTGGCAGAATGGCAGTCTCGCAGCAAAGGGTCACATCACACCCACGAGGTGACGTTTACCTGAGGCTGTTTGCTGCAGCATTGTCTACAGATCATGATCAGCAACAACCCAGAAGTCCCTACAGAGGGAGCTGGCTAAGTGAAGTATGGCGCAGAGGTCAGTGAAGTACCACACAGCTGTCAAAAAGAATGAGGGCACTCTGGGCACTGACACGGAAAGGTAAACAGACTGGCCAGTGCTTTCCAAGCTCTCTGCAGCCCGTATGCCACACTGTGACTGTCACAGGCTGTGCAGGGCACTCTCCATTGCCCCCCATGTCTGTTAACTGCCCCTCAGGAAGCTGACTGTTACGTGCACCATCACCCCTGAAATCGTGTGCAGGAAATCAGAAGGTGGAAGGAGGGAGAGCGCGCCTCCCTTGCTCTCTTTGGGTGGCCACAGCTCGGCTAGGGTGGCCTGTCTCCCTCAGCTATAGCATAGAGGTCGAAATACTTCCTGCTCTTCTGAGTTGCCCCCTCAACATTCCTTGTGGGGGGCGGCTCCTGTGGCTCAGCGGGTAGGGCGCCGGTCCCATATGCCGGAGGTGGCGGGTTCAAACCCAGCCCCGGCCAAAAAAAAAAAAAACCATAAAAAAAAAAAACATTCCTTGTGGGGAAGTTTCCCTAACCTTGCCTGCACTTCTATAAATAGTCTCATCACTACATTTCCCTTCGTTAAACCCTTTTGCATGGAATTCTGGAATTCTCTTTCCTCTGAGAAGATCTAGTTTCTCATCTAATTCTCAAATCAATGCTATGAGGTAGATGTTGTTGTTATCTCCACTTTACAGAGAGGGAGACTGAAGCTGAAAAGGGTTGTCACTTGTCTCCAGGTCACACAGCTGGACATGGCCAGGCAGGGATTTGAATTCAGGCTGTCCGATGCTCCAGAGCCTGGCTCATTCTCAGTGGACTGTCCTGCCTTTAGATATACACTTGAGCATAGTGCAGGCATGATGCCTTCTGCACAAAAAATAAAATAAATATGACAAGATTGTCATATCTTCCTGTACATACATAAAGAAACTCAGGCAACGTATGTAAGAAACTAACAAAAATAGTCCCCTGGGAAGGACAGGGAGATAGAAGGAAATGAAATATGTAAGTATATTCATTTTCACAACGTTTGGGTTTTTTGAATCATGTGAATTTAATATGTCTTCAAATTCTATATTAAAACATGAAAGGCACCATGTTGGAAAAGATGTGGGAGATTAAAACACTCGCACATGGTTGGTGCAAGTTATGAAATGATGCAGCCACTTTGGAAAATCATCTAGAACCTCCTCAGAAAGTTAAACACCAGAGTTATCATATGACAGAAATTCCACTCTTAGGTCTACACCCAAGAGAATTGAAAATGTAGGTTAACACAAGAATATTAAACCATGGCTCAGCACCCAGAGCACAGTGGTTAGGGTGCCGGCCACATGCACCAAGGCTAGTGGGTTCGAACCAGCCCAGGCCAGCTAAACAACAGTGACAACTGCAACACCAAGAAAATAGCGGGTGCCTGTAGTCCCAGCTACTTGGGAGGCTGAGGCAAGAGAATCCCTTAAGCTCAAGAGTTTGAGGTCACTGTGAGCTGTGATGTCACTGCACTCTACTGAGGGCAACATAATGAGACTCTGTCTCAAAAAAACCCCAAAAAGAATATTAAACCATGAACATTCATAGCAGCATTAACCAAAAAGTGGAAACAGTCCCAGCGTCCATTAACTCATGAATGGATAAACAAAATGTGGTAATCCACATAATGGAATATTATTTAGCCATAAAAAGGAATGAGGTACTGATGCATACCATAGCATGGACAAATCCTTAAAACATTACTTGAGAGAAGCCAAATACACAAGGCCATATATTTACAAATTCATTTATATGAACTGTCTAGAAAAGGCAAATCTACAGACAGAAAATAGATTAGTGGCTGCCAGGGGCAGAGGGGAAGAAGGAATGGAAGATGACTGCTGATGGGCATGAGGTCTCTTTTGGGGGTGTTGCAAATATTCTGGAATTAGATGGTGGTGATGGTTGCACAGCCTTGTGAATATACTAAATTCCACTGACTCGTACATGTTGAAATGGTGAATTTTATAGTATATGAAAAGTGGTACAAACTATTAATTTTTATTTTTTTTAACAGATGGGATCTTGCTACATTGCACAGGCTGGATTTCAACTCCTAGGTTCAAGTGATCCTCCCACCTCAGCCTCCGGAAGAGCTGGAACTACAGGTGTGTGCCACTGCGCTTGGCTTGGTACCAGTTTTTAAGCCTTTGGTATTAAGCCTAGGAGCCCTTGAAGGTCTCGAATATCAACCTAGTTCCCAACCATGGTTTGACCACTTGTCCTGTAAACTGGGTAAGTCCCTGTGGCCCCCTGAGGAGGTATCAAGGAGTGAAGACCTAAGGAGGAGGCAAAGGATTGGGCCCTGTGGTTGTCTGAAGAAAGAACGTTCTAGGCAACTGGAAAAGGAAGTGCAAAGGCCCCAGGGAACATGGAGGAGGCCAGTGTGGCTAGAGTGAAGCGACTGAGAGGAAGACGGGAAGGAGAGGAAGTACGAGAAGGTGGGATAACGGGGCCCGTGAGCACTGGAGGATTTGGAGCTTATTGAGAGTGTCGGTGGCAGAGGGAAGGAGTGTGAACTGAGGAGGAATAAGACCTGACTCAGGCTGCAAGTGGGGATGAATGTGGGGAAAGGGGACAAGGAAGAGGTGGGGAGGGTGGGAAGTGCTGGGCCAGGGAGCGGGAGGACAGCTTAGACACCCCTGGGAAGCTCAACACAGAAGCTCCCTCCGGCCCAGGCCTACCTCCGATTGGTGGCCTCATAGTCAGGCTGAGTGGGATCTTCTGTCCCTTGGAGCCGGGCCACGGCTCTCTCCTTGTCCAGATACGCGCCTCGGACCAACTTCACTCCAAAGGCCAGGCCGGCTCTGCGTGCAGCCTCAACATCCCTCTGCAGCCGCTCATATGTGTTCTGCAGGCCGGTCTGGGTGGGTTAGGGTGCTGGAATCCCAGCCCGCACCTCCCAGAGCATACCACACACCTTCAGGTAGGCCTGGTAAGTGTTCCACACCCAGGGCCCGCCATCCCTGGGGCTGTTCCAGCGCGAGGACAGGGCAGCCACCAGCAGAGAGAGTGCCGGGTTCAGTGAGGTATACTCAGCATCCACCAGGAGCCTCACATGCTGGGCCTGAGCATGCTGATGGGGAGAGAGGCTACAGTCAGGGTCCCAGGGGTATCCAGCAAGGGCAATGGAGCCAGACCACGGCAGGAGATGTTACCTGTGCCACCTGGTGCAAGCGGCTCAGGGCAGCCTGGAGGTGCTGGTTCTGCTCAGCATTGAGGCAGGAGACCTGGAGGTTCTGGGGGGCAGCAAGAGAGGTGAGAAGAGCTCAGGACTTCTGGACAGTTCCAAGGCCTCAGCCTCCTCTCCCTCCCCACCAGGAAAGGGGTAAAAAGTTTAGATGTCACTAGAAATCTGCGGAGTAGCAACATCAGACAGATACTATTTATTGAGGTGGTCATGAGCCCACACTCAGGGTTCGAATCCTGGCTCCCTAACCTATTATGGGACCTTGGGCAAGGCAAATAACCTCTCTGGTCCTCAGTTTTCTCCTCTGTAAAATGAAAATAAATAGTATGTACTTCCTGGGGTTGTCTTGTACATAAAACCGGGTAACATGTGAGATGTGCCTGGACACAATCAGGGCAGAACAGTACCAACACATATTTCACACTCAGCTGTTATAACAGTGGAACTCGGAGATGATTTCATATGCTATCTTCTTAAGAGATGGTCTCTCTGTGTCCCCAGGCTGGAGTGCATTGGCACAATGAGAGCTCCCTGAAACCTCAACTCTTTTTTTTTGTTGTTTGTTTGAGATAGAGTCTCACTCTGTCCCCCTGGGTAGAGTGTTGTGGCATCATAGCTCACAGCTACCTCAAATTCCTGGGCTCAAGCAATCCTCTTGCTTCAGCCTCCTGTGTAACAGACACCTGCTACCACGCCCGGCTAGTGCTTTTCTTTTTCTATTTTTAGTAGACTAGGGTCTCATTCTTGATCAGGCTGGTCTCAAACTCGTGATCTCAGGCCTTCTACCTGCCTTGGCCACCCAGAGTGCTAGGATTACAGGCATAAGCCACCATGCACAGCAAGCGACCTCAACTCTTGAGCTCAAGAGATCCTCCCTGAAGTAGCAGGGACTATGGGCACATGCCATCACACCCAGTCAATTTTTTTCTTTTCTTTTTTTTTGAGACAGAGACTCACTATGTTGCTCTCAGTAGAGTGCTGTGCTGTCACAGCTTATAGCAACTTCAAACTCTTGGGCTTAAGCAATTCTCTTGCCTCAGCCTCCCAAGTAGCTGGGACTATAGGTGCTCACCACAACACTCAGCTATTTTTTGTTGCAGTTGTCATTGTTTAGTTGGTCCAGCCGGGTTTGAACCTGCCAGCCTCGGTGTATGTAGCTGGCACCATAAACACCGTGCTATGGGCGCCTAGCCCACCCAGCCAATTTTTAAAAACGTTTTTGTAGAGACCCAAGTCTTGCTATGTTCCTAGGCTGGTCTCAAGAGATCCTCTTGCCTCAGCCTCCCAAATTGCTGGAGTTACGGGGGGAGCTACCAGGCCGAGCCCTTCATATACTATTTTATTTAATTTTCACAATGATCTTCATAGACAAGTGTTTTCAAAGCCCCATCTTCCAGTGAGGAGATGGAGGCTTGGAAAGGAATTAACATACAGAAAGCACTTAGAGCACAGCTAGCTCGTATGAAGTGCCATATGTATTACCTGAAACTAGGCTCCTAGGACCTCGGTTTCCTCATCAAATGCCCAAGTTCTCACTGTGGCCCTCAAGGCCCACCTGGTCTGGCCCCCTGTGGCTCCTCTGCTCCCTCTCTCTCCTCACTCTTTGCCCTTCAGCCACATTGGCTTCCCTGCCACCCTTTGGAAATGCCAAGTACCTCCCCACCTCTAGACCCAAAAACCAGGTACAAAGGTACTGGGGAGGCCATGGGAAGTGAATGAAGAAGCATTGAGGGTGGCCCCCTGTTTTGTGCAAAGCCGGATGCCTGCCTGGCAGGAGCCTTCCAAACTCATCTGCTTTCATCTTGAAAACTTCTGAGAAGTTGCTATCACTGTCTCCAAGTGAGTAAACTAACGCTCAGAAAGAGGTGAAACTCTTTATGAGAAAATCCGAAGCTGATTTTCTGGACTGCTAAATCCTGCTTCTGTGTGTTCTCCGATACTTTTTTTTTTGTAGAGACAGAGTCTCACTTTATCGCCCTCAGTAGAGTGCTGTAGCGTCTCAGCTCACAGCAACCTCCAACTCCAGGGTTTAGGCAATTCTTTTGCCTCAGCTTCCCGAGTAGCTGGGACTACAGGCACCTGCCACAATGCCTGGCTGTTTTTTTGTTGCGGTTTGACCCGGGCCAGGTTTGAACCCGCCATCCTCAGTATATGGGGCCAGCGTCCTACCCACTGAGCCACAGGCGCTGCCCTGATACATTTTTAAATTACCAAAAAAAAAAAAATATCCTGGCTGGGCTTGGCGCCTGTAGCTCAAGAGGCTAGGGCGCCAGCCACATACACTGGAGCTGGCCAGTTCGATTCCAGCCTGGGCCTGCCGAGCAACAATGACAACTACAACCAAAAAATAGCCAGGTGTTGTGGTGGGTGCCTGTAGTCTCAGCTACTTAGGAGGCTGAGGCAAGAGAATCTCTTGAGACCAGGAGTTTGAGGTTGCTGTGAGATGTGACACCACGGCACTCTACCCAGGGTGACAGCTTGAGACTCTGTCTCAAAAAAAAAAAATCAAGGCTGGGCATGGTGGCTCACACCTGTAACCCCAGGACTCTTGGAGGCTGTGGCAGGTGGATCACCTGAGCTCAAGAGTTCGAGACCAAACTGAGCAAGAGTGAGACCCCATCTCTACCAAAAATAGAAAAACTAGCTGGGCATAGTGGTCTGTAGTCCTGTAGTCCTGTAGTCCCAACCACTGGGGGAGGCAGAAGGATTGCTCAAGCCCAAGAGTTTGAGGTTGCTGTGAGCTATGATGATGTCATAGCACTCTACCAAGGGTGACAGAGTGAGACTCTGTCTCAAAAAGAAACAAACAAAAACCAAACCAAAACAAAAATAAATAAATAAAAAGAAAAGTAAAAACATATAAACATCAAGATTAGAAAAAGAAATATCAGCATGTCCACCATAGCATCACTTGGGGTAGTGGAGACTCAGAGGCCATCCAGGTGTCCATCCCCAGAGTGGTAAGTGACACCTCTAGAAGCAGTGATTCAAAGCAATGGATTAGACGAGCACAGACTCGTGGATAGGTCTTAAAATCAGAGTACTCAGTGGGAAAGTGAGAAACTGAAGGGGAGAGCTGACGTAATGCTGTTTTGTGTACATTTAAATCACGCCCCTGATTGATGTGAGGGAAATGTTCTTTGTCTTGACAGGGATTTTGATTGCTGGGTGAGTGTATTTGTCAATGTTTACCAAGAGGTACACATTTGCAAACAATTTATAGTTGTATGTAAGTTTTACTTTTTAAAAAGCACTGTAAAAAATTATTGAGCTCTAATTAATAATTCACATCCTGAAGCATGTAGGGAGAAAGTGTACTGATGTCTGCAGCTTTGAAATGCTCAAAAAATAATACAGATTGAAGGATGGATGGATAGAGGGATAGATAGAAGGGTGGATGTGATTTAAAGAAAACACTATTAAATATTCAAGGGGGCAGGCATATGGGTATTCACTGTACAATTCTTTTTTTTTTTTTTTTTTTATTGTTGGGGATTCATTGAGGGTACAATAACACTGTACAATTCTTTTACCTTCTCCTTATGTTTAAAATTTTTATAAAATGTTGGGTAAAACAAACAAAAAAAATGTTGGGTAAAACAGAAAAATGCCCCCAAGTTTGAGTGTATGAGAGAGTGAGTGTGAGTGTGTGAGAGACGGTGAGGGGGGGAAAAACATACCCCCCCAAACTTAGCAAAAAGTTTCTTAGCAACAGAAAGATACCCATTATACAAGATGGAGTAGTAGTTACCAATGGTGGGGAGGATAGAAATAGGATAATGAAAATCAAAAGGAATGAATGAATAAACTAAAATTCCATTGGTCTAATCAGAATTTACATCTGCCAGCACACATTGGCTGTGTTGATTGATAACATATTGATACACTTTCTTTTGGCTGATAAATAGCTACTGTTCTAAGCCCTCTTCTGAGAGCCCGCCGGGCACCTCACCTCAAGCCTCCAGATGACCTCTATTCCGTTTATTTCAGCCATGCTCTTGAGTTACAGTCACATTTATTCTGATTGTTCTAGGCCTGGGAAGTTAGTGGAAGTTAAATACTTTGAGCATTCTGTTTATAGATGCCTGCTACCTCCAAATCCAGGGGACCCACACCCCACACTTAAAGTCCTTACCTGCCCAGAGTCCATGGCTTCTGCTAGCCTCTCAGGGCTCAGCTCCAAGGAGGCCCCTGGCCTTCTGACCCACGAAGTTAGCTCCTTCTGAAATGGGGTGGTAGGCGGGGTGGTGAGGGGACCCTGGTGGGCAGTGAGCCCCACCCCCCACTCCAGTCTTGCCTGTCCCTTACACAGAGCCTAGTGCTGGCCAGCGCCGTCACCTTCAGCTGCATGAGGTTGTTCCCAGAAGGGCCAGGGGTGTCCAGGAGGCCCCGTGACAGGTCCACACACCGCAACATAGCACTGAGGTTCCCCTCATACCAGGCCTCACTGCCCAGCCAGCAGTTGTGAGGACCGGAACCTGCAAAGCCCCATCGTGCCATCCTCCCTGCCCTCCTGGGCCCTGGTCCTCTACTTACCTAGTCTTGGCAGCTGAGTCCGGCTCCTCCTCTGTGGGCACTGCCAACAGCGGCCTGAGGCTTAGGGTCTGGAGCTGCTGCACACAGCTTCTCACCTCCTCTGCTGTCTCACCAGCCACAAACTGCCCATAGAAGGATGCTCGGAGAAGTACCCTGGAGATCCTGGAGCCCAGGAGTCGCCGAGACCAGGCCTGGAGCTGGGTGACAAGGAGTCAATGCTCAGAGCTGCAGCATGGGGAGCCTCCAGGCCAGTCCTCAGAGTCACTGCTCACCGCCAGCCCGTGGGTGACCAGAGGGGGCCAGGCACATAGCCGTAGCACCAGCAAAGCCCGTGTCAGTTCTCCTGTGCCCTTGAGATGGAAGGCTCCGCCATCAAAGTTCAGGGGCTGCCAGCTGGCTGCAGAGGGGCCACCTTGGGAATACAACACACGACAGGTGCGGAGCATCATGAGTCCCCCTCTGCCTCCACACCAGGGGAAGGGGCTTTGGAGGCAGCAGGTTCACCAACTGCCCCTTGCTTAGCTGGGGGGCTAGTGACTGATTAACCAGACAAATCTTTAGGACCACAGGCTCCTTAGAGGGACAGTTAATTATTAACTGATAGGGACAGAGTTCAGAATAATGGTAACAGAGGAGCCCCCCGGTGACAGACCCCAACAATCTACACCATAGCAGCTCATGCTAACTAAGTGCATACCATGTGCCAGAGGAGCCAGATGAGAGTCTGGACTCGGAGCAAGGATCTCTGGAGACAGGCAATTTGGCTCTGGGATCTCAGGCAAGTTACCTAATCTCTGTTGTTGCAATTGCTTCATCTTAAAATCGGAAACAGTGTAGTGTTATTGAATAAATGTGAAAATACATATTACCAGATCAGGTGTGGTGGCTCACACCTGTAATCCTAGCATTCTGGGAGGCTGAGCTCAGGAGTTCAAGACCAGACTGAGTAAAAGTGAGACCCTCATCTCTACTAAAAATAGAAAAATTAGCTGGGCATGATGGCAGGCACCTGTAGTCCCAGCTACTTGGGAGAGTGAGGCAGGAGGATCACTGGAGCCCAAAAGTTTGAGGTTGCTGTGAACTATGACACTAGGGCACTCTACCCAGGGCAACAGAGTGAGACTCTGTCTCAAAAAAAAAAAAAAAAAAAAATACATGCTACCTATAACCCAGCTGTTCCACGCCAAGCACATATCCCAGAAACCTTGAACATGAGCTTTAGGAAATATGTATAGGAAAGGATGTTCAGAAGAGCACTGCTTGTAATGACCCCAAATGGGAAACACTCAAATTTCTATCCCTGGGAGAATGGGTAAATACATTGTGGTATGTTTATACTATAGAGTAACGGAACAGAGTGAATGAACTACTAATATATATAACCACGTAGCTAAACCCCACAGTAGGAGTGAAAGAAGCCAGAAGCCAAACAGGACAAGCTGCAATGGTTATGGCAGCAGTCAGAGAGGTGGTTACTCCTGGGGGATGGGAGTTGTAACTGGGTAGAAGCCTGGGGAGACTTCTGTGTTTTGTTTTCTCTTTTCTTTCCTTCCTTCCTTCCTTCCTTCCTTCCTTCCTTCTTTTTTTTTTTTTGAGGCAGAGTCTCACTATGTCACCCTTGGTAGAGTGCTATGGCTTCACAGCTCACAGCAACCTCAAACTCTTAGGCTCAAGCAATTCTCTTGCCTCAGCCTCCCAAGTAGCTGGGACTACAGGCACCCGCCACAACGCCCGGCTATTTTTTGGTTGTAGTTGTCACTGTTGTTTGGCTGGCCCAGGCCAAGTTTGAACCTGCCAACCTCGGTGTATGTAGCTGGCACCATAACCACTGAGCTACAGGCACCAAGCCTTGATTCATCTTTTATAGTTTTATTTTGTATTAAAAATGAACACATCACGCTCAGCACCTGTGGCTCAAGCAGCTAAAGTGCCAGCCACATACACCTGAACTGGCGGGTTCAAATCCAGCCCAGACCCACCAAATAACAATGACGGCTGCAACCAAAAAATAGCCAGGGTGTTGGGGCAGGTGCCTGTAGTCCCAGCTACTTGGGAGGCAAAGGCAGGAGAATCGCTTGAGCCCAGGAGTTGGAGGTTGCTGTGATGCCACGGCACTCTACCCAGAGCGACAGCTTGAAGCTCTGTCTCAAAATAAAATAAAATAAACACACCAAAAAATAAAATAAATTTCAAGGAAATAATCCTCCCAGATTAATGGGCACAATTAGAACATTAGTAAGCCATAATTAGAACATTAGTAAGCCATAAGGGCTAAATTGACGGCTGCTACACTCATAATTTAGTTCTAACTTCCCCCACCTGCCTGGTGCCACTACTGCACAATGCTGGTTGGCAAGAGTTTATTAGGGTTGAGTTTGCTGGTCTGTCATCAGCTTCTGACAATGGTGCACCGTGTTTCTGTTGGAAGTGGAATTTTTGAATAGTTGCACAGCTCAACGGTATTCTTTAATTCTGTCTGCTTAATAGCCCATCATCTCAAAGAAGTCCAAGAGGAGAACCCTGAAGGAAGACACCAGATCTTTTCACGAGGATTGGGAATCTCAATATTATCTGGCTTCTACTAAGGATAAGATTACTCACTTGCTTTGTGATATCGCAATATCAACATTAAAGAAATTCAGCATTACCGTACTCACAAGAACCTCAAATGTTTTTAATTAGAGGGTGAGACCCTGAAGTTTGTATTACAGAAATAAAAGGAAGAAATGCAAAGACAAGTCTTTCAAACAGCAATAAGACCTGGAAATAATGCCACCAAAGGAATTTATAAAGTATACTCAGGAAAAAAGAAAAGCCATTCAGTGATGTCAAAATTATGAAAGGAATGTGCTATCACATTGTAGGATGCTTAGACCTCCATAACGTTTCAAAGTATAAACAACTGCCTCTTTCAAGGAGAACCGAACCGAGACTGATTTGTAGCATGAATTAGCCTTCAACTTAACAGAACAACCTCATGTACTACTTCAAAAGGGAAAATACGTTTTATTCAATGTCTTTGGATGGATCAACCGATACTACTGACTTGGCACAGGTTTTATACTTCATTTGGGACATAACAGAAGATTTTCTTTGCTACAGAGAGTTACTTTGGGCATTCTTGGGAACAGAACACAGGGAATAGATGTCTTCAACAGTTTTCAAGATAGATGTTATGAAGTTGGACTGAATTTGGTAAATTTAGTGAGTGTCTGTACAGATGGTGCACCTTCCATGATAGAAAGACATGAAAGGTTTATTGCACAGATTTTTAAAAAGTATTAACAGAGCCAGATGCTCTCATTTCTTTTTTTTTTTTTTTTTGGCCGGGGCTGGGTTGGAACCTGCCACCTCCGGCATATGGGACCGGCGCCCCACTCCTTGAGCCACAGGCACCACGCCAGATGCTCTCATTTCATTGTATCTTGGGTCAGCAAAATCTCAGTGCTAAAGCTACTATTTTTTTTTTAGACAGAGCCTCAAGCTGTTGCCCTAGGTAGAGTGCTGTGGCATAACGGCTCACAGCAACCTCCAACTCCTGGGCTTAAGCGATTCTCTTGCCTCAGCCTCCCAAGTAGCTGGGGCTACAGGTGCCTACCACAATGCCCGGCTATTTTTTGGTTGTAGTTGTCATTGTTTGGCAGGCCCGGGCTGGATTCAAACCCCCCAGCTCTGGCGTATGTGGCTGGCGCCTTAGCTGCTTGAGCTACAGGCACCAAGCCAAAGCTACTATTTTAAGTGACACTTTGCCGCAAGTTATAAGTATAGTTAACTATATTCATGAAATGCAACACAGCATCATCAGTTTTACAACATGCCAAAGTTGAACATGAGGTATTCAATGTGTAAAATGCTGCTAAAGTGCATTGGCTATTTCAGGGACAGGTGTCAGACAAAATTTCATCTCTAAGAGAACAGATAGTTAAATTTTATGAAGAAAAGAATTGCCAGTGTGAATTATTGAAAGAAGATTTATACAGGAATGCAGCATTTCTGTGTGATATCATGTCAAATACAAATGGCTTGAATATTTCTCTGCAAGGTAAAACTAAGACTGCAAAACTTAGTGGCAAAAAAATCCAAGCATTTTGAAAAAAAGGTATCTTTCTCAAAAAACTTCTTCAAAAGGAAATTTCAGATGAACACTTTCCCAAGTTAGCAAAGCGTGAATCATTTGAAGAATACGAAGCTGTTATAGACCTATTAATTGGAGAACACAATGAAAGATTTACTGATTTTGAGAACTGTGACATCACACTCAAATTAGTATTTCAGCCTCACCAGTTAGTATCACCAAGGCATCTAAAGAACTACAGATGGAAATGTCTCAGTAGATGACATTTTAAAGTCATTGTTTGATGCTAAGAAAGATCCAGTTGAAATAAGGAAAAATGGGCTTGGGGCCTGTAGCTCAGCGGCTAGGGCACCAGCCACATACACCAGAGCTGGCGGGTTCAAATCCAGCCAAACAACAATGACAACTGCAACCAAAAAATAGCAGGGTATTGTGGTGCCCGCTTGTAATCCCAGCTACTTGGGAGGCTGAGGCAAAAGAATCATTTAAGCCCAAGAGTTGGAGGTTGCTGTGAGCTGTGACACCACAGCACTCTACCCAGGCCAACAGCTTGAGACTCTGTCTCAAAAAAAAAAAAAGAAAGAAAGAAAAAGAAATACCGAAAAATGCAGTAGAAAGCTCACATCTTTGCTACAATGTCCAAAAAATACTTTCTTGCTTTTCAACACTTAATTGCCTCAAATCTACATTTTCCTACCTAACTCAAATCAAGAGATTCCATAAGGTCACAAATGATTGATACCCATCTGGAGGATCAACTGAAACTGCAGACCTCCAAGCTGCAACCAAATATTCAAACGTTTCCAACAAAAAGCTGACACAACAAGATCATTAAAAGGGTAGTTAACTTTAAAATTAACAAATCGTTTTCATTTTTTGAAGTTATTAAGCGTATAGTAGTTAGATGTTTACAAACTAACTCACCGGGATATGCTCAATACATTTTTAAGTATATCTAATTGAAGTTTCTTGGATATGGCCTTTGTTTGCTTACAGCTAAATTAATACCGCCTTCCAATAGGAGAAGGTTTCCCACCCCTGGCTTCAAGGTTATCCACCAGGAGCTGAGCAAGATTAATCCTTTAGTACAACTCCCAATTCACAGATGTTAAAAGTGGAGGCTCAGAGAGATGGAGATACCTGCCTGCAGTCACACAGCCAGCTGGTGGCCAAGTGCAGATTTAACATCCCTTCCCCAGACCCTAAGGCATGAGCTTTTAATTTCCCCTTTCTGCTATCTTCTCTTCAATGTAAGATTCCCAGAGCTTAGTGACAAGAGACACATTAGAAATCCAGCAAACCCAGTGCTATAAAGTCTTTAAATCTTTTTTTAACTAAATGCACTGTTCATATAAAAAATTAATACAAAAGGAGGCAGAGTGAAAAAAATAAGTGTTTCTCCCACACCTGAATTTCAGTGCACCACTTTAAGGCAACAAGATATTCTTACACAGATAGTTTGTGCACCTTTCTAAGGCACCTGTATATCTCCTTTATTTGTTACACAAATGAGAAAATACTGCTTTTGCTTTTGCACACTGCTTTTTTTTTTTTTTCCTTGAGTCAGAGTCTCACTATGTTGCCCTGGGTAGAGTGCCATGGTGTCACAGCTGACAGCAACCTGAAACTGCTGGGCTTAAGTGATTCTCTTGCCTCAGCCTCCCAAGTAGCTGGGACTATGGGTGCCCGCCACAACGCCCAACTATTTTTTGATTGTGGTTGTTGTTTGGCAGGCCCGGGCTGGATTCGAACCCACCAGCTCCAGTGTATGTTACTGGTGCCCTACTCACTGAGCTATGGGCGCCAAGCCAAGCTTTTTTTTTTTTTTCTTAAGATAGAGTGTCACTCTGTCACCAAGCTAGAGTGTCATGGCCTCAGCCTAGCTTACAGCAAACTCCTGGGCTCAAGCAATCCTCCTGCCTCAAGCTCATGAGTAACTGGGACTACACATGTGTGCCACCTCACCTGGTTAATATTTCCTCTTTTTAGTAGAGGTGACGTTTCACTTTGCTCAGGCTGGAGCACACCGCTTTTTTTTTTTTTTTAAACTTAATATATTTTGAAGGATCACTGTCATCTCAGCACATATAGCTCTGTCCCCAACTTGAAAGATTTTATGTCATTTCTTTCTTTTTTTTTTTACTGTTATTTGAGTTTATTTTATGTTGCATCTATTCCCGTGCCGTAAGTTTTTGTTTCTTCTGGGATATCTTTTTCTTCTGTGCTACATCCTCTTCTGGTTTGGGAACAATTTGTTCCTTTTCAGTAAGGATCATCTCAATGTGGCGGGGGAGCTCATGGGTGGGTTGATGCGATCATGAGCTCTGTAAGTTCCGCGACACATGTTGGGTGCTTTGTTCACCGAGATATGCTCAATGACCAGAGAATCTACATCTGAACCTTTAAGTTCAGTATTACTCTCTGCATTTCTAAGCGTGTGCAGTGAAAATTTTGTGCTCTTTTTGGGCCACCGACCCTGTGTCCAGCCCCCCACTGTGTGGCCTGGGCACAGCTACCAACTCCACCATTGTACATGGGAATGGTACACACTGTTTCTTTAAAGGGACATCCTTCAGATACTTGATGGCCTGGGCAGTTTCACTTGTGTTCTTAAAATGACCACGAAGATTTTTTTTTTTTTTTTGTAGAGACAGAGTTTCACTTTATTGCCCTCGGTAGAGTGCCGTGGCGTCAACACGGCTCACAGCAACCTCCAACTCCTGGGCTTAGGCGATTCTCCTGCCTCAGCCTCCCGAGTAGCTGGGACTACAGGCGCCCGCCACAACGCCCGGCTATTTTTTTTTTTTTGTTTTTTTTTTGCGGTTTGGTCGGGGCTGGGTTTGAACCCGCCACCCTCTGCATATGGGGCCAGCGCCCTACTCACTGAGCCACAGGCGCCGCCCGACCACGAAGATTTAAACCTCTTGACTTGCATGCTAGAAAATACAGGTGTTTGGTTAATTCCGGTTATCTTCTTTTAGCCTACTCCCAAATGGGAAATACATATTTATCTATCTCCTGTTCACTTACACTTTGTGGGGTGTTCTGGGTCAAGTGAATAGCGAACCATTTTCACAAATCACCTCAGGCCGCTTAGAGGAAGAGGAAGAGCAGTGGCTTCTGGGAGAATTGATGAGGATGCAGTTTCTGGCCTATGTTATTTCTTCCTTTGGTCTGTGATAGAACTTGACAGTGAAGCCATCTGGGCCTGAAGTTTTCTTTGTGGGAAGGTTGTTGATAATGAATTCAGTTTCCTTAATAAATACGGGGCTCTTCATGTTTTCTCTTTCATCTTACATTAGCTTTTGTTTCTGTATTGGAGGGGACAGTACCAGATTTCTTTATGTGAAGGAATGGTACAAATGAAAGAACTTAAGTGGATGTTTTGGTACAGCTTATAGAAAGGGTAAAGAAAATCCCAACCTACATACACTGCCTTGGGGACCAGGGAAGTCACCCCGTGACTATGGGGAGTTAGCCTAAGGCTGGGCTCTCCTTACCACTGTGCGCTAGTCAAAAAATACTCTGCCTTGCCAGATCCTGGAGGCTCCCACCTTGTGCAGATTGGTTACGTGGTCACCCAGTTCTTTGACGGATTTCACCTGCTCTTTCAGGTAATGCGTTCCTATGAAGTCACACAGAGAAGGGTCGTTTTTTGTCAGTGGCCGGTCTGTGCAGTTTCCAAGTGTGACGCATTCGACCCCCTCTCCCAGTCTTCCCAGTCTGAGACGGGGCCACCTCCGTCGGGTCTACAGTTTCATCACTTTCTCAGCATGTTCCCGCAAGCAAGCATTTGGCAAAAGGCTTCAAAGCCACGTCGTTGGTCAAAGTAGTAAGCCACGGGCAGGCAGATGTAAGAGGCATAGAGCGCCGGCTTGATCTGGCGGAGTCGGAGCCCTGACCGTGAGCTGCGGCCCCCGCGGGGGACGCGGTCGTCATGGCAGCGGCCGAGCTGCGGCGGCGGCGCGGGCGGAGGGCTGGCTCTGAACGCTGCTTCCGCGGAAGCGCTGCTGAGAAGCAGGAAACCGCAGGGACTCTGCGAAGAAGGTCCATATGTTGTATTTTTCAAGGAAATGTCATTTACAATTGTCAAATCTGTCGGCGCAACGTTGTTCATAATGCCTTCTTTTTTATCCTTTTGATGACTATAGAATCCGTAGTCCTAACCTCCCTTTCTTTCTTGATATTGGTAATTTGTTCTTTCTCTCTTTTTTCTTGGTCAGTCTAACTAGGGATTTTATCATTCTTGCTCATCTTTACAAAATGCCAGTATTGGCTTTGTTAATTTTCTCTGCAGTTGGCTGCCCCATTTTTAACATTTGCAGAGGGCTTTGTTGTATGGCTGTCCCATCATTAATGATTTATTCTCCCCCTGATATTGTATTTATTTATTTATTTTTATTGTATTGTATTTATTTATTTTTATTTTATTTTATTTATTTTTGAGACAGAGTCTCACTCAGGCGCCCTGGAGTTGAGTCCCACGCCCTCACAGCTCACAGCAACCTCAAACTCTTGGGCTCAAGCAATCCTCTTGCCTCAGTCTCCGGAGTAGCTGGGACTACAGGCGCCCACCACAACACCTGGCTAGTTTTTCTATTTTTAGCGGAAATGGTTCTCACTCTTGCTAAGTCTGGCCTCTCCTGAGCTCAAGCAATTCTCCAGCCTCAGTCTTCCCAGAGTCGCTAGGATTATAGGCCTGAGCCACAGCGCTAGCCTCTTGACATTCTAGCATGAGAATTCTCAATCTTGTAGAAAAAACTTAAAGAATGGCCACAAGATCACTTATACACTTCCCTCCTAGATTAAATAACTTTGCCCTATTTGTTCTTTAACGCTCTTTCTCTGTCTCTGAATCTAAACACCCCCCTGCCACACTCATTTGAGTGTAAGTCACAGACCTGGTGACACATTGCAAGCCTGTCTCAGGAACGAGAACATTCCTGTACATGCCCATGGCACCAGTCTCACATCTAAGAAAAATATCAATAATTCCTTAGTATTTAATGTCTCATTCATGTTCACATTTCCCCAATTATCTCCAAAATGTCTTTTATAGCTGTTTTGTTTTTTTTAAACCAGAGCCAATCCAGCTTCCTGCTTTGCATTTGGTTGTTGTTTCTTGTCTTTTGTGTGTTTTCTTGTAGTCCTTGTATTTGTTTTAAATAATATTGGCCTTGGCGGTTCCCATAGGTCAGTGGGTAGGGCTCCGGCCACATACACCCAGGCTGGGCCAGCTAAACAATTACAACTGCAACAAAAAAATAGCCGGGCATTGTGGCCGGCACCTGTCCTCCCAGCTACTAGGGAGCCTTAGGCAAGAGAACAGCTTAAGCTCAAGAGTTTGAGGTTTCTGTGAGCTATGACTCCATGGCACTCCACCAAGGGCGACAAGTGAGACTCCGTCTCAAACAAACAAACAAAAAAAAATTGACCAGCTGTCTTGTAGAATGTACCATATAGTGGATTTGTTTGATTATATCCTTGTGGTATTATTAGTGTACCTCTGTATTTCCTGTAGGCCAGAGTTTTGGTCTAGACACAGAAGTATCCAACCTTTTTTGTTTTCTGCCACACATTAGACAAGAGCTGTTTGGGGCCACACATTAAATACACAAACACTAACGAAAGCTGATTAGGAAAAAAAAAAGGTCTGTGCAAAAAGGTCTGTGCATACTTTTCATGATATCCAACAGATAAGCAAAAATAGTCTTTAAATCAGCATGTGGCCCTCAGGTAGAGCACAATTTATTACACCTGTCTCCCACTGGTGACTATTAGGTTGTCTCCTGAGTCCTGTGTCTGGTCCCTTTGTTGTGCCCAGGTCGCGGGGTACCCCTCATAAATCCACCACAGTATTAGGCCTTCCAGATTCCTCAGCAGCTCAGCCAGGACAGCTCCAACAGAACTGGAGACACGGCTGGGGGTAGGTTAACCTCAAGGGTGCTAAACAGCCATGGAGGATTCTAAGCAGGGAAGGGAAAGTGTCAGATCTGGGCTTTAGAAAGATCCTCCTGGCCACCAAGTGTAGAGTAGATCAGAGTAAAGTAGAGGCTGGGAGCCCAAGGCGGAGCTGAGGTAGGAACAGGATGGGCAGGAATGGGATTTCACTAGGGTGGGGATGGAGGGGAGAGGTGCACTGGGGGACGTGTGGGTAAGTAGCAGAGAGACTTACCACTCATGGAAATCCCAAATCCCAAGGGTGACAGGGATGGAGACTTGGGTGTGGCATCTGAGGGGCAGTATCCCATCACCCTGACCCTCAAAAACTTTCACATCAACACCTCATATTCCAGGGAGTCAAAACACAGAGACTCTGGCCAAACCTGGGATCACAGACACCTGCTTCCAATGCCCTTCCACAATTTCTCCTTGCTGTCGCTAAATTACTCCTTCCTTCTTCCCTGGTGTCTTTGTTTTGTGGCCCAACAGCTGCAGTCCCTGTCTCTGGGGAAGCACATCCTAGGTCCAGAATAACTAAGGGCTAAATGAGTGAGAGAAACAGACTCAGAATGACGCTTTACCTCTCTGACACCTTCAGTGTGCCCCTCCCTGTCTGGCCTCACTGACAGCTCCTCTGGAAGGGCTCAGGAGTCTTGGCTTTTGCTCCCCCATCACTCTGAAGGTAAATAAAAAATCTTTTTCACGGCTAGGCACCTGTGGCTCAAGTGGCTAAGGTGCCAGCCACATACACCTGAGTTGGCAGGTTCGAATCCAGCCTAGGCCTGCCAAACAACAATAACGGCTGCAACAACAATAAAAAAATAAATAGCTGGGCATTGTGACGGGTGCTTGTGGTCCCAGCTACTTGGGAGGCGGAGGCAGGAGAATCGCTTGAGCCCAGGAATTGGAGGTTGCTGTGAGCTGTGATGCCATGGCACTCTACCAGGGTGACAGCTTGAGGCTCTGTCTCAAAAAAAAAAAAAAAAACAAAACTCTTTTATGTGCTCTGCAGGGCCCAGCATCAGTGTCTCACCTTGGTCACCCACTGAGATCACCTGGGGAGTCTCTTTCTTTTTATTTTTCTTTTCTTTCTTTTTTTTTTTTTTTTTGTTGTTGTTGTTGTTGTTTTTGGCCCGGGCTGAGTTTGAACTCACCACCTCCAGCATATGGGGTCAGTGCCCTACTCCTTTGAACCATAGGCGCTGCCCTCTTTTTATTTTTCTTAATGACCCCGCAATAAAACTTCACCCCCTTTGGTATAGAGTTCAATAAATTTTAAAACACAATAGGTTCCTTTATATTCCCACCCCCTCATCGCAGTCAGGATAAGAACAGATTCCATTATCCCCAAACCTTCTTTTAAGTCACACACCCTCATCCTACCCCAAACCCGTGACAATCACTCCTCTCTTTTCCATCACTGTAGTTTCGTCTTTTTGAGAACATCAAATACGTGGAATCATGCAGTATGTAATCTTTGAGACTGGCTTCTTTCACTCAACCTGATGTCTTTGAGATTTGGCTAAGGCGTTGACTGTATCAATCGTTTGCTCCTTTTATTACAATCATCCTGATTGTGTGGATGTATCTTACTTTGTTTATCCATTCACCACTGAAGGACAATTATGTTGTTTCCAGTATTGGCGTGGGGGTGGGTGGGAGGGCTTTAAAATCTTGCTATTTGGGCCCCACACCCAGAGAGTCTGATTACTGGGTCACAGGTATTGGGAGTGTTATTAAAAGTTGCCCTGGTGGTTCAAACGCTCACCCCAGTGAAGAGCCATGGTCCCAGCAATCAGATCCTCCTCCCTCTTTGCCCCTCATCCTTGGAACACACCAAGTTTCCTCCTATTTCAGGGCCTTTACATTCCCCATTCCTGTCCCTGAAAACTTCTCACTTCCTTGTTTGCCTGATTAACTCCCACCTGCCCTCAGGTCTCAGGATTTACATCTCCAAAGAGGTCCACTCTGAACCCTTTCACACTGAAATGCCAGGCTGTAGCACATCTTTGAGTAAAGACTTAGTTAATCTTCCCCCCTCACCAGACTGTGACCATAATGAGGGCAAGAGTCACGTTTGTTTTTGTTATTAATTTATTGCTACCCAGTGGACTTAATTTTTGTTGACTGAATGAATGATTTAATACATTTATTTGGTTTTGCTGGACAAGGGACTTGAAGATCGCTTTTGCATCAATACAAGCAGATCCTAGATAAGACCTACTTCTTGAGTTACAGCTGATCTTGCAAGAGGGAGAGGGGGCCTCAGGCATCCCCACCTCAAACAATCATAGATTTAGCCAGGTATGGTGGCTCACGTCTGTAATTCTAGCACTCTAGGAGGCCAAGGTAGGTGGATTGCTTGAGCTCAGGAGTTCAAGACTAGTCTCAGCAAGAGCAAGACGCTGTCTCTACTAAAAATGGAAAAACTAGCTGGGTGTTGTGGCAGGGTCCTGTAATCTCACGTACTGGGGAGGATGAGGCAAGAGTATTGCTTGAGCCCAAGAGTTTGAGGTTGCCATGAGCTATGACACCACTGCTGTCTCAAAAAAAAAAAAAAAAAAAGTCATGAATTAGCAAAGGGTAGAGCAGGGGACAGTTGGGAGGCATGGAAGTGGTTGCTAATAGCAGCATTGTTATTGAGATGCCGAGTCTCAGGTTTACTGGGGAGGCTGGAAATCTGGACCTGGTACTCCCAAATTGAACCAAGACCTTGAGAAATCTGAGACAGACCTAGGTCAGTGGTGCCCCTTAGGTACCACCAGAACTAGAAGCAAATCCTCTTCAGAGGAAGGCTTCCCTAATTTAAGTTTGACATAAGACCAATCTCCAAGTCCCTTGTCCAGCAAAACCAAAACTCAATGACTAAGATCCAGTAATAAACTCATGTTCAAAAACTACCAAGTGCACAAAAAAGTAAGCCACCATGAGTGAGATTCAGCAGAAGCAACTACTCTAGTTATCTACTGCTGCAAAATAAACTACCTCTAAACCTGGTGGCTTCAAACTAGTGCAATAATTTATTTTGCTCACAAAATGGCAGTGTGGGCTGGGCCCAGTGACTCACATCTGTAATCCTATCACTCTGGGAGATTGAGGTGGGTGGATTGCTTGAGCTCACAAGTTCAAGACCAGACTAAGCAAAATCGAGACCGTCTCTACTAAAAATAGAAAAACTGAGGCAAGAGGATCACTTGAGCCTGAGAGTTGGAGGTTGCTGTGAGGTATGACACCACAGCACTCTACCCAGGGTGACAGCTTGAGGGTCTGTCTAAAAAAAAAAAAATGGCAATGTGGGCAGGACTGAACAAGGATAGCTTGTTTCTGCTCCATGAAGTATGAAGGGGTGGTTCAACTTAGGGCTGGACAATGCCTTTACTTTTTCTTTTTCTTTCTTTTTTTTTTTTTGAGTCTCACTATATCACCCTCCATAGAGTGCCGTAGTGTCACAGCTCACAGCAACCTCAAACTCCTGGGCTTAAGCAATTCTCTTGCCTCAGCCTCCCAGTAGCTGGGGCTACAGGCTCCTGCCACAACGCCCAGCTATGTTTTGTTGTAGTTGTCATTGTCATTTAGCTGGCCCGGGCTGGGTTTGAACCCACCAGCCTCAGCATACATGGCTGGCGCCAGAACCACTGCTATGGGCGCTGAGCCTGAACAATGCATTTTTGAGATGGTATACTCACATGTCTGACAACCTGCTGGCTGTTGGTGGGGAGTTCAGTCAAGGCTGCAGGCCTCGGTTCCTCTCCATAGTGTGTATGGACTTTTTTTTTTTTTTTATTAAGAGACACAGTAGCGAATGAGCACAAGTATTAGGCATGTTTTCTCCCCTCCTCCCATTTCTAATCTCGAGGGTCATGTTTGCACTTAGAACCTTCTTAATTGGCGCCTGTGGCTCAAGGAGTAGAGCGCCAGTCCCATATGCCGCAGGTGGCAGGTTCAAACCTAGCCCCAGCCAAAAACCAAAAAAATGACGCAATACCAATTTGGGCGGCGCCTGTGGCTCAGTCGGTAAGGCACCGGCCCCATATACCGAGGGTGACAAGTTCAAACCCGGCCCCGGCCAAACTGCAACCAAAAAATAGCCGGGCGTTGTGGCGGGCGCCTGTAGTCCCAGCTACTCGGGTGGCTGAGGCAGGAGAATCGCTGAAGCCCAGAAGTTGGAGGTTGCTGTGAGCTGTGTGAGGCCACGGCACTCTACCGAGGGCCATAAAGTGAGACTCTGTCTCTACAAAAAAAAAAAAAAGAAAGAAGAAAGAAAGTCCTTTTGGAAAAACAATATACAACACATTTGTTTATTTCCCTGTCAATGACTGTCCTTACATGTTTCCTGTAATCTCCTTTTCACTGGCTTTGTCATCTTGCACATTCTTTTTTTGAAATTATTTTCCCCTTACCTCCTCCCTCTTCCCCCTAACTTGAATTAAAGGGAGTTTTTCTCTTGTGTGGGCTTGTATTAGATCATCTACTGGCTTCATATTAGTATTGAATACATTGGATACTTGCTTTTCCATTCTTGTGATACTTTACTAAAGAGAAAGTTCTCCAACTCCATCCAGGTTAATACAAAAGATGTAAAGTCTCCATCTTTTTATGGCTGAATATCATTCCGTGGTATACATATACCACAGTTTATTAATCTATTCATGGATTGATGGGCACTTGGGTTGCTTCCACATCTTGATGATTGTAAATTGAGCTGCAATAAACAATCTAGTGCAAATGTCCTCATGACAATTTTTTTCCTTCTGGGTAGATGCTAAGTAATGGGATGGCAGGATCAAATGGAAGGTCAATTTTGAGTTATTTGAGGATTTTCCATACTTCTTTCCAAAAAGACTATGTTAGTTTGCAATTCCACCAACAGCGTAAATGTTCCCTTCTCTCCACATCCATGCCAGCACCTGCCTGTATGGGCTTCTTTACAGCATGGCTATTGAGTTCTTAGCATGAGCATCCTGAAGGAATCAGGGAGAAGCTGCATTGCCTTTTATGATCTAGCCTTGCAAGTCACACAGTGTCATCGTCATAACCTGCCCAGATTCAAAGGGCAGGAACACAGATCCTGTCTTTTAATGGATAGTGTCAAGACACATTGTAAGAAGAGTAAATCTCATTGTGGCCGTCTTTGGGAAATATAATCTGCCACAAAAAACAAAAGATTCAAACCTGCAAAATTTCAGATACTGGAATTGTCAAAACAAGATTATAAGTTAGACCTTCATGAAACATTTAAACAAATATGATGCACAATCACAAATATAACAAGCAACAAGATACCATCAGGAATGAAAATGTAAGTTTGAAACATAAGCATGAAAAGAATGATAAATGAAACTTCTAGAGATGAAAAATAATAAATGAAAATAAAATCTCAGTGGACTAAACATAGCTGAAGACAGAACAATTGAATTGGAAGATCCACCGGAGCTCCATGCTCCCAAGTATATCAAATTATACAACACAGAAAGATAAAGAGATTGATATAAGATCAATATACCAAAGAAAAGTTAAGGTACATAAGGTATCTAGTACAAGTGTCAAAAGTAGAAATTACATAGAACAGAGAAGATGCAATCTTTGAAGAAATAATGGCGGGCAGCGCCTGTGGCTCAGTGAGTAGGGCGCCCGCCCCATATGCCGAGGGTGGCAAGTTCAAACCCAGCCCCGGCCAAACTGCAACAAAAAATAGCCGGGCGTTGTGGCGGGCGCCTGTAGTCCCAGCTGCTTGGGAGGCTGAGGCAAGAGAATCGCGTAAGCCCAAGAGTTAGAGGTTGCTGTGAGCCGTGTGACGCCACGGCACTCTACCCGAGGGTGGTACAGTGAGACTCTGTCTCTACAAAAAAAATAAATAAATAAATTAAAAAAAAAGAAATAATGGCTGAGAATTTTCTGGAGCTGACTGAAAAGCATGAATTCCCAGCCCAAGAAGCAAGCCTATCCTAAACTAGATAAATGAAAAGAGACCCAGCTGGGTGCAGTGGCAGGTGCCTACAATCCCAGCTTCTCAGGAGGATCACTTCAGCCAGGAGTCACAGGCTTCCATAAGTCTAGATCACTGCACTCCAGCCGAGTGACATAGTGAGAACCTGTCTCCAAAACAATAACAATAAAGCAAAGAGAAATCCACACCTAAGTATGCCATACTGAGATTGCAGAACATTGAAGATAATGTGATCTATTATTTATCTATGCATCCTTCAGAGTATATTGTGGACTAGAGACGCTCCACAAATTCCACTGGAATTCTATTGGACCAAGAGAGCAGCTATCGGCTGGGAGTGGTGGCTCACACCTGTAATCCTAACACTTTGGGAGACAAGGCAGGTGGATTGCTTGAGCTGTGGAGTTCAAGACCAGCCTGAACAAGAGTGAGACCTCATCTGTACTAAAAAAAAAAAAAAAATAGAAAAACTGGGTGGCGCCTGTGGCTCAAGGAGTAGGGCGCTGGCCCCATATACCAGAGGTGGCAGGTTCAAACCTGGCCCCAGCCAAAAACTGCAAAAAAAAAAAAAAAAAAAAGAAAGAAAGAAAAAAAACTAGCCAGCTGTTGTGGTTGGCACCTGTAGTCTCAGCTACTCAGGAGGCTGAGGCAAGAGGATCACTTGAGCCCGAGAGTTTGAGGTTGCTGTGAACTATGACACAACGGCACTCTACCCAGGGCACAGAGGGAGACTCTAAAAAAAAAAAAGGCGGCGCCTGTGGCTCAAAGGGGTAGGGTGCCAGCCCCATATGCCAGAGGTAGCGGGTTCAAGCCTAGCCCCGGCCAAAAACTGCAAAAAAAAAAAAAAAAAGACACAGAGGGAGGGCAGGTGTATCTCCAGTCAAGATCATGGACAAATTAAAGGTAAGGAGATAGAAACAAATAATCCTTGTGGAGAAAAAAAGCATTTTTTCTGACCTATCCAAAAAACAAAACTAGGATTGGGGGAAAGTAAGGATGAAAATGAGGGTGTGGGAAGGGAAGATATTGGATGAGGACCTTTGAGTGCCCGGCAGAACATAATGAGTTTCTCAACAGCAGCCGTGAAAGGGTATTGCAGAAAGGTCCCAGATGCTCCTTCCATGGGTGATCACCCATTTTGTGGTGAGAGAACAGGGCCTTTAACACCAGCACTGAGGCAGAGCAGAAGAGTCCCCCGCTCATTTGTTCTCACTGATCACCTGATGACCCCCAAAGCCGCCACTGGGGTTGAAGACTAAGATACACTGAGGCCAGCTCCAAGGACATGCCTATTCCTGGAGCCTCAAGTACAGCTCGCTCATCCAAAGCAGAAAGCCGACTCGGAGTGAGGCACGGAGCACTGCCGCTTTCCAAGAGAAGACTCTACATTGTTACCAGCAAAAAGATGAATTGACACTGGTTGATAAAAAGTGGACTCAGGAGTGATTCTGATGGTTGCAGGAGATAATTTACAGCAGAACCTCCATCATTGGCCACCTCCCTACACTGACCACCTCCTTAAGTTGACCTGATTTTCACAGACCGGACATGCACCACATGTACATATCAGTACAGGAGGCCTCGTTCCGTATGTTGGCCATTTTGTTGCAGTCCCTTGGGGGGGCCAACTCACAGAGCTTCTACTGTATGTGAAGAACTTAGGAAGTGGATTAGCATGCTGAAACAGCTCCTAACTACCACCTCTCTGTTCTTTTCATTGTTGCAACTATTCACTGGCTTCCGATCACCCACAGAATAAAGCACAAACCCCGTAAGATGACCTTTTTGTGTTATCCTTGCTCATCTCACTAGTCTTAATTCTTACCACTTCCTGCCTTGGCCATTATTCTCCAGCAACCGTTTTAGGAAAATCCCTCTCTACATTGAGCTCCCCGAGTCCTCTCTACCTGATGCCTGGAACAGCTACTTATCCTTCACTATTGTGGTTCGGTGACCACTTATATGCAAAGGACACTCCCTGGCCAGTTGTAATCTCTAGTGCAGAATCTTTCGCCTGAGCTCCGGAACCCAGTATTAGACACTGATTCCTATAGCAGATAAGATTGGTTCCTCTCACACAGGGCTGTACTGTCCCCTGGTGGGAGCTTTGGAAATTTTCACAATTTTTATTTTTATTTTTTTTGGCTAAGACATTGATTGGAGGGCGCTACAGGGAGTTTAAGAGGTCAGGCGACCAAGAACGCTGGACCCTCAGCCCACATCCTGAACAACTTAAAAATATCCTTTCAGGGCGGCGCCTGTGGCTCAAGGAGTAGGGCGCCGGTCCCATATGCCGGACGTGGCAGGTTCAAACCCAGCCCTGGCCAAAAAAAAAAAAAAAAAAATCCTTTCAGGCATTTATATAGGCTTTAAAAAGTTTACAGTCATCTGCGATTATGAATATAACACACATACATACACATGACAATTTGGGGTATGTTTTAAAATATATTGATGTTTTCTGAAATGAAACTGTGATATAGAGTGAAGGTTGTACTCTTTTATGTTGTTCAGAACAACCCCAAATGGTGTACACCATATCAGAAAATCCCAATTCTAACCACAATTCCATCTATGACGTATGTATAATGTAACATTTTGGGGGAGTATAACAGACATAAAGAAATGTACTGGGGGGAGGATGGGCAGAGGGAGGGTGATTGGTGGGATTACACCTGCGGTGCATCTTACGAGGGTACATGTGAAACTTAATAAATGTAGAATGTAAATGTCTCAACACAATAACTAAGAAAATGCCAGGAAGGCTATGTTAACCACTGTGATGAAAATATGTCAAATGGTCTATAAAACCAGGGTATGGTGCCCCATGATCGCATTAATGTACACAGCTATGATTTAATAATAAATAAAAAAAAATTTAAAAGAAAAGAAATGTACTACAAGTGTTCAGTATACATTTTCAGAAAGTGGTGACAACTATGTTACTAGCACCCAGGTCAAGAAACAACATTATCAGCCCTTCCCCAGAAGCCTTCCCAGCGCCAAGTTCAATCACTATCCCTGCCCCCTAAAGGTAACCACTCTTCACTTCTAATGCCACTGATTAGCTTTACCTATTTTCAGCTTTATGTAGATAAAATCATACAGTATGTTCTTGTTTTGGGTCTGACATTCGATTCATTCTCGTGTTGGTGAGATTCATCTCTGTGGTGGGGGCATCAGTAGCTCTTTCATCCCACGGGGTGGACTTACAGCATAGCTCTCCATTCTCCTTTCATTGACACTTGGACTTTTTCCAGTTTGAGGCACCAGTGAACTTTCCAGTTCAATGTCTTTTTGTTCGCATATATGAGCATCTCTATTTGGTTTAGAATTATAGGGTCACAGGGTATGCATATGATAATTCAGTAGATACAGCCAAACAGTTTTGTGAAGCGGCTGTTAATTTACACTCGCACAAGTGCCTGGTTGTATCTAAGCATTTTTGTTTTATTTTCCTTTTTTCTTCTGCACCTCAGGAATACAAAACAGATTAACTATTATCCATAGTTTATAATGTACTCTCATTCACTCAAAGCCCATTTTTGTGGTTAGTTGGGGTTTTTTTTCATTTTTTTATTATGTTGTGGTGAAAAGTACATAACCTAAAATTGACTATCTTGCCCAGTTTTAAATAGTCCAATGTTCATATTTTTGCTCAACCATTACCATCATCCATCTCCTTAACTATTTTCATCTTGCAAAACTGAAACTTTGTACCCATTAAATAATAAGTCCCCATTTCTCCCTTCTCCAGCCTCTGGCAACCACTATTCTTTTATCTGTGTGACTTTGATCACTCTAGGTACCTGAAATAAGTGGAATCATACAGTATTTGTCTTTTCATGATTTCTTTCTTTCTTTCTTGCTTGCTTGTTTGCTTGCTTGTCTCACTTTGTTGCCCTCAGCACAGTGCGGTGGAGTCTCAGCTCACAGCAACCTACAGCTCCTGGGCTTAGGCAATTCTCCTGCCTCAGCCTCCTGAATAGCTGGGACTACAGGCGCCTGCCACAACGCCTGGCTATTTTTGTTGTTGTTGTTGCAGTTTGGCCAGGCCAGGTTTGAACCCGCCACCCTCGATATATGGGGCCAGCGCCCTACTCACTGAGCCACAGGTGCTGCCCGTGACTGACTTATTTCATTTAGCATAATGTCCTCAAGATTCAGCCATGTTGGGTGGTGTCTGTGGCTCAAAGGAATAGGGCGCCGGCCCCATATGCCAGAGGTGGTGGGTTCAAACCCACCCCCAGTCAAAAACTGCAAATAAATAAATAAAAATCAAAGGTAAAGAAAAAAAAAAAAAGATTCAGCCATGTTGTAGCATGTGTCAAAATTTCCTTTCTTTATAAGCCTGAATAGTATTCCATTGTAGGTGTATACACCATGCTTTGCCTATCGTTCATTTGTTGACGGACACTTTGGTTGTTTCTACCTTTTAGCTATTGTGAATAATGTTGCCTTGCACATGAATGTGCAAATATTCACACTTTCAATTCTTTTAGGTATATACCCAAATTGCCGGATCAAATGGTAATTCAATGTTTGATTTTTTAAGGAGCCATTAGGCTGTTTTCTGCAACAACTGTACCATTTTACATTCCCACCAGTAGTCCACAAGGATTCCACCTTCTCCACATCCTTGCTAACATTTGTTATTTTCTGTTTCTTTTTTAGTATTAGCCATTCTAATGTGTATGACGTGGTTTCACTTTGTCGCCCTGGGTAGAGTGCTGTGACGTCACAGCTCACAGCAACCTCAAACTCTTGGACTCAAGCGATTCTCTTGCCTCAGCCTCCCAAGTAGCTGGGACTACTGGCGCCTGCCACAATGCCTGGCTATTTTTAGAAAGGGTCTCACTCTACCTCAGGCTGGTCTCAAACTCATGAGCTCAGGCGATGCCCAACCTTGCCTCCCAGAGTGCTGGGATTTCAGGCGCAGGCCAACTTGCCCCTTCTTATCCAGCATCTTTTCATGAGTTTTTTGGTCATTTGTATATCCTCTTTGGAGAAATGTTTATTGATGTCCTTTGCTCATTATTGAATCTGGCTTTTTTTATCATCCAGTTTTAGGAGTTTTCTGTATCTTCTAAATATCAATCTATCAGGTACGTGATTTGCAAATATTTTCACCCATTCTGTGGGTTACATTTTTCCTCTCCTGATAGTTTCTTCTGATGTACAATATTTTTAATTTTCCTGAAGTCCAAGTTGCCTTCCTTTTCTTTTGTCACCTGTGCCTTTAGCGTCATATCCAAGAAACCATTGCCAAATCCCATATCATAAAGTTTTTCCCTATGTTTTCTCCTGAGAATTTTATAATTCTAGCTCTTAAGTATAGATCTTTGGTCTATTTTGAGTTAATTTTTATATATACCATAATGGAAAAGTCCAACTTCATCCTTTTGGATGTGGATATCCAGTTTTTTTGTTGAAAATCTTCTTCTTTCCTCACTGAATAGTTCTGGCATCCTGGAAATCATTTGACTGTATATGGGAGGGTTTATTTCTGGGCTCTCTATTCTATTTCACTGGTCTATATGTCAGACTTTTTGCCAGCACCATATTGTTTTGATTACTGTAGCTTTATAGTAAGTTTTGAAATTGGAAAGTGTGAGTGCTCCAACTTTTTAAAGTTTGTTGTTGTTGTTGATGTTGAGGCAGAGTCTCACTCTGTCAGGGGAGTAGAGTACCATGGCATCATAGCTCACATCAACATCAAACTCTTGGGCTTGAGCAATCCTCTTGCCTCAGCTTCAGGAGTAGCTGGGACTACAGGTACCCACCACAACACCCAACTAGTTTTTGTATTTTTAGTAGACATGGGATCTTGCTCTTGCTCAGACTGGTCTCGAACTCCTGACCTCAAGCAATCCACCCATCTCAGCCTCCCAGAGCACTAGGATTACAGACATGAGCCACTGCACCTGGCTTTATACTTAGTTCTTGATAATGTGATAAACACCTACGCATCCACCACCCAAAACTAAAGCTGACAAAGACCTGCCTCTAACCATATAGTCTCACCATTTTGTCTAACCATTTTGAATCATGTGTTCAACTTTGATTTGCTTTCCTTTTGATATATTCTTAGGGCTGTTTTTATTTTAGTTTTTTGTTTGTTTTCAAACAGAGTCTCACTCTGTAGCCCTGGGTAGAGTGCTGGGGAATCATAGGTCATAGAAACCTCTTGCCCTGGCTTGAGTGCCATGGCATCATCACAGCTCACAGCAACCTCAAACTCTTGGGCTCAAGCGACCCTCTTGCCTCAGCCTCCCAAGTAGCTGGATCTACAGGCACCTGCCACAACGCCTGGCTAGGTTTTCCATTTTTGTAAAGACAGATCTAATCTTGAACTCCTGGCCGCAAGCAATCCACCTGCCTCAGCCTCCCAATATCTTAGTAGTTTTTAACTTAATAAGAGAGATATCATGTTGTTTGTCACTTTGGGGGGATTTGTTTTTCTTTATATCATATGGCTATTATTGATTGATTTGTTTTATTCATTTTAATTGCAAAATATTTCAGTGTATGACTCTAATACTATATATATATCCACTCTCCTGCCCCTGAACATTTGGGCTGCTTGAAGATCTCTACTGCTGTAAGTGGGGCTGCTATGAACACGTGCGGAAATTTTACTTAGACATTGAAACTGAATTGTCAGATCATAGAATATGCTAATGTTCGACTTTAGAAGATAATGTCAAATGGGTTTTCAAAATGGTTCCACCAATTTACCCCTACAATTTCTTTTTCTTAACTTGGGCTGATTGGCTTTTTTTCTGATTGGATTTGGCCCGTTTGAAATTCAGAGTAAGGGCACTGCGTTTCAGAATCAGGCAGCTGTGTGTTGCTGGGCTCCAAGGTGCTATAGAAATGGGGCAGCCAACCCCTGGACCAGCAGTAATTATGGGCAAGGAGGGAAACCAACTACCTGCCAGGGGAGAACCGAGGAAGTGTGATCAGGTATGCAGACCCAGGCGATGTAACCGGTAAAGGATGAAAAGAGCGGCACAGATGTCCACATCCCACGAGACCTTTGCCCATGTACTGATTCTTGGCTCCTAAGACATTGCCCATTTACAACAATTTTACAATTTTAACTTGGGTTTGACATAATTTCAGACCTACAGAAAAGTTCTAAGAATGATATAAATAATTCCAACACAGGGGCGGCCCCTGTGGCTCAGTCGGTAAGGCGCTGGCCCCATATACCGAGGGTGGCGGGTTCAAACCTGGCCCCAGCTGAACTGCAACCAAAAAATAGCTGGGCGTTGTGGCGGGCGCCTGTAGTCCCAGCTACTCGGGAGGCTGAGGCAGGAGAATCGCTTAAGCCCAGGAGTTGGAGGTTGCTGTGAGCTGTGTGATGCCATAGCACTCTTCCAAGGGCCATAAAGTGAAACTCTGTCTCTACAAAAAAAAAAAAAAATAATTCCAACACATCCCAAATGTCAATGTCTTACCACATTTGTTCTTTATCCTTTTCTATCTCTTTGCATTTTGAAGCCGGGCATGGTAGCTCATGCCTGTAATCCTAACATGCTGGGAGGCCAAAGTGGGTGGTTGGCTTGAGCTCAGGAGTTCGAGACCAACCTGAGCAAGAGTGAGACCCCATCTCTAGTAAAAATAGAAAAACTAGCCAGGAATGGTGGTGGACACCTGTAGTCCCAGCTGGTAGGACCTGTAGAGTCGCTGCTCTGGAGGGTGAGGCAAGAGGATCACTTGAGCCCAAGAGTTTAAGGTTGCTGTGAGCTTTGATGCCACGTCACTCTACCCAGGGCAACAGAGTGAGACTCTGTCTCAATAAAGAAAAAAAGTACATTTTTTTCAGCTGTTTGAGAATAAGTTAAAGATGCGACACTCTTTTACTCCAAATATATAATAATGTACATTTTCTAGAACAAGGCATTCTGTTACATAACCATATAGTCTACTATAATAAAGTGAGCTTTGATTCATTATTATCTGATCTACAATCCTTATTCAGAGTTTTCCAGTTGTCCCCATAATTCCTTTTGTCCTCAGCTGTCATGTTTCTTTAATCTCTTTTCATCTGAAATGGTTCTCCAGTCTTCTTTTGTGTTGTATGACCCTTACATATATGAGTATTAGTGGCCAGTTATTCGTAGAGTACCCCTCAATTTGGACACGTTTTCCTCATGGTTAGATGCAGGCTATGCCCATTAGTCACGGGTCCTGCTGATAAGCTATTGTATCCTCCTTTGTTCTTTTTTTTTTAGAGCAGAGTCTCACTTTGTCACCCTGGGTAGAGTGACATGGCATCATAGTTCACAGCAACCTCAAACTCCAAGGCTCAAGCAATTCTCTTACCTCAGCCTCCCAAGTAGCTAGGATTACAGACACCCGCCACAATGCCTGGCTATTTTTCACGATGAGGTCTCTCTCTGGCTCAGGCTGGTCTTGAACCGGTAAGTTCAGACAATCCACCCACTTCGGCCTCCCAGAGTGCTGGGACTATAGGCGTGAGCCACTGTGCCTGGCCCCCCTCCCTGGTTCTTCATATCAAAGGCCCATGAGGTCAATTTGTCCTATGACTGCTAACATTAATCTTGATTATCTGATGAAAGTGACACCTCTTAGATGTTCTCCACTATGAAATTACTATTTTCCCTTAGTAATTAATAAAAGAAGTTTCTTTTTAACACTTCTAGTTTGAGTGAGTTTCTGCCCTTTCCAAATTATTCATTTTTACATAAATGAACTAATGAGTCAATTCAAACTGACTTCAGAGGACGGGAAATAATCTATAGTTACAACTAACTAAACGCTGAGAATGACCCAAGTAGGGAGGGGAATTTGTAGTCCAGAAGTAGCTCTGACTTCAGCTGCAGCTAGATCCAGGGGCTTGGCGTAATCAGGCGTTTGTCTTGTCAACGTCTATATAGATTAAGATTAAGAAGGACTAGATGCTGGAAAGGCAGAAGCAATAGGTATCTGCTACATTGTATCAGAAAACAGGAGGAGGGGAAGAGAAGAAGAGGAAGAGGAAGGTAATGGAAAAGGAGGAGAGGAAGGCGAAGAAGATAAAGGAGTAGAAAGTACATGAAGAGACCAAGCCAGAGCCTAATTATTTTGCAAAGCCTCACCCAAGCAGTTGATGGTAGTGAGCAACCCAGCACCTGGATTAGCAACACATTCCCTGGCCACGATGATTGGTCCAGGTATGGGTATAAGATCCAGGCTGGGAGGATGAAAGACAGCCGTAGGACTTGACAAAACTATTGACAAACTAGGTACTCTGGCTGCTAAGCTTGTAGGCTATCAGCCAAAAATTATAGGTGGTTATCAAGTCTACCTGAGAATGAAGCCAACACAGAGAAAAGCAGAGCCAAGAGATACAGAGAGCAGGACCCCTCCTGGCTTTGTTTGGGTACTAGATCCAACAGTGCCTGAAGCCAGCACTACCTCCGGAAGCATCAGCTACAAGAGCCAATAAAGTCATCTTCCTGCATAAGCCAATGTGGCAACAGAATGTGTAGGCTTTGCCTTAGAAAAGGAAAAATATACACTTAGAAAAATTAGCACCCATTTCATTGCACTTTTAGGAATGAAATTATCTTTGAATTAAAGGGAAATCATTTGAATCCCAATGCGGTTTTGTATTCAAGCGCTGTGGCACAAAAATTTATTTTATTGATAGTCTGGGCTGAAAAACTAATATATTAACAAACAATTTAACTAAAAAGCTTTGATAACATTATTAATCAACTAGAAAGAAAGATCATCCTTAACTATACATGCTCCATTCTTCATAGATATAGGCAGATTTCTCTGTCATCCTGCTGTTCAATATAAAAAATGAGGATTCTCTTACTGGGCTGCTTTATTATGGAACTTGTTTTTTAAAATCATTTCTATTGAGATGTAATTTATGTGCATTGAAATGTACCCATCATCATTAAGTGTACAGTTCAATGAGTTTTGACAAATCTGTGCATCTGTGTTACCACACCACAAACATGACATAGAGTATCTTCCATCACCTTCAAAAGTTTCTTTCCTGGCCAGTCTCGGTGGCTCACACCTGTAATCCCAGCACTTTAGGAGGCAGGTGGATCGCTTGAGCTCAGGAGTTCGAGACCATCCTGAGCAAGAGTGAGACCCTGTCTCTACTAAAAATGAAAAACTTGAGGCCAAGAGTTTGAGGTTGGTCTGAGCTATGACACCATGGCACGAGGGCGAAAAAGTGAAACTCTGTCTCAAAAAAAAAAATGTTTCTTTCCCCTCTCATGGCCCCAGGGAACCACTGATCTGCTCTCTGTCACCACAGATTAGTTTTGCCTGTTGTAGAATTTCTATAAACGAAAGCATACAGTATCTATTCTTTTGCATCGAGCTTCTTTTAATAGTCTACTTTATTTTCTGTAGAGTCTACTGATGCTTACATGTGGGTCATAGTTTATACATTATGTTTTAGATAACTGGAAAATAATAAAACAAGAATATATAGGACATAGTAATGGTTCATAAATTCCACTTACTATTAGCATTTCAGTTTTAACTGAACTCAAAATAATGGAGTTTTTAATTTGTCTTTTCCCACATCTAAAAAATTTACTTCAAAAGCATACACATCCTCAGAGCATCTCTTCATTTTTGAGATGTGATTTACAATTCACTCTGTCTCTTTGGAGAAGTTTAGTTTCCAAAGCCAACTCCAGGAGGAGCTTTGTGTATACTGTGACATCAGCTTAAATCATCTTCTGTCACCTACACATCCCTCTATGTCCTGATCTGGAAAAGGCCAGAGCTTTTGGTGTCTTATGAAGCTTACTGAATAAGCTCATCCCAGGATGGATAGAAAAGGACCATTGAAAAATTAGATCCTGTGGTGGGGGGGGGAGGATATTGAGCAGGCTCTCACACCAGATGTCCCCTTAGCTCAAAGGGTAGAGAATCAGGTTCCACAGTGTCCACGTCTCCTGCCACCTGATCATAGATTCCTCTTGGATTCTCATACTTCTCCTCAGGCCAGCGGAGGTCACTGGAGCCCTGTCGGCAAAAAGTGAAGTTAGAACCAGGGAAAGATGCCTTGTGGGACATAATCGAGGCTCTAGGAGACACATAGCCTGGCTCAACTTCCCAGAAAATAAGTTTCAGATTTTGATTATGGGAAAAAACCCAACATATTCAAAGAAGAGAGCAATGATAATGAACTCTCATCATGAACCCCGACGTACTCATTACCAAACTTCAACAACATCGGTCCTTGGTTAATTGATATATCTATGTCCCTACCTTCTCATCCCCCACCCTGACGACTGGACTATTTTGAAGCAAGTTCAAGATATCCCATGATTTCATGTCAGGAAATGAGTTTTAGAAATATGAAACCTTTAAAAGTCCTTGATATCAGCTATGGCAATTGTAGAATGTGAGTCATGATTCTGTTAGTACTATGAATTTCCAAAGCATTACTCCCCTCAAAATAGAAGAGAAAAAAGATCGTGACGTCCTTACGAGGGATGTGCTGTGTCCTAGGGCTAGGAGAAATTGGTTATTTTAGCTTGGCAAGCTTTAGAGAGCAGATTGGCCCATGATTCAAATACAGCTGTTACCTGTTTGTGTACTGCCCAATGGCTAAGAACGGTTTTACATTCTTAAATCGATGGGAAAAAATCAAAAGGATAATATTGGCGACATAGGCAAATCCTATGAAAGACTTCAGTGTCAAAAAATAAAGTTTTATTGAACATAGCTACCTTTGTTCATTTATTTATCATCTTTGGATGCTTTTACCCTACAGTGGCAGTGTTGAGTAGTTTTTCTTTTTCTTTTTAATTTTTTTGCATTTTTTTTTTTTTGGCCAGGGCTGAATATGAACCCGCCACCTCTGGCATATGGGGCCGGCGCCCTATCCCTTTGAGCCACAGGCGCTGGATACATAATAGTTGTACAGTTTTGAGGAAGACTGCATGTCCCACAAAGCCCAAAATATTTACTAATTTACTATCTGGCCTTCACAGAAAAAGTCTGCAGACGCCATCTGTGCTTAGAGGACACATATGGTCCAGCACCATGGACAGCGTTGTGCACGTTATTTCCTTGCGGGTGGAGAGCTTCCATCTGAGAACACTGTTCCATATGGGGTCTCTCGTTAGGAAGGGAAATCCTTGGCCCAGAAGTGCCAGAGCATTGGCCAACACAGAGAAAGTCAAGGGTTCTGTCCCACCTCCCTCCCTGTGCGACAGGGTGGGGTTGGGGGACTAGTGGTCAAAGCGCCTGTCATTTTTGCCTGACCAGTCACCATTTCCGCTTTTCTATGGGTTCACTGTCCCTCTCTCACTCTCAAGCCAGCGATTTGAGTAGGGCTGGCCCCTACTCCCTGATTCCATGGTGGGCATTGGCCCAAACCTGTCCAGTTAGCATAGTCTATCCCCTGCCTCACTGGTTCAGCAATGAGAATGTGACCCAAGCTAGGTCAGTAAGTGCCAGCACTGGGCATTCAGAGCTATTGGAAAAGAGGCATTCTCTTTCCCCAAAGATTTCTATTCTAATAAGATACAAACCTAGATTTGCTAGGGACATTTTTAGAGAGGAAATTCTGAGTCCATCTGGGCCTGAAGACAATTCTGTCCCTGACTTTTCAATAGAGTAGGCCAAAAAAATTCTTTCTCTCTGCTTAACCAGCATAGTGGAGATGATTAATTATCCAAGGAAATGCACACCTTCCTTCTTCCGCAGTAATGGAATTGTAGTGAGGCCAAGCTAGACATCTCACAGCCCCCTTTGCAGCTAGGTGTAACCATGTGACCATGTCCTCACCAGTGGAATAAGAGCAGAATGGACCCATTTCTGGTCCTGGGTTATAAGGTGGGGTCATGCCACCACCACACTCTCTTTGTCCCTTTCCCACTGGCTTAAACTCCCACTGAACTGGCCCATCTATGCAGACTTGGATGACATGCTAAGAGACAGCAGAGGAACACAATGGAAAGAACTTGGGTTTTAGAATAGCCACATCCAGCTGGGCCACTCACCTATGACCATGAGAAAGAAACAGACTGTCTCCTTTAGGCCACTGGATTATGGCCAAGCCTCTTTGTCACAACAGCTATCTTTTTCTTTTTCTTTTTTTTTTTAGAGATGAAGTCTCATTTTGTCACCCTCGGTAGAGTGCCGTGGCATCACAGCAACCTCCAGCTCTCTGGCTTAGGTGATTCTCCTGCCTCAGCCTCCCGAGTAGCTGGGACTACAGGCGCCCACCACAATGCCCGACTATTTTTTTGTTGCAGTTTGGCCGAGGTCAGGTTTGAATCCGCCACCCTCGGTAGATGGGGCTGGTGCCCTACTCACTGAGCCACAGGTGCCACCTTGCAACAGCTATCTTACCCTAACTACTACAAGGAGTAGGAAGTGGCCTTTTAGTACTGGCCAGGAAAGACTTCTATTGACACAAGTTTCCTCACCATATGCACTTCATCATAGAGGGGTCCCCAGGTCCCTGGCGGGATGTACATTCTTTCCACCTCATCATACAAGTGCCCAGGAAAGGCCATATCCTGATCTTCAAGACCTGTGATGCCTGGAGTTGGAGTGGAAGGAAGGAAAGGATGGTAAGGCACCCAGGTCTAGATGTCAGGGGTATTTCTGAGCAGGGGGAATCCTGGTGTGGTCATGACTCACCCTGGGAATAAGACACCTCCTCAAGCATGGGGGACAGCTGGGGGATGAAGTCTCTCATGGAGTGGTAATATGGCTCCACTTCTGTTGTGCTAACCTGTCACACACATGCACACACAAACAGACACAGTCCTCTCCATCCTCTGACTCCGCAGTTCCTGGCCAGGCCAATGACTAGTCACTGCCAGTGCCCTGTCAGGGGCGCTGTCTGGTCCACCCTACCCATCCGACTCACCATGGAGCTTCGCGTGTCCCGATCTCCCGTCCACTGGCTCTCCTCATATTCATTCCTGACTCGGTCCTCCTCCGACCTTCCAGGATAGAGGTGTGGAGAGCAGCTGGGTGTTGACCCTCTACCACCTGTCACCTCAAAACCTCCTCCCTCAAAGCCTTCTTTACAGAAAAATATCCCCACTTACCCTGTGTCTGTCTTCTCTGAGAGGCCTGAGGGAAATAGGAGAGGAGTCAGAGACCCCTGAGAAGGGCCCTGCAGTATACAGAAACTCCAGGGGTCCCCACCACCATGGCATCACCATCCTCTCAGGGGGAGGGTCTCTCCTCACCCTTAGCAAGATGCTTCATTCTCCGCTGCCAGAGGAATCCCCCAACACAGGAGGCATTGGAAAGCAGCAGAAGACCCCCAATAGCAAACAGCACAGGCAGCAGGGGCAACCCTGAGGGTCCTGGGGGAAGAAGGTACGTCTCAGTGAGCCCAAAACAATTGGCTCTAAGCCCAGAGTGGGACTTTCTGAGAAAGCCTGTCCCTGACCAAGAAGAGCCCCTTCCAGGGTCAGAGAAGCATGGACAGGGATCCTGCTCCCTGCGCCTTCTTGCCATCCAAGGGCAGGTGGCTCGTTCTCAAATCAAGCCATTAGCTACAGGTCCTACCTTTGCCTGAACCCTGTCTGTAGACTCAGGAGGGAGCTTCACCTTCTTAGCTGATCCTTTAAGACCTCTGTCATCTAGCCTCTTCCCACTTCTCCATCTTTTGTCCATCAACCATAGACCCTGGTATTAGACCTTAAAGCCCACAAAAAAGCCATTGGCTGTTTCCAGAATCACTGAAGCAAATTTACACCTGTGAACTTTGAGACAGTCAAGTGTCTGCCTTCAAATGTCCTTTCTACTCAAGCAAACTTACTTTTACCCTTCAAATTCCATCTCAAATGACTTCTTTCCTCTCATTCCATCTTAGCCAGTATCAGGCTGACTCCTCTGCTATATCCCTGAAGACAAGGCTGAGACCCTCCAGGGGTCCTCGAACTGCGGCCCGCAGGCCACATGAGGCGGTGTGATTGTATTTGTTCCCGTTTTGTTTTTTTACTTCAAAATAAGGTATGTGCAGTGTGCATAGTTTGTTCATAGTTTGTTTATTTTTTTAAACTACAGTCTGAGAGACAGTGAACTGGCCCCCTGTTTATAAAGTTTGAGGACCCCTGCCTAAGCAAACATCTCTGGGTGCCTGCTTCATCTTCTACTAAGAGTACTTTGTTCCTTTTGGGGAAACAGCCACTCCCCAGCTCTCAGCCTATAAGGCTCAGCCAGGACTCCATAGTGGGCACATGGCCCAACCTGAGTGATAAGAGCTCCCCTCTCCTTTCCACAGTGATTCTTTCAGAGACAAGCATTTGATTTAAGGTGGCTTTTTTGCCAGAACATTCAGGATAATTCTGCTGGCTGCCAAGAAGTGGAACCAAAGCTGAGGTAATGGTAGCAATTAGGTATGGGCTCCAGCTGGGGCTAGGGATTAAGATTAGAAATTAGGGATTGGCTATAGTTGGTGTTAAGGCTAAGGATTAGGGCTAGTGATTAGGGATGGGTTACAACTAGGGCTAGTTCTAGGCCGCGCAGGGGTACTCAAACTACGGCCCGTGGGCCACATGAGGCAGTGTGATTGTAATTGTTCCCATTTTGTTTTTTTACTTTAAAATAAGATACATGCAGTGTGCATAGGAATTTGTTCATAGTTGTTGTTTTTTTTAAACTATAGTCTGGCCCTTCAACGGTCTGAGGGACAGTGAACTGGCCCCCTGTTTAAAAAGTTTGAGAACCCTTGGTAGGGTGTGGGGTCTGGCTAGGGCTAGATATTTGGACTAGAAATGAGGGATTGGCTACAGCTGTGGTTAGGGCTAGGGATTGGGGCCAGTGATTAGAGTTGGGCTACCGCTGGGTCTAGGTGAGGACGTGAACTCTAGCTGTAGCTAGTTATTAGGGCTAGAAATTAGGGATTGGCTATAGCTGGGGTTAGGGCTAGGTATTAGGGTTAGTGATTAGGGATGGGCCACAGATGGGGCTAGGCTTCTTTGCCCTGTTAATGGAAGAACCTGGAAAGGAAGCCACCAAAGATGCTGGTAAAGTCGAGCAAGGGTGAGAAACCAATAGCTGGTGAAATTTTTGAGCACCTGCATCCAGCCACACTTAGACTTTTCAATTTCATGAGCCCAGAAATTCATTCAGTGCAGACAACAGCTGGCTTCTGTTGCTTGCAACCTTCTTCTCAGGCTCTGAATGGGACTGTTTTCCAAATGGTTATAATCCCTTCTTTATCATGTGCACACTCTTAAGCACTCTATTTTCTCTTCCTTGAGCCTCGTGACTTCTTCTGGCCAAAGGGACAAAAGCAACTATGACAGAAGCAGAAACTTGCAAAATACTAGTAAATAGAAATTTTCCTTCTCTTGCTGCTCTTGAGACCCCCTGTGACTACCTCCGTGTGAAAGAACTACATGGCCTAATTATCTCTATGGTCCCAACAGAGAGCCAGATGACTGCTGGACATGTGAGGAGGCAGCCACCCTACACCAAGCTGCCAGCTGACTGTAAAGATAATTCAGGTCAGCCCCAGCCAAGAACTGTTCAGCCAAACTCATAACTCATAGGCTCATAGACTCATGAGAAATAAGTTTGTTGCTATAAGCATCCATGTTTGGGGTGGTTTGTTATGTGGCAAAAGCGAATAGATAGAGGCTCCTTACAGGACATCAAACTAACTAATTCTTTCAGAATTAAACTAAATCAGGAAAATGTATCACTCCAGGCAGGAGGAAGGGCTAAGGAAGAAGACAGAAGGGAGTTTGCTAAGTAAGTTAAGTCTTAAGGGACTATGACTACAAAACAGAGAGGTTGGGGTCAGAGACCCCAGGGCCTCATATCTGCATTTCCATTCTCAGGAAAGTGGAGGGATTCAGAGGATCAAGGACTTGCCTGCAGGCTCCTCTGTGGGCAACTGGACATCAGATTCTCCAGACGTCTGGTCCAGGCCTGAGGGGTGGATATACACATTGTAAATTAACAAGAATCTGAGATAAGCCTTAAATATTTCTTGCCTCAAATATTTCTCAGCCACGAATATTCCAGAGTCTCTTCTTAAGCTTTTCAGACTCATGAGAACCAGCACATGGCTTCTTAAGGCTATTTCAAAGAGATCTAGAAACTGCCAATAATAATGACAATACTATTAATAGCAATTCTTATGCTAATAACAATAATAATTAATTATTGATGAGTGCTTTATGATGTGTAAGGTTCTTTTCACCTGAATTATCGATTTTTTTTGAGACTGAGTCTCACTATGTTGCCTTTTGTAGAGTGCTGTAACATCACAGCTCACAGCAACCTCAAACTCTTGGGCTTAAATGGTTCTCTTGCCTCAGCCTCCGAAGTAGCTGGAACTACAGGTGCCCAGCTATTTTTGGGTTGCAGTTGTCGTTGTTGTTTAGCGGGCCCTGGCTGGGTTTGAATCCACCACCCTCGGTGTATGAGGCTGGCACTGTAACCACTGTGCTACGGGCACCGACCAGCACCGGGCTCTTTCTAAGCACTTTAGATATGTTAACTTATTCAATCCTCACAACTGTGTAAGACAGACCTTACTTTCAGAAACTATATACAAAGATCTGTGATATGCCTTCATATTAGAAATTGAGCTAGCTAAGGTCACACAATAGGGAGTGACAGAGGAGGAACACAGAGCCTGAATCAGGCTCTGTGGGATTAAACACTATCCTATAGTGTCTATCAGGATTACAGCATACTCTTTAGTTACACTTAAGGAATCTGTCCATTTCTTTTCCTGTTTTTTTTTTTTTTTTTTTTTTTTTTTTGAGACAGAGTTTCATTTTGTCACAGCTCACAGCAACCTCAAACGCTTGGGCTTAAGTGATTCTCTTGCCCCCATCAAAGCCAGCCTCCCGAGTACACAATGCTTGGCTATTTTTATAGACGGGGTCTCACTCTTGTGCAGGCTGGTCTCAAACCTATGAGCTCAGGCAATCCACCAGCCTCGGCCTCCCCGAGTGCTAGGATTACAGGCATGAGCCACCACACCTGGCTCAAACTACTTTTTAATTTCACTTGGTCATTAATCACAGACATTATAGGTTGGAAACAAAAGGCTGATCTCTGGATTTCATCTACCTACATTTCAATCTCATTTTTTACCTCTTCCTAGCCGTGTGACCCTAGACCATTTAACTGCTCTGGGCCTCAATTTCTTCATCTGTAAAAGGGGAAAAATAATAGTATCCACTTCACTATACCATTCTATAATTCCTCTGAGGAACAGTCCAACCTGCCCAAGACTATTCTTTCCTACCTGGGGTAGTGATGGGAAGCTGGGCCCCCTTGTCAGCCAGGCCACTATCTCCCAGGGCGTTGCTGGCCAGCAGCCAGATCCTGTACCGGGTAGAAGGCTGTAGCCCAGTCAGTGTGAAGGTGGTGGCCTTAGGTGGTAGGACATCCACATAGTGGAACCCAGGAGTCCCCAGGGCCTCATATCTGCATTACAGGGAGGAAAGTCAGTTCACAAAAGTGTCCCAGCTCCATTTGCTGCCACCTCTTCCTGCTTTGAAAGGCACCCACCTGATTCGGAAACTCTGTGGCAAGCCCCCATCAAAGCCAGGTTTCCACTCCAGCCCCACTGAGTGTGGGGTCATGCTCACAATCTTTAATCCCAATGGAGGGTCCGGGCGGCCTATGGGGAAAAGAATTGGGGAAGTAGAAGATATAAAAAAATTCTAGAAGATTCCTTCCAGGTTTTTCATAAGAATCCTGGTAGTCATGTTCTATAAAGTCACTGTGAACACTGAATTAGCAAACACCAAAACCTTGCTTCTAGGGGAAATACAAGATAAGTTTCTTCAAACCTCTCATCACAGCATTTTCACCAACCGGCCAATATATGTTTTATGTGTATTTCTGATTCAAGACACCTGCATAGTACATATTGTTGATTCATTAACATTGAACTCATGGCCAACAGCAGTATAGCTCATGCCTGAACAAAGCTTATCCAATACAATTTATTTTCTCTGTAATGTACATCACAGCTTAGCAACACCAAAGAGCATTTCAGCACTGGGGGCCAACTTAAACAGCAAAATCCCTAACAAAAAGCACAAGAAATGCAAACATCATACACTAAATAAACCACAAAAGAAGGACTCATTTACAGTACAAGAGCTGAAACAAGAAGGCAGAGTGTGGCCTTGTTCAATCTTAGCTAAGAACATGTACATCAGGCGACTAACATTTTTTGCCACTCTGCATGTCCTAAAGTGACCACAAAAGCACCATGAGTATTTTTTTTTTGTTTGTTTGAGACAAGAGTCACTCTATCACCCTGGGCAGAGTGCCATGGCATCATAGCTCACAGCAACCTCAAACTCTTGGGTTTGAGCAATCCTCTTGCCTCAGCTGCAGGAGTAGCTGGGATTACAGATGTTGGGCCACAATGCCCAGCTAGTTTTTCTATTTTTAGTGGAGACCGGGTCTTGCTCTTGGTCAGACTGGTCTCCAACTTCTAAGTTCGAGCAATCCACCCACCTCAGCCTCCCAGAGTGCTAGGATTATAGGCCACACCATGAGAACTGATTTTGGTATTACAAATAAATTTTAGCAAGTACATGAATTTTCTTTTTTTCTTGTAGAGACAGAGTCTCACTTTATGGCCCTCGGTAGAGTGCCGTGGCCTCACACAGCTCACAGCAACCTCCAACTCCTGGGCTCAAGTGATTCTCCTGCCCCAGCCTCCCGAGTAGTTGGGACCACAGGCGCCCGCCACAACGCCCAGCTATTTTTTGGTTGCAGTTTGGCCTGGGCCGGGCTTGAACCCTCCACCCTCGGTACATGGGGCCGGCGCCCTATTGACTGAGCCACAGGCGCCACCCAAGTACATGAATTTTCAAATGATGAGGACTGACTGCAAATAATGATGGTACATGCGTGTGTACACACACACATATGTGTTCCTTGGCGTGGATGTTTGTGCCAATCTCACATCCATTCCTCTCATTTCTTCTGGTTTCAATACCCTAAATTTCTTCTGCAGAACCATCAGCTCACATTCTCAGGCCACAAGCTTCTGACTCTATTTCTAGCAGGAGGGACATGTGACCAGGTCTGGCCAATTAGAGCATTGCCTTCCCTTGGCTACCTGATTGGTTCAGAGATGAGCTGAAAGCCAAATGGAGCCAATGAAACATAATTCTAGTATTTTTTTTTCTTTGCAAGGTCTTTTTAATGTTTCAATTTAAGAACAGTTAAGCAGCTCCCTGGTGCCTATTCACCCCTAAGCAATTACCACGAAACTTTAAAGGAATAGTGTCAAAAATTTTTTACTGATTTATTTCTCTTTGGCCTAAGAAGTCTTTCAGCTCAAGGCAGGCATAGCATGTGGCTAATTCTTGTATTTTCGTTCCACTGTCAAGAAGAGAAAGAATTCTATTTCCTGTGCAAATTTTAACAGAACAATCTGAGGAGCCTTAGAATAAAGCCAACACACAGAGAACTGGGAGATGGAGAGTTCTTTCTTTTTTTCTTTTTCTTTCTTTCTTTTTTTTTTTTAGACAGAGACTCTCTCTATCATCTGGATAGACTAGTGCAGTCCATCAGCCTAACTCACAGTCACCTCAAACTCCTGGGCTCAAGCAATCTTTCTGCTTCAGCCTCCTGAGTAGCCGAGACTACAGACACCTGCTACAGCAACTGGCTAATTTTTCTGTTTTTAGTAGTGATGGTATCTCACTCTTGTTCAGGCTAGTCTCAAACTCCTGAGCTAAGTGATCCTGAGATGGAGAATTCTTAATAAGAGCTGAACCTACATCCAGCAACCCCTGAAAACCTACTTTCCAGTTACCTGAGTCAGTCAATAAGTATCTCCCATCTTATTTTTCTTTCCCTTGTTGTGGGTTTCCCTGAAGATCCAATCTCCATTAGGGTTTTCAGGGTAAGGCATAAACTCCTCACATGAACAGCTTCTCAGGTTCCAGGGACACTAGCAATCTTGGGCCAACCAGGGACTTGGGAGTAGACCCAGGCAGCAACCCCCTCCCACCCAACAACATCCTCAGAGACCCCTCCCACCATACTGATGCTGACGAGTTGGATGTTGGTGTGGTCTGAGCCGAGGGGGTTGGTGGCTGTGCACGTGAAGAGGGCATAATCCTGGGCTGCAGACACATTGGCAATGGTCAGGAGACTGCTGTGGACTCCACCCTGGTGGTATGTGTGTTCTGTGTACCTGGACAGAAGGTGGGGCAGGGACTCAGGGAGGTGAACTGGGGCTGGGAATCCAGAATAGGGGTTGGAGTGCTACCTGGCTTGGCCTGGACTTACCTGGGATCCTGGAGATCCAGAGGGACTCCGTTTTTGGTCCAAGTGAAGACAATGTTGGGGACACCTCGGGCACGGCAATGGAGTGTGGCAGAACTGGTGCTGTCTCCCGCTGCAGCCACTTTAGTTAGAGGAGTGGGATGGTCCACCTGGGGGGCAACTAGGAGGGGTTGGGAAGTTAACATGAGGTACATGGGAGGACATGAGAGCTGTGGGCATAGTGGCAGGCCTTGAAATCAGGTGTTTGGGTGTTACCCACATCTGACAACAAGACGGATGAGCCCTCGGGCTGGAGGTGCCACCCCATTGTCCACAATGCACTGGTAAGCGCCAGCCTGGGTGAGTTTGGCACGTTGAATCCGCAGACGCCCTGTGGCCCCCTTTGATATCTTCTCCATGTCATCCAGACTCTGGTCCTCCTCCTCTTCCCCCTGGAGAACTAGGACTCAGGAGTTGGCCCTCTAATCTAGCCCCAGATCCGTCATTCCCCAAACTGTGTCCCTTTCATAGTCTCATTCTCCCAGCACAATCACCCGCCACAAAGTTACCAAAGATAAATTTCTCCTGTCATCCATCTATCCATTTATCCAATCCATCCATTCATCCACCACTCCAAGCAACCACTTACTCATCCAGTTATCCAATCACTCGTGCTTGAAGCCATTCATCAATCCGTGAATTCATCCATTCATTTAACCATCCACCTATATGTACATTCATCCATTTACCCATTCATCTATCCATCCATTCACCCACTCATTCATCCAACCATTTATCTTCCTTCTATGCACCCATCTATCCACCTTTGTAACTCTCCACCCATTCATCCCATGTATTCGCTCATGCATGCACACACAGATACATATACCTGTTCAGCTACCTAGTTTATTCATCTCTCCTTTGCTCTGTCCACCCATCCATCCATCCATCATCCTTCCACAGACTCTATCTTTCCACTAATAGTGTATCCTTCCAGCCATCTACTCTCTAATCTATCTCTCCACTCATTTCTCTCTTCAATCATCTAGCCGCCCACACATCCATTTATCCATCTGTTCTTCCAGCCATTCACTCATCCGTCTACCTGTTTATCCACCCACCTACCTATTGACCCATCTATTCACCCACCCACCCACTCACCTGGCTATCTAGCCACTCATCCACTCATTCATTTGTTACTCAGCAAATGGTTATTACCCTGTTTCCCCGAAAATAAGACCTACTTACAGGAAAGATAAGATGTCCCCTGAAAATAAGACCTAGCGCATCTTTGGGAGCATACCTTAAAATAAGACACTGTCTTATTTTTGGGAAAACAGGGTAGTTTCTGGGGCATTCTGTGACAAGTACATAGTTACACAGGATCATATACATGTTTTTCCCACTGGGAAGGAGCTCACAGTCAAGAAATCACCTCCATTCACCAAAAGTTGGGTCCTCACCAGCTTCTCCCAGTTGAACATCCCTGGGAGGATGGGATTGGCATCAACGGTGCAGATTATGTCCACAGAACCCCCAACATTCACCTCAGTGGGGTCCTGGAGTGCGCGGATGGTGGGAGCATCTGGTGGGAGGCAGGGGCTTGGAGAAGGCATTTGGGCCCAGACAGGCCACGGTGGGAGAGGGCCCTAGACGAGCTGGGGGAGGTGGTGTCTTAGAGGTGTCCAGGAAAGTGACAAGTGTGAATACAGCCTACCCTTTAATGCAGAGCACTTGGAGGACGGTGCTCAGGGTTAGAGTGGTTGTCCCCACCCTCTACCATGCCTCAGTGATAATTTGAGTAGGTTGAGCAGGCTTCCAGATTTGTGGGGGTGGAGTTTCCACAGTGGGCTTGGCTTCCAGGTGGGAGTAGCGCCCATGTAGGCAGGCCCGCTTTCTGGGCAGAGATTCCACATTAGATCTCTCCAGCGGGAGGGATTCCACAGCGGACATGGTTACATCACAACTGGGGCTTCCGGAAAGGGTGGCTATCCCTGGTTGGGTGGAGCTTCCACACTAAAGAGACTCTACAATGGGGGAGGTCTTTTAGGTGGTGGTTTCCATGGTGGGCGGGGCTCCCAGAGCTCTTGGATTTCCTAGAATGCTGAGAGGGGCTCACAGTGCACGTCCAGACGCACTAGCGCTTCAGCTGTGCCCTCCGAGTTCTGGCAGTGAAGTTGATAGAAGCCATCGTCGGCGCGGGTCACATTCCACAACTGCAGAGCCCCGCCAGACAGGATGCGATGCCGGGGGCCGCCAGCTGGGGAAGAGTAGGGTAAGGGACTTCTGGCAGTCCCTCCCATCCCGAAGACCTCCACCCCTCTCCATACCCACGTCACGCACCTGGACTGAGGCGATAGCCGCGGAACGTCCAGTTGAAGGCCTCGGGTGCGGGGTTAGCAGACACTGACACTGGAAGCAGTGCCTCACCCTGCTCCACCGCTGTCACCACGAGCACCTGCTCCCCCAGGAACTCTGGAGGGTCTTCCAAGTGGAGGAGGGTACCGCAGAGAGTCAGGATTGTTGGTAAGACAACAATCAGGGTAAGTCAGGGACAGATTTGAGATCAGGCAAAGGTTCATAAGTTAAAGTTAGGGTCACAACTAGGTCTGAAGTTATGGACAAGGTAACGGGTAAGGTTCAAGATAGAAGTTAGGATCTAGTTCAGGAAAAGAGTAGAGACCAAGGTCAAGTTTAAGAATGAAGAGAGGGGTCAGGACACCGCTCAGGGGTCAATTAGAGGACAAAGACGGGATGTGGGTTGGACAGGTTAGGAGTTGGTGCAGGGCCAGGGGAGGGGTCAGGATAAAGGTCAGGAAAGTTTCAGGTTTCAGGATTGGGGTCCAGGACAGTGTCATAGTTAAGAACTGAGGAGTTTAGGGTGTTTAGGGTCAGGAGAGGATCAAGAGGGGTTCCAGGCTGGGGCACATACACAGCACGTTGAAGCGGTAGGAAGAGCTCACGGTTTCGCGGAGCTCAGCACTGTGGGCGCGGCAGGTCATGCGGTGGCCATGGTCGCGGGATGATACTCGCAAAAGGACGCTCCTGGCCGCTGCGGAGCCTTTGAACGGGGCACTTCGGGGAGAGGCTGTCACACCTTCCAGCCTGTGGACCCGCCAGGGGTTAGTGGGGCAGGCTAGGGCTGATGCAGGGGTTAGACCAGAGCAGGAGCGGGAGGACCACTGGGCAGGACGGCGGCGGGACAAGGGTACAGCAGGGGGTGGCCAGACCAAAGAGGGCCGGCCTCTGCGCGCTCTCACCTCTCTCCTTCCTTGTCCCAGGACAAGTTGACCGGCGGGTTGCTGCTAATGCTGACGCATGTCAAGTTTAAAGCATCCCCCGGGCGCAGCGCCGACACGTTGGCCAGGATCGTCAAGTTAGTTGGCGGAACTTAGTGGGTTGGAGGAGCGAGGTTCAGAGGGGAGGGGGCGGCCTGGGTCTGCTGCGGCCCCGCCCAGCCTCGCGTCCCCCAGGGGTCTCGCCCGGGTTCTGGCTTCGCGCTCCCTCCCGGCCCTGGCTCCTTCCCCCGCGCCCGCCAAGCTCTGCCATCCGCCCCGGCCGCGCGCGCCCTCACACTGCACGACGAGCTTCGTGGACGCGCTGAGCTGGCCGGCCTTGCACGTAAACTTGGCCTGGTTGTCCGACGGACCTGTGACCAGCACCAGCTCACGCGAGAAGGTGCTCCCGGACTTCTCCACACTTCCCAGCTGCACCCGCCGCGGCTCCTGGGGCAGCCGCGACTCGCTCACGGTGCGCGAATCCTGAGGGCCAGGAATGACTGGGGAACCGGTAACCCGGCCCCTTCCCACCCAGCCCGGAGACAGCCGCAGTGTTAGTCGCCTCCGGCCCAGACCTTTTCTTTTTTTTTTTTTTTTTTTTTGTGGTTTTTGGCCAGGGCTGGGTTTGAACCCACCACCTCCGGCATATGGGACCAGCGCCCTACTCCTTGAGCCACAGGTGCTGCCCCCAGACCTTTTCTGTGAAAAGGAAAAGGCACTCCTATCGGCCGGCACCCGACTAGGACGATGGAGTCGGGAGCACAATTGATTATTCCCCCACCCCACCCCTGCCCGCCTCGCCATCTCCCCCGCCTCCCCGCCACGAAACCCTCAGCCCCACTCCTCAAAATCCGTAAAGTCCTACTGTACGTATTTACCAAACGCCATCTGCCAGGAAACTCCCTTGAAATTCCCAAGCCTTTCCCAGAATTCCCTCATGTTTTCCTATCCTCTGTTCCTTTTATTAAAATTCCCACTTTCCCTCCAAAGATTTCCTTTGACCTTTCCCTTAATTCTAGTGTCTTTTCACAGATTTCTGAATCTTCCCCCATATTCTCTTAGGATTCTAATCTTTTACTGGGTTCCTTTATGTCGTCAAAATTCTTGGCATTTTCCCCAGTATTCTATACAATTAAAAAGTAATTCCATTGTCATTTCTGTGCTCTCTAACTACCCAGGATTTTTCCAGAATTCTGTCAGAATTTCCTTTCATTTTAATGGGATTTCATTTACTTACCTCCAAATCCCAAGAATTCAACTTAATATTAATGAATTTTCAATGTTCTGTGGAATTGCTAGCCTTTCTCCAAAATTGTTAGGCTTTGCTCAGAATATCATTATCTTTTTCCTGGAATTTCTAGTCTTTCCCTAAAGTTCCTGATACAGCACCTGAATTCTTAGATTTTCACCAGAATTTCCTCTAATTTTAATGGAATTAATTACCTTTACTCTAGAATTCCCAATTTAGATGCTGAATTTCAATTTTTATCCTAGCACTCTCAGTTTTCCCAAAATTCCCAGAATATTTCTAGGATTCCATTTATTCTTGTGGCATTTGTGTCCTTTCTGATTTTCTGCCAAAACTCAGAAATCTCCAGTATTTTTCAAGAAATTCAGGGTTTTGTCCAAGATTTCCCAAGATCTGAAGGAGAGAGAAGGGGCCTTGTCCTTCCCCCACATTCCTGGCCACCCCACTGCCCTTGCTTGGCACCCACCTTGTACCAGGTGAGGGAGGGCTCTGGGTTGCCCCCGATGGCCAAACACATCAGCCTCACCCGGGTCCCAGCCCGGTGGCTCTGCCCCTCTGGGGGTCCCTCAATCCATAGCTTCTGGGCGGGATCTGGGGGGAGAGGCAGGAAAAGTGACATTTTTCTCTGAGATGGATCCTGAGGGCTGTTTCTCTGAGGTCTGAGATCATTCCTGGTCCAGGCCAGGCTCACATTTCACATTCAGGGTAAGTGACTTCTTGAAGGTCTCCTTGGTGAAGGCCTCGCTGAAGGCCTCACATGTGAGCGTCAGACCGTTGTCCTCCCGCCGCGCTAAGAACGTCAGATTGGACATGGTGATGTGGCCGCCATGCAGGCCCTGGTGAGAAGTCAGCTTCAAACTTGGGGACAAGAGCACCTACCTCTATGGTGCCAGAGGCCTGGTCCACTCATACCCCAGCATCTCCATCCCCTCCCCTATGAGACCCAGGAGTCTGGGGCACCAGTCTGAGCTGCTTAAGGACCAAAGCCTCCAGGCTGCCAGACCCTTCCCCTCCCAGCTCCACCAGCTGTGCTCTCTGCTCCCTTCTGGCTCAGCCCAGGAGCCTGGGCTCCACCTCACATCCATGACTGTCTCCTCCGTAGGCAGAAGCTGCCGCCAGCCCAGCCACCATCGCAGCAAGACCCGTGGACGACTGGACTTGGTGACACAAGAGAGCGTCACATTCTTGTTCTCAGACTGGGATGCAGATCCCAGGATAGTAATGGCACTGGGGGGAACTGCAGGGACAAATGGACAGAGGGAAGACCAGAGGCCAGGATGGATTCCTCCTGGACCAGCCCAGACAGAGTGACAAGTGACAGGGAATGGATGACAAGGTCTTTGGCATCAAACAGGCATAATTTGGGGGCACAAACAGATGGTTCTCTGGGGCATGGACTGACAGATGGGTGGCTGGCACCAGGACTTACAGGAAACCTGCAGCATGATGCTGTGTTCCTGGGTCCCTGTAGACACGCTATTGTGTGCCTCACAGCTGAGGCGCACTCCATGGTCTTCTGGCTTCACAATCATCACCAGTACACTGCGGGCCACTGCCTGGGTGTGCTCTGTGCCCCATGCTGTGGACATGGGCTGGCCATTCTGGAGACAGGGACAGGTGTGGGCCAGCTCAGGGCCAGCTCCTGCCCCTACCCTCCTCCAACCCCCATGCTTTCCTCTGCCCTCACCTTCAACCACTGCAAGGTGGCTAAGGGATTCCCCCCTCGGGCCACACACGGCAGCTCCAAGCTCTGCCCTGCCCGAACATGCCCCTCATCCAGGCCTGGCCACTCGATGACAGGGGATCCTGGGGGGACTGGGGAGCAGCAGTCACTCAGTGGGCCTGGGGAGCCCAATTCATTCTTTCCAGACTCCATAACCTGCCTCTGAACTCCCATGTTACTCTTTTGAGTGCCTAAATTCTCCATGAATTAGGGGTCCTGTAATACACCAGGACCCCGAAATCCTGCGCCCCATCTTCAGTGCCTATAACTGGCTCTGTTCTCCACTTACACAGAACATTCATGGTGATTGAGGCCTTGATGGGGGTGTCCAAAGCTGGGCTGGACCCCTCACAGACCAGCAGCTGCCCATTATCTGAGCTCTGGGGTATCACCCTGGAAGGGGAAATTGAGATTCTGGTGTCAGAGACATCATCTGAAATTTGGGGATTCAGGGTGGAACGGTGGGAATTCCAGATCCTTACACCTGGTCTAAGTTCTTATCCTGAATTCCTCTGGGATTTTATTTCCATGGGAGAGATTTGTGGGATCAGTAGTGAAAATTGGGGCCCCAGAGGCCCATCCTGGCCAAAATCTTTGACCTTGATGCTCTGGAACTAAAGTTCCCATGAAGAAGTTTTGAGGGTCCAGGTCAGGAATTGGGTGTCAAATAGTCATACCTACCCTGAGTTTCCATTCTTTAATCCCTATGAGTTTTATCTGAGGAAATTTTGGGGTCAGGGTGAGGAGGGGTGTTCCAATTTCCAAACCTGGCTGTGGCTTCTGTGGTGAAGAGTTTCTCCTGGGACCCCTCATTCACGTTAGCAGAGATGCCAGATATGGTTTGTCCACCTTGGGGCAAAAAGAGGGCAGGAGGGGTGCCAAGTTTCCCCAAAGTAGATTCTGGGGAGCATAGCCTGGGGGGTCCTCAGGGTAGACACAATGATGTCTCCTCCCTCCTGGGCACCAGCTCCATTCCATCTGCATGTTTGGGACTCCCTGAATGCTGGAGTCCTCAAGGCTGGTGGTCCCCTCACCTCCTTGATGGGTTGTATCAAGTACCCCATCACCCCAGCTTCTCATTTCTGCATTACTGGCATCTGAGCCTCAGCCTTGCCCCTGAGTCCCGGGCCAGCAGTCCTGCAGTCTCCTTGATGCCTCCCCAGGGATGTGCTCTCCCAGGTCCCAACTGGTCTCACCAAGTCACCCATACTCACTCTGGAGGAAAGTGATGTCAGGTGCTGGCTTTGCATCTCCAGATACACAGGTGACCTCATACTCTTGCCCAGCTATCCAGGTGACTGTGCTCCCTGCCTCCGGGGTCAGCTGAAGCACCTTGGGAGGAACTGGTGAAAAAGTCTGGGCTAAGCCTGCACTCCCAAGGAAGATATGAGAATTTGGCCTTTGAGTCTCTTTGCATGAAATAAGTTCTGTACCCAGGGGGATCTAAGGGAGGAACACTGGGGAATTGGACTCCTGGGCCCTGGTAGAGAAGACTCATGGGTCCTGGGAGGGTCTCTCATCCATACCCAGGATGGAGAGGGTCACTCTGGGAGACACGAGTTCAGGACCCATCTCAGAGCGGCCGACCTGGCACTCATACTCTGCGTCATCACTGAGGTCACATGCTTCGATGTGGAGGTGGAATTCACCTGCAGGTGGGGCCCAAGATCAGGGCCATAGCCTCTGCTGGTGGGTCAGGGTCTCAGGCTCTGATCACTTACCTCTAGCAGGGTCTCCTTCCAAGTGGTACCTTGGGAAGCCTGGGATCCTGCGGTCAGGGCCCAGGAGTAGCCCATCTTTGGCCCACTGCACTACACTGCCAGGGGCACTGACCCCGCACTGCAGCTTGACAGAGGACTCCTCCACTACTGTCAGGTTTTCAGGCAGGGCCCAGAAGCCTCGGGGGGTTGATGCAGGAACTGCCAACTGGGCCAGGCCTAGGGACACAGAGAGTCACCAAGAAAGGGAAGGGGGTCTGTCTAGGGAACATGGGTGGGAAATGAGGGCCATTTGGCACTGGGGGTAGAGGGTACAAGGCCAGAGTCCCACTCACCTGTGGTCAGCAGCCCCATGAGCAGCAGGGGAGCCCCAGTGGAAGTCTTCAGGGTCACCCTAGGCCCTTGGGCAATGGATCCCACAGTGCCCATTGCCTGCCACCTGAGCCTGCCTCTGGCTCTCTCTGGGTCCCTCTTTCTGGGTTTCTGTTTCCTGTTTTTCTTTCTATCTCTCTCTTGTCCTGTTTTCCACTCTCCCAATCTCTCGGAGTCTCCTCTGTCTCTGTCTTTCTCCCTGTCTATAACTCTTTCTCTTTGAGTCCCCCACCCCACCCTACCCCACCCTGGTCTAACTCTCTTTTTCTAAGGAGTTCTCTCTCTCCCTCCTTTTTTTTCCCTGCCACCCCGGCCCCACCCTTGCTCTCCTCCTCTCTCTACTCACAGCCCCCAAGGAAGATCAGCTGCTCAGAGTTCTGCAGGCCCTAGGAGCCCAGGAGAGCCATGAGGCTGATGTGGTCAGTGGCAGAGTTGGACCGCATTCTCTGAGCTAGCCCGAGCTTGTCCTCACACTGCTGCCTCCCCCAGGTGCCCTCCCATGTCCCCAGCTCCAGCCTCTGCCCAGCAGGCTCCTCCCAGCCCAGCTGGGCCATGAAATCCCCCATCAGCACATGCCAAGCATATTCCTTGGTGCCTCCCCTGCTCCCATGACCCCCAAGAGACTGGTTTAGGCTGGGAATATGTAAGAGGTCAGACCTGTGTGGCCTCCCAGCTCAGCATAGGAAGCAGAGAGCTGGGTCCTCCAGCTCTTCCCTGTCCTGATACATGACCTTGGCAAGTCCCTAAATAAACATCAGCAGCTCAGTGACATGATCTCTGCTGGGGAGTGTGCAAGAATGTTTGTGAACCGTGATCTGTAATAAGCATGTGGAGAGTGTGTGAGTGAATAAGAGCATCTTAGATGGGAATGTGCAGGGTGTGGGACAGGCAGAGTGGGAGGAAGTGAAAGGCAGGGACCCAGTCCTCCAGCCCTCCTATGGAGGTAATAGAGAGCCCAGCGTAGGTGCCATTTGGCCAGGGCTATGTGACCTCCTCCTGTCTCTATTTCTTGCCATTTTCTTCATGTTTTTCTCCCTCCCCCTATACATCTTGATTTCTATCTTACTCATCTCTTTGAAACTTTTCCCTCCCCCCTCTTTCCCATTAAGTGGTTAAATCTCAGCCAGCCTTTAACTATTTCACTTCCTGTCTCTACCCCTCTAACATGTCTCTGTTTTTCTTTCTGTCCCCACACTCTGTCTCTCTCACACACCAGGAACTCAATAAATATTTGTTCTCAGTCAGCCTCTGACTGTGCCTTTTCTCTAGTTTCTGTGTCTCTGACTCTCCCAGACTGTCACCTCCCTGCATTTTCTAAGCATATGCTAGTTGGCCTGCCCTCCTTACTCCAGTGAACATGTGCACACTCAGAAGGGATAAGCTCCTGCAGGAATGGGAGCTGCTCCTTTTCCCCTTCCCAGTGACTCCTATCTGGTCATCCTCCAGGAACAAAATGCGGAATCTGGCCTGAGCCCCCACAGCTCCATCCTTAGTGGTCTCTCACATCTTTCTTGTTTCTCAATCCCATTATTGACTCCTGCTCTCCCGCCCCATGGCCTCTCTCAACTGCCCCCCACACCTCCTGGGAAATGGGCTGGATGCCAAGCTGTGTGTGTATGTGGGGGCCCTTCACCAGATGTTGTCCTTGGGGGGCTCGCTCAGATGAGCCTAGCAGAAACCTGCCACTACACCATAAGCAGGGTAAATGCTGCCTTTGCGTAATCACAACCAACAGTGATCAACAGGGTAATAGAAGGGAAGACGCTCCAAGCAGGGGGGCAGGAAGTGAAAGGCCATTTTGCTCAACATGGTCAGTGTGTTCTTGCCTAATAAAGTTCATGTGTTCGTGGCAACACAAGTAATTTTAAAACAGTTACTGAAATTTCAGAAGGAAAAATGAATTTGCTATTGTCTATTTGATGCTCTTGTGCACCCAAGCCACTCTTTTTCCCACTGAAGATGATTTTGTTAATTCTTTTAATAATGTTTCTTAAGGACATTCTATCATGTTAGTGGTGTATGTGTGTGCGTGTATGTGCAGTTTTTTAAGTTTCAGATTAATATGAGGGTACACAGAGCTGTCAATTGCTGGGACCTTTAATTAGCACAAACCTTCCACCCTCTACCTTGGCTGTTTTCCTTTTCTACATACTCTTGGGACCTTGGGCTCTCCATCTTTCCACGCCTGTGGCCCCAGAGAGCCAGGAAGAGGAAGAAATATCAGGTGTCTGGAAAAACAAATCTCACTACCTGACTTCCTTCCCAAGACTCAGGAGACCTGGCCCCAAGCACATCCTATTTCAAAATTCAGGCACCGGATCTGAAACAGAGAAGCCAGGAGTTCAGGTCCCCAGAACTAGGAGTCTGGGATCCCAGGACCCTCTCCTGTCATCCCTAGGAGTCTCAGCCCCTACTCAACGAGGACCAGGAAGGAGTTCAGGCCTCCCATCCTTCCCCCATCTACTCCACATATGCCAGACTTAGGACAGATGTTCACTGCGGATTTTCAAACCCTCCTGGGCCTGTGTGGGGGTGGGGAAAGATTGGTGGTTAAATCCACTGACTCTAAGATTTAAGACCACATATCTTGACTCCCTGTTATCCTCTTCCAAGCTCACCTTGCTGCAGTCAGAGAATCTAGGAGTTGAGTCTAGGAGTTAACCCACAGATCAGGCTATCAGCTTCTCAGCCAGCAAAGGTCTGAAACACCAGTTCATTACACTCCTGAAAACCCAATCTTCACCCCCTCAGGGTCATTTAGATACGTTAGCTTCCCAACCCAATAGTAACTGACAACCTATCTACAGCAGAACTACCCTGAACCGGCGACTCCGTCTCAACAACTGAGAATCGGAATGTGGACCCCTCCCCCAGTCCCTGCAGGCCCAGGAATGTCAGACCCTGGGTCCCAACCCCCCAGCCCACCTTCCCCCGGCTCAGGGTCCCTCCCACCTGCTCGGCCAGCTGCGCAGCGTGGGAACGCCCCAGCTGGGCTGCATGGAGCCGTCAGAACAAGCTGCACGGTTCCCAGCCTCCCCGCCTGCCCGAGCCCAGCACCGCTGCCTCCCAGCCGTCGCCCAGCAACCAGGCGGAGGGGCCAGCAGGCCAGGCAGGGAGAGGGGTCCTGAGAAAGGAGGGACTGGCGGCCTGGATTCCTGAGTTTAGAACGTGCTGCGGTTATCAGTGGTAACAAGGCAGCAGAGGGATATTTGTGGGGAAGGTTGAGGCGGGTGAAGCTGAGCCCCTCTCTTCTCAGGGGTCCCAGTTGTCCCCCAGGCACCCAAGTGCCCTCTTCTCGACCCCCAGGCCCAGGGGAGTCCCGGGCTCCGCCTCCCCAGGGCGCGGAAACCGGCGAGGCCCCCAGGGCTCCCATTTATAGCTCCGTTTCCACTCAGCGCAGTCCCTCCAGACCTGGGCTGAGCAAGTTTCTTCCACTCCCTCCCCTCCTTCTTCGTAACCCCATGCCTCCCCCTCAACGCTGGCAGAGCACAGGTGTTCAACCCAACCGGGACCCCCTCCTTGAACCCAGGTGTTCCCGCTCCCAGACCCCAGTTGGGCTGGGGCGGCCTGGTCCCAGCCCTGCAAGCCCCCATTCATCCGCGCTTCGGCCGCAGTTTCTCAATGAGAAGAGGGCGGGTCTCCCGGGGGGCGGGGCAGAGTGGGGCGGGGCGAGCGGGATCAGACTGCCCCCCCCGGTCCCCCCCCCCGGCCTCTCAGAGACCCAGGTCGCGGAACCCGCAGGCGTTTCAGAGTGCGTGAGCCTGTGGACCAGCAGACTTGGGAACTCCTGGAGTCTTCTAGCCTGGGGCCGAGTCGAGCGCAAAGGGTGTTCCGGGCCAGGGTGGTGGGAGGCTTCTGAGGAAGAAGTTGGCAGAAAAGCCACTGGAACAGCAAATCTCACGGACCTTGGGAGACACACACTCAGGATGCTAGTGCCTGCCCTGCTCATCCTCCTCTTCCGCTTCAGAGGGTGTGCAGGTACTGGTAGAGGGGAGCGCATGAATATGGGTGTGAGGGAGTTCTGGCTGCCACTTTACTAGGGAAAAGGGGCTGGAGGCTTCTGGGTCTGAGGGAGAACTCTGGAGGCCTGAGCTTCTGAGCTTGAGGGAAAAGAGGGTTGGGAACTGGACTCCCTGTCCTGAATGAGGGGGTTCTTGAATGTGCTAAGCACGACCCTGCTGCTCTCCATTCTCCTAGGAACATCGCCCCATTTCCTGCAACAGCCGGAGGACCTGGTGGTGCTGCTGGGGGAGGAGGCCCGGCTGCCTTGCGCTCTGGGGGCCTACTGGGGGCTGGTTCAGTGGACTAAGGACGGGCTGGCTCTAGGGGGCGAAAGGGACCTGCCAGGTGAGGAGGCAGTTCTCTCTACTCAGGGAGGGGCTGGCTCTAAGGTGGGGCTGCTGGGTTTGGGCTGTATCTGAAGTTTGTATTTTGACATTTTTAAGTTTGGGAAATTGATGGGCTTGGGTAAACATTTGAGAGTCCTTACTTTTGAGCTGCTTCTTTGGGGGTCACCCACAGAGTTTGGGATTCTTTTACTGTAAAACAGTGTGTAAATACAGAAAAGTCCAGTAAACATCCTATGTAGCCAAATAACCAAGTCACTTGCTACCCTCCCAGATGCCCTCTTTATTCCCTTCCTCTGCCACAGCCCTCCTCTTCCTCACCACAGAGGTAGTTTCTCACCTAACTTTCATGGCAATCATCTTGCTTTCCTTTCTGACTTTATAGCCTCCACATCTGAGTGACTCTGAATTAGCAGGGAGCAGGAGTTTCTTTGGGCCCAGCATACGCTTTTTGTTCTTTTTTCTTTTCTTTCTTTTTCTTTTCCTTTTTTCTTTCAGACAGAGTCTCACTACATTGCCCTCGTTAGAGTGCCGTGGTGTCACAGCAACCTCAAACTCCTGGGCTTAAGTGATTCTCTTGCCTCAGCCTCCCAAGTAGCTGGGACTACAGGCGCCCACCACAACACCCAGCTATTTTTTCTGTGGCAATTGTTGTTGTTTAGCTGGCCTGGGCTGGGTTTGAACCTACCAGCCTCCATCAGCACACACTTTTTAATAGTGTCTTAGCTAGGAGTGTGTGGGCCAATTGCTGATAAGAGACGTCTGGGGACTGCAGCCTGAGGCCAGGAAGTCAGAACCATGGTTGACTGCGTCTTTCCTGACTCCAGGGTGGTCCCGGTACTGGATATCAGGGAATGCAGTCAGTGGTCATCATGATCTCCACATTAAGCCTGTGGAGCTAGAGGATGAAGCGTTGTATGAATGTCAGGCTACACAAGCAGGACTGCGCTCTCGACCAGCCCAACTGCATGTACTGGGTGAGGATCCAGCCTACTTGTCTCCTGGGAGCCAGCGGGGCAGCCAGTACTAGCTGAAAGTATCAGAGTCAAGGAAACCCAATGGAACTGAGAAGATTAGTGTCTCAGCCCAGGATCCAGCTCTGACCATAGTTCTGCCCTGCAGTTCCCCCAGAAGCCCCCCAGGTGCTAGGAGGCCCCTCTGTGTCTCTGGTTGCTGGAGTTCCTGCAAACCTGACTTGTCGAAGCCGTGGGGATGCCCGCCCTGTCCCTGAGCTGCTGTGGTTCCGAGATGGGGTCCAGTTGGATGGGACCACCTTCCACCAGGTCAGATTTACCTCCCTGTGCAAGCCCTTTCCCATTCAGGGAAACTTGGGGGCCCCCACTCTGGCCATAGGCTCATCCAGGAGAGAAGAGGGCATGCAAGGGCCCCCTTGGAATGCCATTCAAGGTAAAGATTCCAGGGCCGAACTACCTGGGTTCAAATTAAGGCTCAGCCGCTTGCTAATTGATTGATCTTGAGTACATTATTTAATCCCTCATTTCCTTATCTGTCCAATGAGGATTTTGGTAGTATGCACCTGATAGGGTAATTGTGAGGATTAAAAAAAGTAATACCAGTAAATGCCTAGAAGAGTGCCTGACACATAGTGAGCACTCTATGTGGGTAAATAAACTCATTGTTATAATCCATATTTCCAGCCCCGGTTGAAAGAAGGGACCACTGGGTTGGTGGAGAGTACCTTATCCTTGACCCCTTCCAGACGTGATGATGGAGCCACCTTGGTCTGCCGAGCTCAGAGCCAGGCCCTGCCTGTAGGGACGGATACAGCTATTACATTGAGCTTGCAGTGTAAGTGCAGCTGGCCCTGGGAAAGAGAGGTGGGGGGCCTGGATTTCTCAGTAAAAGTTAGCGGGGGACTGTGGTCCCTGGGGAAAGAGGAAGCTAGGCCTGGACCCCTGGATCTAAGAGAGCAGGAAAGGACAGAGGCTGCTACATTGGGATACACTAGGGTACCTAGGGGAGCTGGGACCTGGAAGCCCAGAGTCCTAGCTCAAAGACAAGAGGGCACTAGGGACCCAGAGTCCTGGAGTGGAGGGAGTAAGCACTGGATGCCCAGGACAGCAATGCAGGTGTTCATGGTCCTTGCCCAGGATGACCATTGTCCCACCCCAAAAGACCCCCCAGAGGTGACTCTGTCTGCTGAGCCACAGACTGTGCAGGAAGGAGAGAAAGTCACTTTCCTGTGCCAGGCCACTGCTCAGCCTCCTGTCACCGGCTACAGGTGAGGATAAAGACCACCTCTCAGAGGGCTGGGACCTAAGTAGATGTGCCAGAGAGTGGAGGAAACACTAACAACGCCACTACCTCCTCAGATGGGCAAAAGGGGGCTCCCCGGTGCTTGGGGCCCGCGGGCCAATGTTGGAGGTCTTGGCAGATGCCTCGTTCCTGACTGAGCCAGTGTCCTGCGAGGTCAGCAACGCCGTGGGTAGCGCCAACCGCAGCACCGCGCTGGATGTGCTGTGTGAGCTGCTATGGGGCTGTGGGTGTGGCCAACATGGGGCGTGGCTGCGATGGGCTTGGGGCGAGGACGCAGGGCCTAGGCGGGTGGGCGTGCCGAAAAGAGTAGGCTGAGTGTTGTAACCTTGGGCCCCTGAGGGTGCAGTGTTACTGAGGGGCCGATCCTGGGTTAGGGGCTTCATTCCACCCGGTATGTGATCCCCTCCTCTGCCTCCTCCAGTTGGGCCGATTCTGCAGGCAAAGCCGGAGCCAGTGTCCGTGGACGTGGGAGGAGACGCCTCCTTCACCTGTGCCTGGCGCGGGAACCCACCCCCACGGGTAACCTGGACCCGCCGCGGTGGCTCGCAGGTGAAGCCCTGTCAGTGGCAGTGGCTGGTGGTGGACCCAGCTTCCTCTCAAGGTCCAGCCCTGAAGCCCTTTCCCTGTCCCTGTCTCTGTCCCTGTCCCAGGTGCTGGTCTCCGGGCCCATGCTGCGTCTGCCGTCGGTGGGGCCCGAGGATGCAGGCGACTATGTGTGCAGGTCTGAGCCAGGGCTCTCGGGCCTGGGCGGTGGCACCGCAGAAGCTAGGTTGACTGTGAATGGTGAGAAAGCGACCTGGCGGGACCTAGGATGGGGAGTGGACAGAGAGGGCGAGGTCTAAGGAAGTGGGAGTGGCTTCGAAAGCAGCTTTAGATCCCACAGGGCCTGGTGATTGGAGCCAGACCTCCTGAAGGCGAGGCTTTGAGGGATCAGAGTTCCTTGAGGAGTGTGGCCTGGTTGGCTGGAGTTAGTCAGAGTGCCCAGGGCTGGACCCGCTCTGTTGAGAATGGCTTTTGCAGAGGGGAGAATTCTCCTCCCAGTGATCCTCCATCTCCATCCCAGCTCCGCCGGTAGTGACCGCCCTGCACTCTGCACCTGCCTTCCTGAGCGGCCCCGCCCGCCTCCAATGTCTAGTTTTCGCTTCCCCTGCCCCAGAAGCTGTGGTAAGAAAATATCGCCCCAATCGTGACCCATCCAGCCATGATCCCTGCCCTCTCACCTGGACCCCCCAAACTGCTGCAGGAAGGAGAGATATCCCACACGCTTTCCCGACATCCCACACGCTTCTGCTTGCCCTCCTCCTTTGTGCCCCCAGGTCTGGTCTTGGGATGAGGGCTTCCTGGCCTCGGGGTCTCAGGGCCGATTCCTGGTGGAGACATTCCCGTCCCCGGAGGGCCGCAGGGGACAGGGTCCCGGCCTGATCTCTGTGCTACACATTTCCGCGACCCAGGAATCTGACTTTAGCAAGAGCTTTAACTGCAGCACCAGGAACCGTTTGGGTGAGGGGGGCACCAGAGTCAGCCTGGGCCGTAGAGGTGAGACTCAGCTCAAAGACCCCAAATCTGGGAATGCCAGGCCCCTTTCAACATGTGTACGGGTCCCCAAACCACATGCCACCAAACCTTCAGCCTTGCAAATCCAGAAACTCCCAAACCGTGGGGGCTTGAAAACTATGGGTTCATTGAATCCCAAGACCACAACCTTATAAATTCCTCAAATACAGACTCCTAAACTGAAAGAGCTCTCACACATAGGTGCCCCAAGGAAAGAAACTGGGTAATTGCAAAGTACAAACTCAAACTTTGACTCCCAGCCAAGGAGTTTAAACTCAGTACTCTCCAACTTGTGGAACCCCAAATTCATAGGTCCTTAAACCCCAAACTGGAGGACTACAAACCTTGGGATTCTTCAAACTTAGTGAACCCAGGGATCCCAAACCCAAGCCCTGAGCCCCCATCCCCCAGTTCCTTCTCAGGATGCCCCCTCTACTTCCTGCAGACTTACTGCCCACTGTACGAATTGCGGCTGGAGTGGCTGCAGCTGCTACGACTCTCCTTATGGTCATCACTGGGGTGGTCCTCTGCTGCTGGCGCTACAGCAAAGGTCAGTGCCTAAGACCTCCCCCTGCCTCCCAACCACCACCACCCCCAAGCCCTCATCTCCACACACACCCTCCCCCAGTGTCTGGACCTGGCCTGAGTCCCATCTCTAGCCCTGCTCAGGCCTGGCTCACCTTAAGGCTCTCATTCCCTCCTCAAGCCCTAACTGGGTCTCCTCAGGGCCTCCCACTTCCCCAGCTGATCCGCCCAGTCCTCTCTCTTCCCGCTTATTGGTCACCACAAACTGTGACACCGCCCGGTAGTTTACCTCTGCCCCTCACTTCCCAGCCTCAGGCTCTTTCTCAGAGCAAAAGAACCTGGTGCAAATCCCAGGCAGCAGCGGCGGCTCCAGTTCTCGAGGACCCGAAGAGGAAACAGGCAGTGGCGAGGACCAGGTATGATGCCAGGACCCAACAGTGCCAGTAGACCCAAATAATAACCTAGTCTTCAGTGGACCTAGAAACTCAAATAGGACTCTGGTCCTAAAGGGGACCCAAGATCCAAATACCCCCATGTCCACATGTGGCCCTGACCCAGTTATTCCCTGGAACCACTATGTCCCCAGGGTCCTCTTGTGGTGCTGAGTCCAGTTCCTAGCTCCTAGGTGCTCTTTAGTCCTCCCTGCCTTCACTGGCAGGCTGAAGGTCCTTGGCGGGGGAGGTGGAGGGAAGCTGGCTCTGGGGCAGGAGGATGCTCTGACCACTCTTCTCACTAAGTTCCCAACCCCAGGGTCCTATTGTGCACACCGACCACAGTGACCTGGCTCTAGATGAGGAAGGGGTTCTGGAGACCAAGGTGAGTGTTGAGAGGGGAGGGCCACCAGCACTGTGTCTCCAACTCTCTCCCACTCTGTCCCCTCATTTTTTTCTGTTGGCCCCAAAGCTGGGGCCTGCCCACCTAGTCCCCTCCTTCTGCCTCTGGGGTCATCTCACTCACCTCCACAGCCTCACTTCTCATGTCTGTTGATTATGCCTGAATATATGTCCTCTGCCATAAGCCCCAGACTAGGGTTCACTCTACCTGTGCCTTCCCCATCATGGTCATGTTTCAGCCTCCTGGATGCCACTCCCTGGTTGCCCCCTCACAGCCCCCTTGCCCCCACCACATCCTATACTGGCCTCCCATCTCCCCAAACCTATCCTTCTTTTGGGGTCCCATCTCAAGACAGCCCCATTGACTCTACCCAGAGTCCTTCTCTCTGGACAGAAACCCTCCTGCTTTCCTTCCCATGTCTACGCATTTCCTCCTTTGCTCTTCTGGGCTCAGCTCAGACACCTCTTGTTCTCAGAAACCCATCCTTCTCTCATCACTGCCAATCATTCTGTCTGTGCTCTCCCTACTCACAGCCCTGACACCTCTGGGCTCTGTCTGGTGACATGTTCTTTTGCTCTTGGCCTGGGATCTCCATGAGGACAGAGTCCAAGTCTTTCCCAGTGACATGGCTCCAGCAGTAGCCCCCAGCATGACACCTAAGGGCTGTTGGGCAGATGAATGACTCCTATTCTCTCTGCATCTTCCTCCCACACTGCCACCCCTTAGCAGGCCTGTATCTCTGTCTCTACCTTTCTCTGCTTATCTGCTCTGTCCCTTTGTCCCTCATCAGTGTTCTTCTCACTTTGTCTCTCTGCTTGTCTGTGTCTCTGTGTCTACGCCAGCTCCTGTTTCTTTTTGCCTCTCTCTAGGTCTGGCTGTATTTCAGTGTGTCTCTCTATTGGTAACCCTGTACCCTCATGTACTTTACCAAGTCCTATTTGTCCCCTCAGGACCCAACCAACGGTTACTACAAGGTCCGAGGGGTCAGTGTGAGCCTGAGCCTTGGTGAAGCCCCTGGAGGAGGACTCTTTCTGCCACCACCCTCCCCCCATGGGCCTGCAGAGACCCCTACATACTATGACTTCAACCCACACCTGGGCATGTTCCCTCCCTGCAGATTGTACAGAGCCCGGGCAGGCTACCTCACCACGCCCCATCCTCGAGCTTTCAACAGCTACATCAAACCCACATCCTTTGGACCCCCAGATCTAGCCCATGGGACTCCCCCCTTCCCTTATGCTGGCTTCTCCACACCCAGCCACCAACGTCTCCAGACTCACGTGTGACATCTCTCCAACTGAAGGGTCCTGGGATCTTCAACTTGCTGTAATGGGTTGTCCTGATTTCTAAGGACACTGTGCGGGAGAAAGATTGTTACAATTGCCAGAATCATTAATGTACAGTCAGCTCAGCCAAAGGGGATGCCCCAAGTGGGAGCAAGTTACTATGCCCATCTATTGTGTAAAAGAGCTTCAAGGTGACAGATAGCCCCTTTGTAGAAGGACAGGAACAGAGGGTGATGGAAGGTAGGGGCAGGCATTGAAGTTGTTTCTAGCCACCGAAAGAAGATATTTCAAGACAACTACCTGTATTGAGAAGAAAGGTAGCCCAGGGCAGCTCAAGATGGAAGGCAGACCAGGCTCCGCCCTGTCTTGGCGCTCCATGATGGGCACTTTCCTTGGCCAATGAAAGTGCAGCTGAGATGGCCTTTCATTCCCTGGGAACCCAAGAGGGCACCATCTTGATTCCTTCTACTTTCCTTAAAGACTCAGACCTGGACCCAAGGAGTGGGAACAGGTGAGAACAATCACTTTTGGAGGTAAAGGGGAACCTGGGGACAAGAATATTTATGTTTAATTAAAAAAGTCAAAAAGGCAAATGCGCCTTAGGAATTCTCCTGCCATTATTACCTTCCTTCAGGGAAGGAGTCTATCAAATGTGTCTCAAGGTTCTTCCTCTACCCTACCTATGAGGTGGCTATAGGAGCAAAACCATGCATCCACACTCAGCCTTCACTACCTGTTTAGCACTCCAGGCTCTTTTAAAATATACATCTACACAAACAAACACATAGATGCACACACAGAGTTGTAAACAGGAACGGACACAGACATATATACACACACATAGATGTCCATACAGATGCACCTGTGACAGGGCTACCCCAGTTGGCCTGCAAAATACAGAATTCTACACTCTTGCTTGAGAAAACAAAGCCCTGAAGGAGAGAAAGGGGAGACTAGGGATGGGCAAAATAGAAATCCTGGGGTCCTTAGAGCAAGGGTGGGGTCCAGACATTTGTCCTGAGGGGCCGGGTCCTTGATGTGCCCATCAGGACCTGACTCAGGTCATCCTTAAAGAAATGGCCTAGGGGCTTTGGTTCCTGGGTCTTTGAGCTAGGAGTTAAAGGTCCAGGCATCTGGACCTTTAGGAATTAGGGCAAGGAGACTGACCATGCCTGAGAGAGATAGCGCTCAGAGCTTGGTCTCCAGTCCTGTGCCAGAAGGGGCCTGGGGCCCAGAGTCCCTGAGAAAGACGAGGGGATGCGGAGTCTCAACTGCTGCCTTCTTTATTGGGGAAATTTTGGAGGGTTGTATTCCCGGGATTTCAAGAGAGGGATTTATTAGGGTAGAGGGAAGTCCGTGGTGCTGGAGTCCCAGTAGTAGAACAAAGCACAATGCTGATTATGAGTATCTGGGTCTGAGGGGGGAGAGAGCTAGGGGTGAGAGTCCTGAGGGCGAACTCAAAATCCACAACGTGGAACCCATGACCCAGACTCCTGGCTGGGCTCTTGCCTGGGGTGGGACTCCTGGAATCGCAAGGTGCAGAGGGCCTGGCGCAGGCTTCCACTGGGGTCCCTGAGCCGCTCCACTCTGCACAGAGCTGCCACGCTATTGTCCTGGCCAGGAAGGCGGGGCCGGCGCGGGGCGGGGCTGGCGGCGCCGGCGCAGCCCGGGGGCGACGCGAGGAGGTGGCGGCGGCGGTGGTGGCGCTGGGAGCTCCTGTCACCGCTGGGGCCGGGCCGGGCGGGAGTACAGGGGACGTGAGGGCGCGAGGGCCGGGACATGGGGCCCGCCAGCCCCGCCGCTCGCGGTCGGGGTCGCCGGCCCGGCCAGTCGCCGCAGCCGCTGTTGCTGCCACTACTGCTGTTGCTTCTGCGCGCGCAGCTCGCCTTTGGGAGCCCGGCCAGTGGGAGCCCGGGAGCCGCCGAGGTGAGACCAGGCCGGGTCCTGGGGGATGGGGGAAGGGGCAGGACTGGGCCTCTGGGGCCCGACGCGGACTTGTCCAGGGCAGAAAGCTCAATCTTTCCAGCCAGGTGGCCAGCCCCCAAGCGCCCCTAACGGCACTAGACATTCATGAACCCCAGAATTCCAGGCCCCAGTTCCCCTACCATCTGACACCCCAGTCCTCTTCCACCCCCCAGCATAGGGACTGGCTGTTTTAGAGCCCTTGGTCCCAGAAGTGCAGCCCTGTCTCAGACCCTCTCACTCTAAGAAATTTGGCCCCAGCCCCTTCCCACCTGAACATAAGACCCACCAGGCAGCAAGACACTTGGATCCAAGAATCCAGACCCCTTGCATCCTCTGGACCTATATGAGAGCCCTCGCAGGCTCCCAGGACCCAGGAGTCCAGGCCTCCAGACACTATCAGCCACAACCAGGAAGTAGCTTTCCAGTCCTCAAGGACCAGGTGTCAATGCCTGTCGGGCCCTGAAGCCAGGCCTTGTCTTCTTTACACCCTGCAATGGAGCCGGTGCTCGGGATGGAGGAAGGAGGGGCCAGAACGCCTGGGTTCTGGCCGCCTCCTCCGCGATTCAGGTTTAACCCCTTCGGGCTCCAGCACAGCTACTCTGGGGTGGGGGCGGAGCCTGTCTCCGCGGCAACACGGCTGAGAGAATCCCGGGGGGGACACCCGGATCGCCATAGCAACGGGAGAGTTGGGGCGCCCCCGCCCTACAGGAGCCGTTTCCCAGGGAACGGTGGCTCCTTGGGGGCGGGGGCGCGGTCCTTGAGGGAGGGGCCGGTACTGAGAGTCTAGAGTATCTGGGTTCTGGGGAGCAATAAACTACGCCCCCTGTGCCCTCACTGTCCTCTCCGCCTCCACCTCCAGGCTCCGGGGTCCGCCCAGGTGGCCGGACTATGCGGGCACCTAACCCTTCACCGGGACCTGCGCACCGGCCGCTGGGAACCAGACCCACGGCGCTCACGAGGCTGTCTCCGCGACCCGCAGCGCGTGCTGGAGTACTGCAGACAGGTGGGCGGGACCTAGAGGGAGGGGCGTGGTCGGCGGGAAAGCGGATCCAAGATGGGGCCGGGATCATCAATAAAAAGAAGACTTGCAAAAGGCGTGGTCCAGGTCGTTGGGGGAAATTAACAAACCTTGGGAAGCTAGGGGGCGTGGCCAACGAAGAGGCTAAGCTAGACTGGGACACAATCTCTTTTGAGAAACTTAAATTAGGAAAGGGGAACCAGACAGCCAAAGAGGTGAGATTTAGCAATCCAGTAGGCTTTGTAAAGAGAAGACGACGTATAGGTGGGAGTGCCAAAGGAGAGGCGGGGCTAAGACAGAAAGAGACTTTGTGGACCCCCCCCAAGATGGGGAAAGGTGTGGAGCCCAATGAGAGCGTAGATTAGCTAGGAGGCGTGGCTTTGAAATACGAAGAGAAGGATACTGAGCCGACAAGCAGAGAAGGAGGTGGGGCTTATATGAAGGTGAAGCCGGTGGGAAGATGAACCTGATGGGAATGGAGAGGGGGGCCTGACCAGGGAGGTGGGTTCAGAGGGGTTGAGCTTATGGGGAAGTGAAGGGGCCTTCATAAAGACAATGGACGGGAAAAGAGGTAGGCCTAAAGACAGCGAGACTTTTAAGGGAGAGCTACTAGGAGGCGTGGCCAGGGGACATGAAGACTTTAGATAGTTAAGACTAGTTCTAGGGAGAACCAGGGCCTAGGAAGGAGATGTTCTTATGAGTACCAGAGCCGTGGAAAGAGATGTGGCCAATGGAGAGGGGTGGCTAGCAGGGGCGGGGCAGTGGGTTGATTTGCCCCCACCCGTGTCCCCAGATGTATCCAGAGCTGCAAATTGCACGTGTGGAGCAGACTGCGCAAGCCATCCCCATGGAGCACTGGTGTGGGGGTGCCCGGGGCGGCAGCTGTGCCCACTCCCACCACCAGGTTGTGCCCTTCCGCTGCCTGCGTGAGTCACAGGCTGGGAGAAGGGAAGTGAAGAGGGAGTCTCTGAGTGGGGAGGTCCTTCCTCAGTCCCACAGTAGGGGGGTGGGTGCCCGGATCCCAAGAGGGTCAGAGAAGCTTCTGAGAATAAAACATCTGGTTTCCGGAGAGGGTGGGGTTGGTGGTTGCTGGAGGCTCTCTGGTGTACCCCCCATTCTCCAGCTGGTGAATTTGTGAGTGAGGCCTTGCTGGTGCCTGAAGGCTGCCGGTTCTTGCACCAGGAACGAATGGACCAATGCGAGAGTTCAACCCGGAGGCATCAGGAGGCACAAGAGGTCAGGACCTTGGCCCACCCATCCTATCCCCTCCCAAGCCCAGGAGTCTAGGCCCTTAATACCCTCCTCTACCAGAACTGAGGAGTCTGGGCCTTCAGGCGGAGGTGGGATCTTTCTACTGGGATCTAGAAATTCCATCCCCTGACCCCTTCCTCCAGAACCTGAATCAAGGCCTCCAGCCTCATCTGCCCCCAAGACCCAGGTGTTCAGGCTCCCCATCTACTCCCTCCTACCCTACACTCCTGGCACCTGGGCCCACTCTTTCCACAGGCCTGCAGCTCACAGGGCCTCATCCTGCACGGTTCGGGCATGCTTTTGCCCTGTGGCACGGATCGGTTCCGAGGCGTGGAGTATGTGTGCTGTCCCCCTCCAGTGACCCCTGACCCATCTGGGACAGCAGTTGGGTGAGTGGGAGGAAACCTCCATGCCCATCCAGTGCTCCTGAGGGATGGGATGGAGGTTTGGGAGCCTGGGCCTAGGTTCTCATTGCCTGGGTCTTCTGTTGCTCCCTCAGTGACCCCTCTACCCGGTCATGGCCCCTGGGGGGCAGAGTTGAGGGGGGTGAGGACGAGGAAGAGGAGGAATCCTTCCTACAGCCAGTAGATGATTACTTTGTGGAGCCCCCACAGGCTGAAGAGGAAGAGGAGCAGGAAAGGGTCCCACCCCCAAGCTCCCATGCCCCTGCAGTGGTCAGCAAAGGTGAGGCAGTCTCTGAACCCTCCACCATAGAGGGAAAATAATTTGGGGGAGCCTTGGTGTGGGGCATCTTTGGGAGGGATGTATGTGGGAAAAGCCCAATTGGGGGGGAAATGGAAGAGATGGGAGTAGCTTTGGATACAGCAGAAGTGGAAGGACTACCTTGTGAAGAATGCAAAGGGACAGGATGTCTTGGGGATACTTGTAAATGGAGAGGGATCCTAAGGCTAATTTGGGGAAAATATTGGAAGATGGGATAATGAATGCCTCAGCTCTTCAAGAACAATCCTGGTTCAGAACGACAGTGCCCATGATGCCAGACAATAGCTGTGGTTGAACTTGATGCCTGATGGTCCCCAGTGTGTTCTGGGAAATGTAGTTCTCTAGGAAGAAAAGATAGCCTGGAGGTGGGCATAGACTATCTCCTGCTCCCTGGTTTTGCAGTCACTCCCACCCCGAGGCCTACAGATGGTGTGGATGTTTACTTCGGCATGCCTGGGGAAATCAGCGAGCATGAGGGGTTCCTGAGGGCCAAGATGGACCTGGAGGAGCGTAGGATGCGCCAGATTAATGAGGTGGTAATACTTGGGACCCTAGGACCCCCCCCATACTACAGAACTCCTTAACTACCAAGAAACTCAGAGACACTTTGAAACTACCTCTAAGGCTCCCCGAGCCTCCTTTGACCTTGAGCCCTCAATGCCACCCCCTAAGATGACCAGGGATCCCTGACCAACCTGGAATCCCACAGAGATGCCACCAGACTCTGTGGAAGCTCTGGTCCATGGAACCCTTCTACTTTAAACTCTTTCTGTATTATCTTTCCTCTTGGGAACCCAAAAGCCAATGGGACTTAAAGGATATAGAGCCTCCAAAGTCATGAAGAAGGTGTGGGGTACTCACCAGGTGGACCAGAGTAGATTCTGGGACCCTGAAGCTGCTCTCCCTGCCAGGTGATGCGTGAATGGGCCATGGCAGACAACCAGTCCAAGAACCTGCCCAAAGCTGACAGACAGGCCCTGAACGAGGTAGGACAATCTCCAACAGGTGCCACTCATCCTGTCTACCGTCTGGGGCACTCATGGTTTCAGCCTCTCTTTGGTCGTGTTCCTCTCTAGCCACTTCAACCTCTTCCTACTTATCTCTGCCTCTTCTGGCCTCACCCCCTGCATTTGGATCTGCCCCACTTGGTTGCATCTGACCTGGCATTGCTTTCCTCTTACATCAGCCAGGTTCAGCCCTATCTTCCCTTGGCCACCTTGAGGCCTGGCTTGGAGTCCTCGCCCAAGCTGGGCTCTCTGCAGATGTAGCCAGGTCCTTCTCAGTCTCTCTCTGATGCATTCCTGTGTCTGTTGTCCCCGCCCCTGACTGGTCCTCCCCTCCAACTCACCTATGTCAGCCTCACCTTGGTGTAGCTCTACCCCGTGGAGATCCCACTGAGGCTGGCCCCACTCTGATTCTTGGTCTCACCCCAATTGGTCTCATTTAGGGGCAGCCTGAGTCCAGTTTGACCCTGCCCAGACATGGAGCCCTACCTCCCCTACAAGCCATGGTCCCTTTCACCTTAACATTGGCCAGTTCTGTTCCTGGATTGTTCTCACCCTATCTTACATTTTGCACCTTCACATTGGTTCCCAGGGGCCCCCACTCCACCTGGTCCTGTGGCCCACCCCTTCCTATCAGTCCCTTTTGACCCAGGGTAGCACTTCTCAGGCCCAGGCCCATTGGACCCCACTCCATGCGGCCCAATAGCCCTGCCTTTTCAGACTCCCTCTGATGCAGGCTTTGACCCATCTTCCCCCCTGCTGACCCTGTGCCCACCCCCTTACCAGCACTTCCAGTCCATTCTGCAGACCCTGGAGGAGCAGGTGTCCGGTGAGCGACAGCGCCTGGTGGAGACCCACGCCACTCGAGTCATCGCCCTTATCAACGACCAGCGCAGGGCTGCCCTGGAGGGGTTCCTGGCTGCACTGCAGGGCAAGCCACCTCAGGTGTGCAGACTGCAGAGGTAGCGAATAGAGGCTGAGAAAGGCCAAAGCAGGCCTGGGCAGCCTTTGTCCCTTCCACAGGCAGAACGCGTCCTGCTGGCCCTGCGGCGCTACCTGCGTGCGGAGCAGAAGGAGCAGAGGCACACGCTGCGCCACTACCAGCACGTGGCTGCCGTGGACCCCGAGAAAGCCCAGCAGATGCGCTTCCAGGTGCTCAGATTCTTCCAGCTCCCAGGTGCCCTGCTGTCCCTCACACCCCACTGCCTCATGCTGCTCTTATCCCAGACTCCTGTTGTCCCTCAGGTTCTTGTCCTTTGGACCCCCTTTCTGTCCCTGGAACTTCACCTTATTCTGCCTGGGGACCCTTTCCAGGCCCTCAACTCCATTTCCTGCCCCTTGAATCCTTATTTCCTGACTCTAGAACATTGACGCCCCATAATGCACCTTTGACCATCCCCCTTCTTTTTGAGACAGAGTCTCTCTCTGTCACCCTGGCTAGAGTGCCATGGCATTGTAGCTCATAGCAACCTCAAACTCCTGGGCTCAAGTGACCCTCTTGCCTCAGCCTCCCAAGTAGCTGGGACTACAGATGTGCACCACAACACCTGGCTATTTTTAGTGGGTCTCACTCTTGCTCAGGTTGGTCTGAGCTCAAGCAATCCACTTGCCTTGGCTTCCCAGAGTGCTAGGATTACAGGTGTGAGCCATCGCACCTGGTCAGTTTTTCTTTTTTTTTAGTAGAGACAGGGTCTTGCTCTTGCTCAGCCTTGTCTGAGCTCAAGCAATCCACTTGCCTTGGCCTCCCAGAGTGCTAGGATTACAGGCCCGGCCTTTGATCCTTTTTCTTGTTCTTGAATTCCTACTTCCTGTCCCTTGACCCTACCTTCTGTCCCTAGGATTTCTTCTTCCTTTCCCAGAATCCCCTTCCTGTGCCTCGAACCCTGTTCCTATCCCTCAACTCTCCTTTCTCCCTAATCCCACTTGTTTTCCCCAGGACCCCTGTTCTGTATCCTCAGATTCTAATTCTTATTTCTTAGATGTGTTCTTCCTATCCATGAGTACCTCATTCTGTGCTCTTGAACTCCAGATCTTGTCCTTGAACCACATCATGTCCAAGCATATGGCCCTCCAATTCCACTCCCTGTCTTAGGCAGACCCTCAGACCCCACTTGCTGTTCCTCCACCTGCTGTCATCTATCCCACATCTATCCCCTGTGTCCTGTGTCCTATACCTACTTTATCTCCTAGTGACCACTCCTTTTCCTTGTACCTTACTTCCTGTCCTAAATCTCTCTCTTCCTGGATCTTTTTCCTCTCTTTGCATCCTGCTTCTCCTTCTTCAATGTCCTTCCTCCTATGGCTCAATTCCTGACCTTGTGCCATCACTTCCTGTCCATTGTCTGTGTTGCCTTTCCTTGGACCCTACTGAAGTCTTCCTTCATCCTGCATCAGTTTTCTCATCTCCAGGCTGCACTGCCCAGGCCAACCCTCATACCTGCTCCCTCACAGGTGCAGACTCACCTGCAAGTGATTGAGGAAAGGATGAATCAGAGTCTAGGCCTGCTGGACCAGAACCCCCACCTGGCTCAGGAGCTGAGGCCCCAGATCCGTGAGTACCTATTTCCTGAGCCCCCATTCTCAGATCTCTTAGGGAAGACCTTGACTCCCAAATTTCAATTGTCCCCAATTTCAATTGCCTAGCCCTGTGTAACAAACCACCCCACAACTTGGTGGTTTAAGACAATGGACAGGAAGTTATGGCACATTCTTCTTTGTTTATGATTCTGCCATCTGGTTTGTGTTCAGCTGAGTGGTCCTTCAGGTGATCTTGCCAGAAATCAAGCATGCAGTTGTATTTAGCAAGATCATCTCAGGGCTGGAGCTGTAGCACAAATGGGCCTCTCTCCCTCTCCAAGTAGGCTCAGAATCCTCTACATGTGATCTCGCCAGCAGGGTAGCTGGACTTCCTATGTGGTGATTCATGCTCACCAAAACACAAAAGTAGAAGTTTCTAGGTCTTCTTAAGCCTTGGGTCCACATTCTGTTGGTTAAAGCAAGTTACACACCCAGTCCAGATTCAAGGCGAGGCGCCTATACAAGAGTGGGAATAACGGAAAGTGTGACCTACCACAGCCCCTAGATCTGTCGTGACTTCCTCCTGGATATCCCATACTTGACCCCAATTCTCCTGGTATCTAAGGAAGCCATACTCTTGAAACTTCAAACTCCATCCTCCCTGCCACCATCTAGCTTCCCACTTTGCCAGATCACACTTATAGCCACCCCACACTTGGGGCTGACTCTGGTGTCTGCAGGATCTCCCAATCCCTCTGCCATTAAGATGCCCTTCCCTCGCCAGCTGGGTTTTGTGGAGCCCCCTGTGCTCACCACCTACCTCAGCCACCTTCCTACATGTTCCCCTCAGAGGAGCTCCTCCACTCTGAACACCTGGGTCCCAGTGAATTGGAAGCCCCTGCCCCTGGGGGCAGCAGTGAGGATAAGGGTGGGTCACAGCCTCCAGATTCCAAGGATGGTGAGTGAGCCAGACTTTGGGGAATAAGCCCCAAACCTCACTTCTAATCCCCTAAGCCCAAGGGTGTCTTAGCCACCACAGTGGCAGGAGGGGGAGGAAGCCGTAAGGTGGGGAAGAGGGCTCTGTAGGATCCTTGCTCCTCCTTCTCAGTCCCTGGGAGGGTGTTTCTCCACACTTTCTTTGATGGTGCCCTCCTGTATTCACTATTCCACCTGTCCTGCCTCCTCTGGCTGCAGCAGACACCCCCATGACCCTTCCAAAAGGTGAGTGTCTCACACAGTAGATCCCAGCTGTTAAATTCCACTAAATCCCTGAACCCAGAATGAAAAAAAGTCCTACACTGGGACCCCAGACCTCCTTGGGTGGAGTCTGGTGTGCTTTCTGCCCCACCCCCACCCCCAAGAGGGGTAGAACCCCTCTGGACTCTCAAGAATGAGATTGGAGGCCAGGTGTGGTGGCTCACGCCTGTAATCCTAGCACTCTGGGAGCCCGAGACAGGTGGATTGCTTGAGCTCATGAGTTCAAGACCAGCCTGAGCAAAAGTGAGACCTCGTATCTACTAAAATAGAAAAACTGACACAAGAGGATCGCTTGAGCCCAAGAGTTGGAGGTTGCTGTGAGCTATGACGCCATGGCACTCTACCCAGGGCAACAGCTTGAGACTCCGTCTCAAAACAAAAAAAAAAAGGAATGAGATTGGACTTGGGGTGGGGGATAGGGTCCACAGAACAAGATGCTGCATCCCCTGGAAAAGAGAAGATGTCCCCCCTGGAGCAGTACGAGCGAAAGGTAAGTTAGTCAGACCTGTGAGCTTCTGAGGAAGGAGGGTGCTGGGGTTTGGATTCCTTGTACCGAAGGAAGAGGGGATGAGGGCATGGACTCTGAGATTCCTGGAAAGAAGAAGGCTGCGGGGTGCGTTCTGGTGCCCCTGGGGAGGAGGAGGCTGGGACCCAGACTCCTGGGTTGCTGACACCTCCTGCCCCCTCAGGTGAATGCGTCTGTTCCGAGGGGTTTTCCTTTTCACTCATCGGAGATTCAGAGAGATGAGCTGGTAAGGGGAGGAATATCCCAGGTACCAGGGGGAAACATCAGAGGACAGCAGCTAGGCTGTGACACTCAAGGCCACATGGGACCCTGGTGGGCTTCAAAGATGCTCTCTGCCCATCTTCTCTTCCTGAAGGCACCAGCTGGGACAGGCGTGTCTCGTGAGGCTGTGTCTGGTCTGCTGATCATGGGAGCAGGTGGGGCTTCCCTGATCGTCCTCTCCATGCTGCTCCTGCGCAGAAAGAAGCCCTACGGGGCCATCAGCCACGGAGTGGTGGAGGTGAGAAACTCAAAGACAGGGTCCCAGAGCCTGGGCATGGGTGGGCTGTGAGATCTGCAGGAGGTCCTGGCGCCCCACTATCCCTCTCCTGCCCACCTCACAGGTGGACCCTATGCTGAGCCTGGAGGAGCAGCAGCTCCGGGAGCTGCAAAGACATGGTTACGAGAACCCCACCTACCGCTTCCTGGAGGAAAGACCCTGAGTCTGCCCCCTTCATGCCTTCAGCTGAGCCCAGACTTTCCCTCTTCCTGGAACCCCAGAACCCCAACTCCCAGCATAGGGTAGGGGAGGGACTCTTGCAAAGTTCATTTCACACCCTTTGTGAAGGGGCTGGAAATTCTTATTTCCCCTTTCCATTTCTAAATTCCATCCCTAAGCAGTCCCCAGATATTCCCAGCAGCCTCCCCACATGGGACCTCCTCACCTTAATTTATTTTGTAAGTTAATTTATTCTTCCTTAAGGTGACCGTCATCTTGGTCCTAGTGTCTGTTGTTTCCTGGAGTTCACCCTCCCGCTTTCCCCCTACTAACATCCCAATAAAGTCTTCTTCCCCACCAGGCCATCTATGTTCTATGGGAGAATGAAAGAATTAGTGTGTAATCACAGCTGTACTAGACGCAGGGGTCCTCAAACTGCGCCCGCAGGCCACATGAGGCGGTGTGATTGTATTTGTTCTCGTTTTGTTTTTTTACTTCAAAATAAGATATATATGCAGTGTGCATAGGAATTTGTTCATAGTTTTTTTTTTTTTAAACTATAGTCCGGCCCTCCAACGGTCTGAGGGACAGTGAATTGGCCCCCTGTTTAAAAAGTTTGAGGACGCCTGTTAGAGTGTCCATCCCTGCCCCGGCCGCCTTCGCCTCTTTAAGCCAGATGAGGGAGCTTTAAATCTGGGCGGGGCTTGCCTGATGCTGCGCACCAGGAGTGAGGCCCAGAGGCTCTCTGCACAGACCCAGAAGCTTTCCGTGGTGCTGAATGGGCCATGATTCCTAGACCTCCGTCTGCTTGCTGCCCGCATAGCCCCCAGGGAGGCTGGGCTCTGGCAAGTTTGCCTTGCCTTCTGCCGGCCCTCATACGCAACCACACACAGCATCCATTCCAATCTATGAGCCTTATGAAGGACTGGGAATCTTGAATGATCCTCCTCATTCTCCAACGTCTTCATCCCTTCTTACGGACTCGAAAGGAATCCTCTTGGGACATGAAAATTCCAGTCATGTGTCCCATAGTGGGATATGATATCTGCATGTGCCTGTGAGAATTTATATCCTCATGTCCCATTTTGTGACATGCTGGGGTTAGGCATGTTAGGCATGTCTACATATGTTGTTACCTGTCTCAAGAGGGTGGTTATAAGGATTAAAAGGACTGATGGTGGAGATGTTAGAATTGTGCCTGCCACTTAGCCTGTGTTTAATAAATTTTAAACCAGGCTGGGCACGGTGGCTTGTGCCTGTAGTCCTAGCAGTCTGGAAGTCCGAGGCGGGTGGATTGCCTGAGCTCACAAGTTCAAGAACAGCCCAAGCCAGAGTGAGACCCCATCCTTAAAAAAAATAATAGCTGAGCACTGTGTCAAGCACCTATAGTCCCAGCTACTTGGGAGGCTGAGGCAAAATCACATGACCCCAAGAGTTTGAGGTTGCTGTGAGCTATGATGCCATAGCACTCTACCAAGGGCAACAAAGTGAGACTCTGTCTCAAAAAATAATAATTTTTAAAAAACCATTACAGCAGAAAACACTTATGTAGTGTTTACCCTAGACCGGTGCTCCTCGAGGGCTTTGCATGCATTGGTGCACTTAATCATTACTTCCAGCCCATGGAATAGCTACTGTGACTATCCCTATCTACAGTGGAAAATAGAAAGTTACATCACATGTCCAAGGTCACCATCTAGGAAGGGTCAGAAGTAGGAGGAATTTAACCCCAGGAATCTTGGCTCCTGCACCCATAACCTTGGCTACTTTCCTAACCTGCTGTCTTTAGTAATTCAGGGCTGTCCCATATGGTGTTCAGATTGTGCGCTGCAATTTCCAGGTGATATTTTTAGTTTACTAGACATTGTAGATTAGGTGTTTTACCACAACAGCCCAGCAGAGGTCAGTAATGGTGTGTGTGTGTGTGTGTGCGCGCGCGCGCTGCTGTGTTGTGTTCAAATGTCAGTATATGGGACAACTTTTCTGACAAGACTTGGGGGAAGGAGCACCTACTTCTAATTCTCCCAAAGGACCTATGAGCTAGCAGTGTCTGTTCATAACGTATGTATGTAAATACAGGTCACATATATTAAATATACACCTGGTAGGTGTTAAGAGGATGATGCCTTCATAATGCAAGGTGAATGCAAAGCCACCTTAGAGAACTCAGTTTGCACCATCATTCAGATACTGGGTACACTTGAGTTATACTCAGATGAGCCTAGCAGAATTGTATCACTAACACCATAAACAGGGTAAATGCTGTCTTCGCGTTTTCACAACCAACAGTGATCAACAGGCTAACAGTAGGTAAGACGCTCCAAGCAGGTGGGACAGGAACTGAATGGCCATTTTGCTCAATATGGTCAGTGTGTTCTTGCCTAATAAAGTTTACATGTCCATGGCAGCTCTTGAGTAATTTTAAAACATTGTTATTGAAACTTCAGAAGGAGGCTCGGCACCAGCCACATGCACCGAGGGTGGCGGGTTCGAACCTGGCCCAGACCAGCTAAACAATGACGACAACTGCAGCAAAAAAAATAGCTGGGCGTTGTGGCAGACACCTATAGTTCCAGCTACTCCGGAGGCTGAGGCAAGAGAAATCGCTTAAGCCCAAGAGTTTGAGGTTACTGTGAGCTGAGACGCCACAGCACTCTACTGAGGGCGATATAGTGAGACTCTGTCTCAAAAAAAAAAGAAAGAAATTTCAGAAGGAAAAAATGAATTTGCTATTGTTTATTTGATGCTCTTTTGCACCTAAGCCACACTTCTTTTCCTGGTGAAGATGATTTTGTTAACTCTTCTTTTATAATGTTTCTTAAGGACATTCTATTATGTTAGTGGTGTGTGTATGCACACGCATTTTTTTAAAATTTAGATTAATATGAGGGTAAAATGATTAGGTTACAATGTTTTCATTTTTGTTTTGTTTTTTTGTGGGTGGAGTGTGTTAATACATGTCTTAATTTGAGCTGTTATAACAATACCACAGACCAGGTGACTTGAACAACAAATACTAATTTCTCACAAGTTCTAGAGCAGTGACTTCAACTGGTGTGCCGTGAGAGGATCTTAGATGTACTGCAAAAATTTTTAAAGATCACTACTTCCATTATTTCTGAAAGAAGTTCAAAGCACAGTAAGTATATCCTCCCCCCCTTTTTTTTCCTCAACATAATTTAAGTGTGCCTCAGAAGTTTAACTTATAGGTTCAAGTGTGCTATGAGCTTAAAAAAGAAAAAGTTGAAAAACACCATTCCAGAGGCTGGGTAGTCCAAGATCAATGTGCCAGCAGACCCAATGTCTGATGAGGGCACTCCTGGTTTGTAGGTGGCCATCTTCTTGCTGTCCTCGCCTGGCAGACAGCAGACAGAAGAGAAGCTCTCTCATGTCCCATCTTCTAAAGACACAAACCCCATAATGAGGACCCCACTCTCATGACCTAATTACCTCCCGAAGGCCCGACCTCCTAACACCGTCCGCTTGAGGAGTTAGGATTTCAACATGTAAATTTGGGGAGGGGAGCAAACATACAATCTATAACAACACAAATTAAGATATCTCTCTATTTATCACTATTTTTTTTGAGACAGAGTTTTGCTCTGTTGCCCAAACTAGAATGCTGTGGCATCAGCGTAGTTCATAGCAACCTCAGATCCTCCTGCCTCAGCCTCTAGAGTGGCTGGGACTACAGGTACCGCCACAATGCCTGGGTAGTTTTTCTACTTTTGGTAGAGACAGGGGTCTCACTCTTGCTCAGGCTGGTCTCGAACTTCTGAGTTCAAACAATCCACCTGCCTTGGCCTTCCAGAATGCTGGGATTACAGGCGTGAGCCGTGATGCCCTGCCTGGGATATATATCTTATATGTTAAGAAAATCTCAGATGCCATCAGTGATGAGAAATAGCATTATTTTAGGTACTACAGAGGAAAAAAAGGCAAAACATAAGCTATACACAATTGACTGTTAAGACGAATTCTAATTAAATTATTAAAATCTAATTAAATTCTTAAAATATAGCATATAGCTGAACACAGTGGCTTATGCCTGTAATCCTAGCACTCTGGGAGGCCAAGGCAGGAGGATTGCTTGAGCTCAGGAGTTCAAGAGCAGGCTGAGCAAGAAAGAGTGAGCCCCATTTCTACTAAAAATAAATAGAAAAACTAGCCCAGCATTGTGGTGGGTGCCTGTAGTTCCAGCTTCAGGATGTTGAGGCAAAAGGATTGCTTGAACTCAAGAGTTTGAGGTTGCTATGAGCTATGACCCCACAGCATTTTACCCAGGCCAACAGAGTGAGACTCTACCTCAAAAAAAAAAGAAAAAAAAAAGTAATACAGCATATTCCTATGAAATCTTCCTGGGCCAGCTGCCTCTGTGTGAGTACAAACAAGAGCATGAATATGCTGGTCCAAGGCAGCTGGCGTTGGAGACTTAGCACCAGGGCCCCTGACAACTCTGCCCTTGTAAGGTGCCCTCTACACTGACTCCGCACTTGGCCACATGACTGACTTTGATCAGAGGAATGTCCGCACAACTCAAGCAGGGACATGCTCTCTTGGAACTGTCCCTCTTGGAGCCCCTGAGCCGCCACGTGAAGAGATCTACCTACACTCCTGGACCACACGGAGAAATTCTGGGCCTGCACCCAGGAGTTCCAGCCACTTCAGCCAAATCATTAGACATGTGAGTGAAGCTGTCTCAGATTTCTGGCCCCATCAGGCCTCCAGTGACTGCAGCACATGAGTGACCAAAGCAGGAGAATAGAGCTACCAGCTGAGCCCAGCCCTGATTGCAGAATCATAAACAAAGGTGGGGTGGTGTCTTTTTATCACATTTGTAGAGACAGGGTCTGGCTTGAACTCCTCACCTCAGACAGGCTGGTCTTGAACTCCTCACCTCAAGGATCTTCACATGACCCTCTCACCTTGGCCTCCAAAATGCTGGGATTACAGCTATGAGCCACTGTACCCAGCCAGAGGAGGGCTGGGGCTTTTTTGTTTGTTTTGTTTTTTGAGACAAGAGTTTCACTGTGTCACCCTCGGTAGAACGGTGTCACAGCTCACAGCAACCTTAAACTCTTAGGCTTAAGCGATTCTCTTGCCTCAGCCTCCCTAGTAGCTGGGACTACAGGCGCCCACCACAACACCTGGCTATTTTTTCTTGCAGTTGTCATTGTTGTTTAACAACCAGGCTGGGTTCAAACCCGCCAGCCTAGGTGTACATAGCTGGTGCCTTAACCACTGTGATATGGGTACCAAGCCAGAGGGGGCTGTTTTTAAAAGCCTTAGATTTTGGGGAGAGACACTGGCATGTGCCCTGAAGTGTGCTAAAATACACTTAGTTTATTATCTATGAGAGGTTCCAAGTAGAGTAGCCATGATAGTGTCAGAGGGATTTGTGGGGTAGGGGCTCCTTAGGTGCTTAGATCTTCGTGGAGGCCAGAGCAAAGGCCACGGGGCAAGTAGAAGGGGGCACTGTGGAGATTCTCTGTCTTAGTTTGGTTTTCTCCAGAAGCAGACACTCATTAAGGGTTTAGGGCAAGTTTATTTGGAAGAAATGGGGAACATCTAGAGAGGAGGTGGGAAGAGAAAAGGGAAAGCAGCCAGTAAAAGGTGTTTTATCAAGCCCATGCCACTTTGGGGAACCAAAGCTTCTTTCTACTGGGGAGCGTGCACTTCTGAGTTAGCACAACCTAGAGGTGAGGGACCTGGGATATTTATACACCATCTCCTGTCAGACATTGGCTGAGGGCTGCTGGCATGGGAAGTGGGCATGAACTCTTGGCTTTCAAGACTTGCCAGACTCACACCCAGAGCAGAGTGGCACCAGTGGTCTGAGAATGCCCACACGCAAAGGTTCAGGTGCTGAAACTGCAGGCAGGCCTCTGTGTGTTGACAGGCAAAGGAGGAGGCGACATGGACTGGCCCCCACAGTGGCTGCTGCAGGCCCCAGCCAGGCACATGCATCAAACACAGCTGCTCCCCTGCACTCCTGGCCCCCAGAGATCAGACAAGACAGTTCTAGTCCAAATCAAGTTTAATAGGGAGTTTCAGAGATGCTGAGACTAGGAAGGGCTTCACTGTGAATGCTGAGGTCTGGGACAGGGCCCAGTTAAGTTCTGAATATGGAAGCAGAAACTCTAATCCAGAGGTTCCTTCTTATGTATCTGGTTTAGGACCCAGGAGGTCCTGGGGAAGTTAGGACTATCTTAGAAGCCCTGCTAGGATGGTATTGGGATCCCTAAGTACCACGTAGGGGGATTACATCTGGGTTTCTGGATACGAAGAATTCAGTGAGGGGAGAGAACCCCAACAGGTCCCAGCAAGGACAAGGTGAAAGGCTGAGGGTGTTTTACAAAAACAATCAAGGAGCCTTGATTTCACAGAAATCATAAAAAGGGCTCCTTGTGGGTGGGGGAGGCGTGTCACATCATCCCAAATATTGGGGACTGTTCACCCTTCAGCAGCCATTTTGGGGTTTTAATGTAAGACCCTAATGGCAGGATATTCTACATACATTATCATGGTTTTGCACATTAGCATACGCTGGCTGTCCCACAGGACGGTGGGGACTGGAAAAATCAGTCCAGGTTCTGGGTTTGAGTCCTAAGAGGACAGGCCTGATGGTGCCACACGGCTCCTCTTCAATAGCTGCCGGAGCTGTGGACAAGGCAAGGCAGAGTGAGCAGGCTTGGGGCTGGAGGGAGAGGGGAAGGGAGGCGGTATGCGGGGAGGGCTGAAAAGGAGTTGAGGGGGGTCAGGTGGATCTCAAAGTCGGGTCCAGAGTCAGCACTGGGCTGGAGGTAAAAGTCTGGGTTCAAATGCTGAACCAGAACTGGAGACAAGTGAAAGATGCTCCTGGCTGGGGGTTCCCACCCTGGGGTTAACACCAAAGGGAAGAAGCAAGGGGGTCAGAAGTCACATTTGAGGTCCGGACCCAGGGCTAGGGGCAGGGGACCAGAGGTCATACTTGGGGATTAAAGGTCAAACCTTGAAGTCAAGATTCACCTTAGGGGTAGGGGTCAGTGGAGTACTAGAGTCAGGGCTCCAACATGGAGGTCAGAGGTCACATTTTGAAGTCAGGGTTGGCTAAGGGTTGAGGTCACCTTCCAGAATTATAAACCACCCTCTAAAGTCAGGTTTGGGTAGAGAGGTAGGGTCATGCTGTTAGCTCAGAGGCCATGCTGAAGCTAGGCCCAGCGCTTACCCCCTCGGGGCCCGGCCCAGACCGCAGCAGGTGCACGGGCTGCTCATTCTCCAGGTTGCGCAGTGTTGGGTCTGCCCCGGCTGCCAACAGGCGTCTCACGATGGCCTCCTGGGGTGGCCCAGGGGGCAGGGCAGCCGCCATGTGGAGGGCTGTGTTCCCATGGGCCTGGAACGATGAAGACAGGGCTGATCAGGATCCTGACTGAGCTGGCCTAGGCCCTCCCAACTGCATCCTGCATCAGCCGTGTCCTACGCTTGCCCCTTCAGAGCCACATTCCACGTCCCTCTGTGTCCACGTTCTACACACTTCCCCAGGGTCTGTTTCCCTCCTGCACATCCCCTTCAGGTCCCACACATCGTCCTGTCTATGTCCATAGCCCACAGGGCCCCCAATGTCTCATTTCTGCCTCTGCCACATCTCCCACAATCGGCATGCCCCACCCTAGGCCCCCACCTTCATGTTGACAAAGGCCCGCAGGTCTCCTCGTGGCAGCTCCAGCAGCAGCTGAACCACGGTAGGATTGGCAGCCTGCACAGCCAAGTGCAGGACTGTCTTGTTGCTCTTGATCTCCTGTGGGGAGAGGAATGGCAGAGGTTGAACCACTCTGCACACCCAGGCCCACTCTCAGAACCCAGAAGCCTTGAGATACCCTGGCCTTCCCCCACCAAGCCGTCAGGAGTGCCCTGTTCAGCTGTATGTATTGAGCACAAAACAGCACTATGTGTAAGGCATGCCGTCCACACCACACGTCTCACAGAATATACATTTATTCCTCCCCAGCCCCTAGTCACAGGTCAACTAACACACGAAAATGTACCGTGACCTAAAGGGACTGTACTTGATCTACAAGGGCACAGTCAGGCAGCATTTATCAGCACACCAGCTACTATCATAACAGTGCACCGCAACATTGAGCTGTTCTCTTCCTATTTGGGGAAAAATAAAAGACATTTTCTAAAATGAAACTTACATTATGTATCTCTAAGGAGTTTATAATGATAAGCAACATGATGAGTTTTATGTGCTTGTAGAAGGCAAAACAACCTAGTTTGTGCATCAAATAAATTATGAAGAGAAGACAAAGCTATCGATTAAGAGGGGCTTTCAAAGATATATCATAATATATGGGCTTTATTTGAATCTTGATTTTTTTTTTTTTTTTTTTTGAAGACAGAGTCTCACTATGTCACCCTTGGTAGAGTGCCATGGCGTCACAGCTCACAGCAACCTCAAATTCTTGGGCTTAAGCAATTCTCTTTCCTCTGCCTCCCAAGTAGCTGGGACTACAGGTGCCCACCATAACAACACCTGGCTACTTTTCTGTTGCAGTTGTCACTGTGGCTTAGTTGGCCTGGGCTGGGTTTGAACCTGCCAGCCTCAGTGTATGTGGCTAGAGCCATAACCACTGTGCTACGGGCACTAAGCCCTGAATCTTAATTTTTTTTTAACTAAAAAAAAAAACAAAACAACTTTAGCATCAAAAGGAAATGTGAATACAGCCAAAATATTTGATAGTAAGATTATCATTCATTTTTTAAGGCTGAATAGGATTGAAGTTAAAAGGCATACAAATATTTGGGAGACGTCAAACCAATCTTTACACCCAGGCCCCCCTCACACATATTTGTATTTCTTTTCTTTCTTTCTTTCTTTTTTTTTTTTTTTTGTGAGACAGAGTCTTACTTGGTTGCCCTTGGTAGAGTATTTGTATTTCTATACAAATATTTATAGAAAAAATTATATGCTTGGATTTGCTTAAAAATAACACAGAAAAGTGAGAAAGTGGAGTGGTTGTGAGTTGCTGGTTATCAATGGTGGATGCATGGTATTCATTTTCTGCACTTTTCTAAACTCAAAACATTTAATGAAAAGAAATTTTTTGTGTGTGGATGTTTAAGCATCTAGCTGCCTGTGAAGGAGCTACAGGAAATGAATATAACATAATTCAGAGCTGAGTTCTAAGGTCAGACTTAGAACTGTGTTTAGACTTAGAACCCAGATTTGAACTGGGCTGAAATCCCCTTTCTGACACTTACAAGCTATAAGATTTGTTTTGTTTTGTTTTTTGTTTGGTTTCTTTTTCCAAGACAGTCTCACTCTGTTGTGTTGGCTGAAGTGCAATGGCATCATGATAGCTCAGTGCAACCTCCAATTCCTGGGCTCAACTGATTCTCCTGTATCAGCCTCCCAAGTAGCTGGGATTACAGGTGGGCACCACCACATCAGGCTGATTTTTCTGTAGAGACAGGGTCTCGCTCTTGCTTCGGCTAGTCGTCAACTCCTGAGCTTAAACAATCCTCCTGCCTTGGCCTCCCAGAGTGCTAAGACTACAGGCATGAGCCATGGTACCTGGCAACATGCTATAAGATTTCTGACCCTCTGTGCCTCTCAGTTTCCTTATCAGTGAAACAGGGAAAGTAATAATAGTACACACGTGTAAGGGTGTTTGGGAGGATTCAATAAGCTGATCTATGAGACGTGGTTCTTATGACTAGGAAGTGCTTGATAAATATATACTGAAATCAGTAATATTATTTCCAGTTGACAACTAGGGCACAGAAAAGTGAAGTGATGTGCACGAAAGTGAAGTGAAGGTCACACAGCCAGGAAGGCAAAGTCAGCATTTGTTAGGAGCCCTCCTGGACATTCAGGTAGCTCTATCCTGCACATGCTCCCAAGGGCCAGCCACACACAACCAGCTCACCTGGCTAGTGTGATCGGCACCCATGTACAGTAACATCTTGACACAAGTCAGCCTATCTTGGGCTTGAGTACTCAGCATCCGAGAAGAGAAGTCAGGCGGACGCATAGCAACGTTGAGAGCCAGGATAGCTGTGTGGAGTGGGGTGAGGCCTGAAGAACAGAGATAGTGAGAACACTACATCTGGGTTACCCAATCTACTCAGTCTCTACCACAACAGCCCTCCCCACATCAACTTACCCTCAAAGTCTCTGACTTCAAGGTCAACCTGAATCCCTGAGTTAAATACAGCCTGGAAGGAAGAGAAGGCAGAGTGCAGGTAAGGGTCTCCCCAGACCTCCTAACCCTGGCAATCAGTCTCCCCCAGACACTCCACATGCCAGCTGGACATACCGAGAGGACTCCCGGGAGCCCGTAGGTAGCAGCCACATGCAAGACAGAACGTCCCTGATGGTCAGTGGCATTGGGTTCTGCTCCCAGGCTCAGAAGATCCTGCACAATCAGGGGCTGATTGGCAGCAGCAGCCACCAGGAGAGGGGTCTGCAGGTCACAGAAAAGGTCAGTCTGGGCCCCCAGCATCCTCCCTTCTGAAAACCAGGAACCCGGATTCCCAGCTGCCTCTGCCCTCAGACCCAGAAGTTCAATTCCCAATCCCCTCTTCACTAGGATCCAGAAATCTATGCCCTAAGCTCTCTGCTCCCTGAACCCAGAAGACAAGGCCATAGCCCTCACCTTGCCTTTATGCTCACGAATGTCCAGATGTCCATACACCTGGAGCACCTCAGCCGCAGCATATGCTGCCCAGCGCAGACCCCGAGCCACAAACAGGTGCAGGAGCCTGAGGACAGGTGGGGGACAGCAGTGAGAACAGCCCCCAGCTGAGACAAGAGTCTGCAGACTCCTTCCAGACTCCTTCCCCTATACTCACGTGTCCCCCTCCTCATCCTGGGCCAGCAGCTGTTGTGGTCCCAAAGCCAGCATGTGAGCTCGGGCTGCATCCAGAGATGGCCCAGTGACTGCAGAGGGCAACTGTGGAGGTCCTGAGGGGAGCCCAGAAACTCTCCAGGATCCAGCTTGTGACAGGGGAGGGTCTGTATAGAGCTGAGTGTCCGGGGCCTCCTGAAATGTGAGATGGTGAGGGGAGCCAGTCAACTGAGAATTCCCCCTTCCCAACCCACCACACACAGACACCTACAGAGCCCATGATCAAGTGGCTGGGTATGCCATGTGACCTTGAACCTTTAGGCTTCAGTTTTGCCCACTGCGGAACTGGGATCTTAATTCAGCCCCAGACGTCTCAGAATAATGCATGAGGACAACTGGAAATTTTTAGGGGCCCTTCAGTATCCTGTCCCCACTGTGTATCTCACCTCCATCCCCAGGGGTAATGGACACAGCCGCCCTGGGTCCGAGGGTGAGTAGAAGTCAGGAGTCGGGAAACCTTCAGCAGCAGAAGCAGGGTAAGAGTAGGGACTGTCTGTGTAGGCAGTATGCGTGTTGGGGTCCCAGTCTGAAAAGCCCATAGGGGAGGCCAAGGTGCCAAATCCAGAACCCACAGTCTCCTGGTGTGCTGGGAAGTGAGGATGGCCTGCATGCAAGAGGAGGGGCAGGAGCAGGTCTGATTACCCAAGTTGTGGGAGTCACAGCAGGGCTGGAGGACCTACAGTCTCTCCAGGTGCTGAGAGCTAGTACTCTGAGACACCAGGGTCTGGGAGCTGGACTCCTGGGGCACCACAAGGCGGGGCCCCTGGGACTCTGAAAGACTATGTGCATAGACTACCATGCTCCAGAGAATCTGTGAGATCAAACTGCTACTGAGTCCCAGAAAGAATGAGGGCCTGACTCCTAGATGCCCCAAAGTCTTGCAAGTCGGGATGTTTGAATCCCTGAAGGAAGCTGGGGCAGGGAGCTCAGAGAACCAGGCAAGGTTCCAGACTTACCAGGATCAGCCTCATTCACAGATGGAGTCAGGGGCTGGGATAAGGGAGACGAGAACTGCCCCTGTGGAGGTATAAGCAAAAAGGAACAAAGGTGAATTTAACTGACTGATTCTCAGCATCTGTCCCTGACCTATAGGGCATCTTCCACCGAACCACATCTCTTATCAGCCCTGAGAGCCCAGTAAGTCCCCTCTGGACAGCACAAGGCCTCAGGGAGTTGTAGTTCGCAGGCCTTCCTGGGCCTCACCTGCACCCCACCCGTGTCAGGCTGCTGCTGGCGGCGCCTCCGTTCTTCCAGGAGCTTCTTCACCGTCTGTGTCGAGCAGTGGCTGCGCTCATTCTGACTCACTGAAGGGTGGGGAGGAAAGGCGGAAGACATCAGGGGTCCTTAAGTCACACAAATGCACGGGGGCGGGGTGGATTTGAGCGCCCTCCTCGCCCTCCCGCGCGGAAAAACTAGCACATTGATACCGCCTGACTACTCCAAAGCCATTAGAAGATTCTGGGTGGGGCGTCCGCCCCCGCCGTTTCCTTCCCTTTGCTCCGCACTTTCCCTCCGACCCAACTTTCCACCAGCGTGGTGGAAACTGAGGAAGGGGGAGGAGAGCGATCCTCTACAGTACCCCTCCCTCCCAACTTCCGTTTAAAAGTCCCACCCCCAGATTCTCCCAGTCCAGAGGCCTGGGGGTAGCAAGGCATCACTCCCTGGGGACGCATATCCGAGTTCCCAACATCATTTTGCCTAAGAAGCTGACCTGCTCCTCTTTCCCCAGAGACACTCTCCCTGAGGAACCTAGCTGGTCAGGGATCCAGAGGGCCCCCCACCTCCATCCCTTCGGACTCGGCCGTCTAGGAGGCCAGTACTCTCTTCCCCAGGACCCCAGGAGTTCAGGCCCTTGGCCTCCTCCTCTCTAGGACCAGCGAGTCCCGGATCCCACACTCCTCACGACTCTGGAAGAGAGGACTCCACCCTCAACCCTCATCCTTCCGAGCCTGGGCTCCGGAGGCGGAAGGGTTAAACGAGCCGGGGCCTACTCGGAAACTGCCCGACGCGACGCGCTGACGTCACGGCGCTCGCGCAAGGGAATCTTCCACCTGCATCTTCCCTTGAGCTCCTGTGCCCCAGGTGTCCCGCTCCGCAGTGGGCGCGCGGCGGAGTGTGGCGCTCGTGGAATCCCCGCACGTGGGGAATTCCTACTCAGCCCTGGACTGTGGCTATCTGGGAAATCCCGGGGCGGGGTGGGGCGGAGTCAGGGTCACGGCCGCCGTGGACCCCAGTGGCTGGGCGGGACCTTCCCCCACTGAGGCGGGAGGTGATTTTAAACAACCACGACCCCTTAGCCGGCCGTGGTGGCTGGGCCTGTAGTCCCAGCTACTCGGGAAGCTGGGGCAGGAGGGTGGCTTGAGCCCACTGGCTTGAGGCTGACGTCATGGCACTCTAGCCTGGGTGACAGAGTGAGTCTCTGTCTCAAAAAAATAAACATGCAAAACACTACTATATCCCGAGTACTCAGTGCAGCCATCCCTAGGGGACGGAGTCTCGGCCGCCGGCCCCACTGCCCACAGGACCCAGGAGTCCAGCCTCCCAAGCCCATTCACCTCCCGGACCCAGAATTCTGGATTCCCAGCCCCCTACGCCCCCAGGACCCAGAGGCCAGGTTCCCAGCCTCAACTCCCCTACGACCGAGGAGTCCCAGCCCCCAGTCCCCTCCAAACACTCAGACCCCCGCTCTCTCTAGACCCAGGACTTGACGCTCCAGCTCCGTCCCTCAGAGACTCAAGAGCTGGATCCCCAGCCCCTCACTCTCCTGAGTAGCTGAGAGTGCCCTCTCCCCACCCATTACCTCGAGGATTACGTGGCGCGGATTGCGGGCCCCCAGGGCCGCGGCCTCGGCGCTGCGCCAGTCTCGCTATTTCCCCGCGGAGCCACCGCCGGGTCCCCGATCTTGGATCGTGGTCCCCCGCGAGTTTTTAAACTGAGCGTTCTGGCACCGCCCAGCCCTGGGCAGGGCCCGCCCACAGGCCTGGGAGTCCCCGTGTCGCGCCCCAGCAAACCCAGTCTGAGAGGGCGGGTCTGAATTGGAAGGCTGGACTCAGGAGTCCCGGGAGCTGGGGGTACAGATCCGGGTCTGAGGGAGCCTTTGTATAACGGACTCCGGAAGAAGGGGGCACTGGAGTCTGGACTTCTGGGTCTCTGTCCAAGGAGTGTACTGGAGGCTTTGACTCCCAGGTCCTAGCCGGAGGGCAAGAGGAGGTGGTGGGGGGACAGTATTACAGGGTCCTGGGGGAGGGAGAGGACTGGAGGTCCGGACTCCCTGATCTCCAGGGAAGAAAAATCTGTAGGTAAGGGTAAGGGTAGGTATTCTGAAGTTTCTCCCTCTTCCCTACGTCATATTCTCCTTTTTTCAGAGGTCAAGTTTCACTTATGCATTCATTATGTAAAATAAAATTTTTTTTTGTGACAGAGTCTTACTTTGTCGCCTTCCATAGAATGCTGTGACGTCATAGCTCAACAGCAACCTCCAACTCTTGGCCTCAAGCCTCTGAGTAGTTAGGACTAGAAGTGCCCAACACAATGCCTGACTAGGTTTTCTATTTTTATTTATTTGTTTCTTGAGACAGAATCTCACTCTGTGCCCTGGGTAGAGTGCTGTAGCATCACAGCTCACAGCAACTTCAAACTCTTTTTTTTTTTTTTTTTTGTAGAGACAGAGTCTCACTTTACCGCCCTCAGTAGAGTGCCATGAAGTCACAGGACTCACAGCAACCTCCAGCTCTTGGGCTTACACGATTCTCCTGCCTCAGCCTCCAGAGCAGTTGGGACTACAGGTGCCCGCCACAACGCCTGGCTATTTTTTTGTTGCAGTTTGGCTGAGACTGGGTTTGAACCCGCCACCCTTGGTATATGGGGCCGGGGCCCTACTCACTGAGGGCTGCCCTCAAGAGATCCTCTTTTCTCAGCCTCTGGAGTAGCTGGGACTACAGGCGCCCTCCACAATGCCTGGCTATTTTTAGAGACGGGGTCTCACTCTTGCTCAGGGTGGTCTTGAACTGGAGAGCTCAGGCAATCCACCTGCCTTGGCTTCCCAGAGTGCTAGGATTACAGGCATTAGCACGTCCCTTGTAAAATAATTTACTACTTTGCTAGCCGCCCTGGTGGAGCTGTGAACTAAGTAGGCAGGCATTCCCAGCCCTCCAGCTGACAGGCATTCCAGTGGGAGGCTGTTCTCAGTTTCCCCCTGGTGAGTAGCCCCAGCACTGACCATACTGACCACGTTTCTCCCCTACTTTCAGACTCGGTGCTCTCCTGCGGCTCCTTCCCTGCTGGCTCCTCCTCCTCAGTTTCCCTGGCTGGTTCCTCCTCTCATTTTGTGGGAGGTGGGGGGTTCTCTGTACTCACTTCCTTGGTGATCTCATCCAGTCCTGTGGCTCTAAATACCATCCATAAGCTATCAACCTCCAAATTTACATCTTCAGGCCAGAGTTATCCCCTGAATTCATAAATGCAGCTGTGATCATTCCACATCTCCACAGGGAGATTATCAAGGGCATTTCCAGCTCAGTGTAGCCAAAACTTGGCACTCTCCCCTCAAGCCTGCTCCCTCCCCCCCATCTCTGTTAGTGGACACTCTGTCTTTTTAGTTTTTCAAGCCAAAAGACTTGGCCATACTGGATCTCTCATACACACCCACAATCCAGCAAATTTCATCAGCAAATTTCGATGGCTCTACCACCAAAATACTTTCAGATCTTCCTGGCACCCACACTCTGGTCCCCCCGTCACTCCCACCTGGACCATCACAGAAGCCTCCCTGGTCTCTCTTACCCTCCCCCCAGTTTGTTCCCCAAAGGCAGTAACGGAGCCACCCTGCCACCACCACACACACACACACACACACACACACACAGGAAGCAGATGGCTTGCCACCAGCAGGGTGACATCCGCTATTGCTCTTCTCTACTCCCCCACTGTTCTTCAGGACTTCTCTGGACCACAGTTCTTTGCCAGACCCTTGCAGGCCCCAGCCCACCATGGTCACTCCAGGCCACATTCTGCTCCTACTTTTGCTCCCAGGTGAAGCCAGCAGTTATGGGGGATGACAGGCAAAGCCTCTGACTTGGGTGACATCTGAAGGGAGGTGTGCTGAGAGTGGGGTCCTTCTCTCTGTGCCCCTTCCCTTCCTGGAGATCCATTCAGCTTCCGAGTCTTTGGGGGGAGTGGAAGGCAAGGTGGGGACTCCCGGGGTAGCTGTTGCCTGTTAATCTCCCCTTCTCACTGCCAGGTCTCTGCTGCTACTTCCAATTTCCCATCCCTCTCTGCCTCTGGGAGCTTCCCTTTCCATTTGTGCCCCCTTCCCCATCCTGTTTTTCCCCCCACTCATCCACCTTCTCTCTTTCCACAGTGGCTACAGCTCAGACGACCCCAGGTGAGAAATCAATCCCTCCCTGTTACCATGGTGTCAGGTACCACGTCCCTCCCAAAGCTTGGCCTGAGGGGCCCCAACACCCCAGTGATTCTCCTCTCTTATCCCCAAATCAGAGCCCTCAGAGGATCTGCAGGCTTCTTGGAGTCCCATCTTGCCTTCCTCACCACCAAATCAAGGTTCCAGGGAATCAGGGACCCCTGGGCTCTCTTGGGAGTTCCCAAAGCCTCCCACATATGCCCAGTGTGCAGCCCCGAGGTTCCTGGGACACGCTGGCCTCTCTGGCTCTTCATCTCCCCGTCCATTCCCCAAGTGCAAGGGAATCTGGGCTCTGCCTCCCTCAAAAGGGACTTCCTCTTCTATGACCAAGAAGAGCCCCAGGATCCAGAACACGCCTGAGCTGCCTTCTGTCTCGCCCCCACACTGCAGGTTCCTGTTCTGGATGTGGGCCCCTATCCTTGCCGCTCCTGGCAGGCCTGGTGGCGGCTGATGCAGTCATATCACTGCTTATTGTAGGGGCAGTGTTCCTGTGTGCTCGCCCACGAAGCAGGCCCACCCAAGGTGAGGGCAGGGACAAGGCGGGTCTGCAGGGGGGGTGGTATCCCTAGGGAGGGGGCCCGTGGGAGCGGACCCCTGGGGAAGCCCTAGAGGAGGTGCTGGGGAAACCCTGGGGGAGGTGTTTAGGGGAACTCCTGAGGAAACCCCTGAGGTAGGGGGTCCCCGGGGAGTTGGAGATGTGGGGTAAGTGGTGGGTGGTCATGCTTCTTGCTTTTTCTCCCCCACCCCCAGAAGATAGCAAAGTCTACATCAACATGCCTGGCAGGGGCTGACCCCCTGTAACTTCGACCTTTGACTTCTGACCCTCTCATACCAGGCGATGTGTGGTGGTACAAGAACACCCTCCCCACTTTGGGATTGGAATAAAGCAATGGAAATACCGGTAGTTTCATTCTTTCTCAAGGAACTCCACAGTTCCCAAAGCCACTCTCTCATTTAGCTGTTTCTGGGCCCAAGACCCCCTCAGGTCTCCACATATCTACATCCTCTAAGCCCAAGAAACTGGCACAACTCAACAATGCTTTTGTGCTTCATGTTTATTTGGAGGCAGCAGTAGGGAGAGGTGTGATAGCTCAGGGAAGGCACTCTGTAGATATATATCTTGGTAGGAGTAGGAATGAGGTACTTGGTGGCCATCAGGAATGACTGGATCCAGGAATCCGGTTGTTGACCATCATGATTTGGTTCATTTGTAATATTGCCTCTGTGTGTTGAGGTCACTGTAGACATCTGACCTCTGACCCTGGAGCTCCTAAAGGGATGGAGCCATCAGTGAAAGGGGTCCACCAAATAAACTTAAAACAAACCTAGCCTTCTTCCAGCAGCCTGCAGTACCCCTGGCAGCTTCTTCAACCTTGTAGCCACAGAAGAGAGCTGGATTTTATTCAAGTGTGTTCATTATTCCCCTTTCCACTCTGCCTCATCATTATGCCCCAGCCTCAGGGCCTTGGCACGTGCTTTTTCCTCCCCCTGGAACACCACTCCCTGGATCTTTTGTCTCCTCTCCCTTCAAGTCGCAGCTCACATCGCCTCCTCAGAGATGCATTTCTCAATGGCCCCGATGATAGTTTCTCCTCCACCACCCCAGTCACTGTCACAACTGCCTTCTGTATTTCCTTCACTATGCCTCCCAAAATGATTTTTTTTTTTTAAGATGGAGTCTCACTCTGTGACTTGAGTAGTGTGCTGTGGTGTTGTAACTCACAGCAACCTCAAACTCATGGGCTCAAGCAATCCTCCTGCCTCAGCCTCCTGGGTAGCTGGGACTACAGGTACCTGCCACAATGCCTGGCTAATTTTTCTATTTTTAGTAGAAACAGGGTCTCACTCTTGCTCAGGCTGGTCTGGAACACCTGAGCTCAGGTAACCCACCCATCTCAGCTTCCCAGAGTGCTAGAATTACAGTGTGAGCCACCACTCCTGGCCTCCCAAAATGATTTTATTGCTTAATTTGTTTCAAGTCTTCCCAACTAGGGTGGAAACTCTGCTGCACTATCTAGTACACACAAGTGCTCGACACCACTGAAGGAATGGAATGAATAAAGTGGGCCTTTGCCCTCAAATTTCACTGCCCGCAGTAAGTAGAAAGCCCCCTGGGTCTTCTGGACCTCACAGAACCAAACTCAAGATTTTTATACTGCACAAAGCAACTTTTTGTCCACAAGTGAGGCAAACAGGCAAAGCTGATTGCAGACAATAAATGGACTTCAACAAAGCAAAGCATGATTTGCAAAGGATCTGTGGTCCCAAGGGGCAGGCCTCAGACACAATCCCTGACATTATATACAAATGACTAGTCTGGGTGTGCATTTTTCTGGGGAGGAGTCTCAGAGGATCTCATGACCCCCCACTAAAGGATTAAGAAGAAACCTTGACAGGGACAGGGAGAGATGGCTGGATACCCCTCTCTGTATCATGGTTACTAAGAAGGGCTCCAAGGATAATTGCAGCATCCCAATATGACATTCATGATTGTATATTTTGGGGGATAGATTTTTCTGAGAAGCCACTAGCTTTTGTCAGCTTCTCAGAGGGATACAAGACCCTCCCCTCCACACCCCTCCGAAAATTCTAGGACTCTTCTCTGTAGAGTTATCAAACTTGGGCTGAATTATATGCCCTGCCCTGTTGAGAGCTTCTCTCAGAAATCAGCCTGTCCTAGGGCCAGGCTTTTTCCAGAGTAGTTCAGGGCCTGCCTTCTGGTAAGGCCTGCACTTGCCCTTACAAAGGCAAGGTCACTCATTTATTTCCTCTGCACATTTTAAGCTAAGCATAAGGATGTGGTTGATAATTGAATGCAGTTTCGGACAGATACCCCTTTGCCTTCAAGGTTTGGGGCTGGGGGGAGCTGATGGGCAAGTGGCTTTAGGGTCCCCAGGCGGGTATGGTGGGGAGATTTAAAACACCCCAGGGCAGGAGTGAGATGTGAGGAAAAAAGTCTACTTTTCTCACCTGGTAAGGGGACTCGGTCTCAGTGATACGCTGTTTCCGGGTCATTGCTGGAGTAGGAGGAAGGGGGCCGCAGGGTGCAAAGATAGACAGGGACTCTTTTGTTATTTCAAAACCAGCCCCTCCATTCCTGTCTCTCTGGGTGTCCTTGACCCAGAGCTTACCCACCCTCCACCAGGCAAGTCCTCAAGTGTCCCAGGCTGGCCCCTGCCAGCCCCACTCACTCTCCACAGCCCCTCGGCCCCGAGGCACCAGGCGGCCCAGCGAGTACACAGCCAGGGCGATGAGCAGGGTGAGCACCAGGTCCCCCAGCACGATCCCCGCCAGCACACCAGGGCTCATGGCCGCACAGTTGCATTCTGGGAAGATGGCACAGGGGTAGAAGAGGTCAGTGTGAGTTGGGAATTGGGGGGAGGGTGCCAACAGAGAGAGGTCTGGAAAGACTAGGGAAGGGCCAGAGATGGGGGGTCATTGGGAGGTAAGGAGAGGGATTGCAGGGTCTAGGCCTACCGCTCTGGGCCTGGACAGGACTGAGACCTGAGGAGGGAAAAAGAAGGTAAACTGAGGCATGGAGGTATGACTGTGGGGGCTGGTGTAAAAGCTCGGGAGGGTGGGTCCTAACAGCCAGGAGGCGAGGGTGGCCTACAGCTCTGGAAGGACTCGGCGGGCTGGCGTCCAGGCTGCTGCACTGTGCTATTTCTACAGCGACTTGTCCTATTGCAACACTCTTAGGCGTCTCCTCCCCCACTTCTACCAGACGCTACATCTTGGGGGCTCAGGCTCTGGGACAGAGTACATATTTTGAGGGGCTGGATACCTGCTCACTTCCCAAACCCCTGCCCCTTGGTTCTCCCCTTCTACCAGGCTTCCTGTCTTGACCCCAGCTGAGCCCAGGGATAGGAGACGGGGCAGCTGCAGAAGCCCCCAACTCACCACCCACAGTCAGAAGGAGAGGCAGAATCAGGAGCCTGCTGGAGGGTTCAGGCCCCCCCATGACACCGGATGCTGCTGGACACCACAGTCCAAGGGCTGGTGGGATGTGGCGTAGCGTCCAACCAAGTGAAGGAGGAAGTCTGGGGTGGGTGGTGGCCCGAGGGAGGAGGAGACAATAGGGGAGGAGAGATGGAGAGAGATAACACCAGACAGAACCAGACACCCCCAGGGGCCGTGCTGCCACCCCCAACACCTGGACATGGAGTGCAACGGGTTGACCTCCATCCCCAATCCAGACATCATTGTAACAGAAGGGTTAGTGGCTTGGCCTCCTCTGGCTGATCGAAGCCAACCCTGCCTCCTCATGGCTGGGCAACCTTGAGCAAGTCACTCAACCTATCTGGGCCTCAGTTTCTTCCTCTGTAAAATCGGGAGTACAATAGTATCTACTTTGTAGGTTGTTATGGGACTTGAATGAATTAACGTTCCTAGAAAAGGGTCTGACACTTGTCAACTTTTATATAAGCATCACTGTAATTAGTATTATTTGATAATGAGAAGCTTGTGATCATTATGGGATATTAAAAGACAGTTGTTACCTTGTACCCTCAATGATTCCCCAACAACAACAACAACAACAAAATACAGTTATTAGCACATGGGCATTAATGGCACATACAGGCACTCTGTCCCAAGTGTCACATTGCCACACCACCTTCTGAGGTACATGCTCCTACCTTCCCCATTTTATAGACAGGTAATGACACTTGCCCAAAGTCACACAGCAAGTAAAGGTGGAACGGAACCCAGGACCTAAGGACAGATTTTTGACTCTTAGAGAGAAAGGGGAAAAAAGATGAACGATGAGGAATAAGAAAACTATGACAAAGCAAAGAAAGAGGGTGAGAATTAGAAAGTGGCACTGATGCCCGCAGCACAGGGACAGGACTAGGGGATCAGGTGAGCCAGGTGGCTGGGCCACCCTGTCGATGAGGAAGTGGTGAGGAAGTCAGGGACCTGTCAGGTGAGGAAGTGGCTGGAAGCAGGGACTTAGGGAGGCCACTTAGGAGGAGACCGGGACTTCTAGCCCCTAGTGGGAGCCTAAGTTGAGACTGGGAAAAACGGAACCTGAGGTCAGGGCACTGGGGACTGAACCAGCTGCAGGAAGTCCCCCTCCTAATGTCACACCCACAGCTCCCAGGCCTGGGCTCAGGAGAGAAAAGACCAGTCAAGGGGCTGACACTGAGTGGCCGGTAGGGAAAGGGAGGAGAGGGCATTTGGTGTCTGAAGGAGCTCTGAGGCCCAGCCTTGCCATCCTGTCCCTAAAGCACCCAAACCTCTCCCATTAAGTCCAGAATGAGCAGGGAGGAGATAGACCCTATAAGGTCTTCTGGGCACACCAGGCCTCTCAAGGTGCTGGAGCAGAGTGAACAAGGGCCAAGCAGAGACCTGGGCAGGGCTGTGAGTCAGGAAGGACTGGATTTGTCTCCTCTCAGCTTCAGCCTCCTGATCTCGTCCAGCCAGGCCTGGGCTGTCCCCAGAAGATATTTGGTCTAACAGCCAGTACACCCAGGCAATATACAATCAGAAGAGAGGTGGCCGTAGGGCTGAGTCAGGGTCCCAGGCTCTCCCTCTTTAGTTGCTGAGATGTGGGGAAGTCCAGAGGTCCCAAGGGAATGGACTATGGTGGTGGCAGACATCTGAAGGTCATGTGGGTTCTTCACTAACCAGAAGTGAAGTGTTTCGCTGTTTCAGTAACTGAGACAACTGTGCTGGTGAGGACACAGAATCAGGTCGGGGATGGTCTCTGGGCCAGATGGGTAGATGGGACCTCCTCCACTCTGGGTGGAAGAAGATGCTGAAATGGAGGACACCCAGCTGACTGGGCACTGCCCTGTGACGGTGCCAGACTTCAGGAAGTGGTGCTGAGGGCCTCCACACAAGATCTGTAAAGTGTCTCAATCTCTCCTGGCAGCCGGCCAAGGGTTAGGGACAGCCAAAGCTGACTTCCCCAGAAACCAGGCTGTGTGCCTATGACCAGCTCACCTCTGTGGAGGCTACAGACCCTCCCCACTCACCCTCTTTTGCCGCCTAAGCTCATCCTCCCCACCACAGCAGCCAAAAAGACTTAAAAATCAGACAAATAAACCCCGTGCTGTAAATGATCCAAAGATTTGAACAGAGGCTTCACAAAAGAAGAGGTGTGACTGGCTGAGGAGCGTGGGGGAAAGCGCTCGACATCCTTAGTCATTAGGGAAACACGAATCAAAACCACAATGAAATACCACTGCACACACTAGAGGGACCAAAATTAAAAAGACTGCCCCTGTCAAGCGTCAGCAGAAATGTGGGGAATTGGAAATCTCAGACTCTGCTGCCAGTAGAAATGTAAAATAGAACACTTTGGAAAACAGTTTGGTAGTTTCTTATAAAGTTTCACATTCGCCCTCCCAGCAATCCAATTTTATTCGCTCAAGAGAAATAAAACGTATGTCCGCATACAGATGTGTAAGGCCGGCAAGCTCTCTCCCCTGCCTCCTCAGTCACTTATTCTCTTCTTATTTTGGTCTCCTGGTTTCTTGAATAAGTGGTGCTTATTCTCACCTCAGGGCCTTTGTCAGCCCCTTCTCATGCTCCAGGTCTCATTCAAATGTCACATTCTCACCCGGCCTCCCCTGATCACCACTGCTAAAGCCACCCTCACCCCCAGAATCAGTTTCATTTTCTTCCTGTTATTCGTCACACCTGAAATTCTCTCATTTATGTGTTCTCATTTTTACTATCTGCCATTTCCTCGAGAATGGAAACTCCATGAGCACAGGGACCCTTCTGTCTTATTCACTGGTGTATCCCCAGCACACAGCAGAGGTGCCCAATCAACTCTTTGAATAATGAGTACCAGTGGTAACAAGTTCAATTAAACCTGGCTCCTCGTCTCTGAAGAGGTTTAAGGGTATCCCGGACATGTAGACTGTGTCTTCTTAAGGCATCACTTGGGAGATAAGACTGCTAACCTCCCCGATGCTGTATGATTCCACTTTCATGAGGTAACTAGAATAAAATCCAGAGACAGAAAAGTAGAATGGCGGTTGCCAGTGTTAGTGGGTAGGGGGGGATGGGGAGTCATTATCAAATGGGTAAAGAGTTTCGGTTTTACAGGTGAAGAGTTCTAGAGATGGGTGGTGGTGGTTGCATAATGTGATGACTTGATTTAATACCACTGAGCTATACACTTCAAAATGGTTATGTTTCATGTGTATTTTACCACAATTTAAAATAAAAAATAAAAACCCTAAAAACAAAAACAATGCAAGCATTGGGGGCAATCCTCTTGCACCTTCTGCCATGGAATTTTTAGCATAGGCCACTAGACTGAAGACATTTCCCTGTTTCATTTGTGTTAAAGTGGTGTGGTGTCACGATACATATACATATATTGTTAGGGTCTTTTGTTAGAGTGTTGGGTGTGTTGGGCCTTGGAAACAGAATCTCTTTGACCTTCTCCAATTCTCTTACCTGCCCAGGGCAGGAGTGTAATCCCACCCTACCCCTGCCTTTCCAATTCTGAGTCCTAAGACCTTCCTTCCAGAGAGGGTCCCATCCCATATCCTGGAAGGTAATCACATTTCAACACCGTTCTCCATAAAACCCCCAGGTCATGTGTTTGGAGAGATTAGACAGCCAAACACAAGGAGCTGCCTGGAGGGTGGTACACCCAAGAAGCTCTATGCCCCTTCCCACACACCTGCCCTGGGCATCTCTTCATCTGTGTCCTTTGTAATATACATATTTTTTGAGCCAGGGGTTCACTCTGTCACCCTGGCAAGAATGCCATGCAGCATCATAGCTCACAGCAATGTCAAAGGGCTTAAGGGATCCTCTTGCCTAAGCTGCCTGAGCAGCTAGGACTATAAGTGACCACCACCGGCTTATTTTTCTATTTTTGGTAGAGAGAGGGTCTCGCTCCTACTTAGGCTGGTCTGGAACTCCTGAGCTCAAGCAATCCACTCACCCTTTCTTTGTGAGAAAGGGCTTTTCAAAGTGCTAGGATTACAGACGTGAGCCACTGCACCTAGCCATTTGTAATATTCTTTATAATAAATCAGTAAACATAAGTAAATGTTTCCCTGAGTTCTGTGAGCCACCCAAGCAAATTAATAGAACCCAAAGTAGGACTTGTGGTTGGTCAGAAGCTCCAGAGGCCCAGCAAGCTTTCAACTTGTGTCTGAAGGTGGCGAAGTCTTGGGGACAGAGCTCTTAACCTGCAGGATCTGAAGCTAACTCCAGGTAGACAGCTTCAGAATTGAATTGGAGGACACCTAGGTGGTGTCTGCTGCAGAACTGATTGTTGCTTGGTGATGGGGAGAAACACCGACCCACGCACATCTGGCCACAGAAGTCTTCTTTTGTGTTGATGATTGTTGTGGTGTGAGAGTGGAGGTGTGCTTTGCGGTTTTTCCAAAACCAGTGGCCACATGATTTTGTCCCCGCCCATGGGTGGTGTGGGAGCTGAAGTGGGCAAAGTATAGGTCACAGCCCTTGTGGAAGGGTGTGTACAGTATTCAACTTCCCTTTTTTGATTTTCCCACTCACTGGAATTTGAATGTGCAAGGGATCATCTTCAAACTAGTAGATGAAAGGCTAAAAGAACAGCAAGACAAAAGGAGTTCCAGCCCATGGTTCGGAGTAGCCACAATAGCCCTAGATTGTTATGTGAAAGAGAAACTGCTACTTGCTTAAGCCACTTGTGGTAGGTAGTCTCCAAAAAAGGTCACCAGGAATTCTGTCATCCTGATATGTACATGCCATCCCTCTCATCAAGAAGTAAAGAGTTCGGCAGCACCTGTGGCTCAGTCGGTAAGGCACCAGCACCATATCCCGAGGGTGCAGGGTTCAAACCTGGCCCTGGCCGAACTGCAACCAAAAAATAGCCAGGCCTTGTGGCAGGCACCTGTAGTCCCAGCTACTTGGGAGGCTGAAGCAAGAGAATCGCTTAAGCCCGGGAGCTGGAGGTTGCTGTGAGCCATGTGACGTCATGGCACTCTACCGAGGGCTATAAAGTGAGACTCTGTCTCTACCAAAAAAAAGAAAAATAATAAAAAGAAGAAGTAAAGAGTCTATTTTCCCCGCCCTTGAATCTGAGCTGGTCCTGTGACTTGCTTTGACCAAGAGTGCAGTGGAAGAGATATTATTCTGGTTCTGAGCCTGGGCAATAAGAAACCGCATAGTTTCTGCTTTTACTCTCTCGGAACTCAACTGCCATGCTGCAAGGAAGCCCAAGCTCCCTTCCCACAGAGGAAGGCCACACAAAGAGGCCCTAAAGAATGAGACACTATGTGCAGAGAGAGGCCATATGAAGGAGAACAAAGGAACCCAGCCAACATCCCCCATACAGGTAAAAAATGTCATGCTGGACATTAGTATTTTTCATACTAACCCAGCCACCAGCCAAATGTAGCCACTTGAGCGACCCCAGTCACTATTATGTGGCTCTGAAGAGCTACCCAATCAGCCCACAGAATCATAAGAAATAGCCAGTTCTTATGTGGTTCACCCCTGTAATTCTAGCACTCTGGAAGGCCAAAGTAGGAGGATCCCTTGAGCTCAGGAGTTCGAGACCAGCATGAGCAAAAGAATGAGATCTCATCTCTACTAAAAATACAAACATCAGCCAAGCCTTGTGGTAGACACCTGTGGTCTCAGCTATTCCGGAGGCTGAGGCCAGAGGATCATTTGAACCCAGGAGTTTGAGGTTGCTGTGAGCTAGGCTGAGGCCATGGCACTCTAGCCTAGACAACAGAGACTCTGTCTCGAAAAGAGGAGCGAGGAGAAGAAAGGAAAAGAAAAGAAGGTTCAGCGCCTGTAGCTCAAGCGGCTAAGGCGCCAACCACATACACCAGAGCTGGCAGGTTCAAATCCAGCCCAGGTCTGCCAAACAATGACAACTACAAAAACAAAAGATAGCCAGGCGTTGTGGTGGGCACCTGTAGTCCCAGCTACTTGGGAGGCTGAGGCAAGAGAATCGCTTAAGCCCAGGAGTTGGAGGTTGCTGTGAGCACTCTACTGAAGGTGACAAAGTGAAACTCTGTCTCAAAAAAGAAAAAGAAAAGAAGAAAAGAAAATTACAGAGTCCATGAGAACCCTGAATTGGAATGAGTTGCCGCAGCACTCTACTGAAGGTGACAAAGTGAAACTCTGTCTCAAAAAAGAAAAAGAAAAGAAGAAAAGAAAATTACAGGGTCCATGAGAACCCTGAATTGGAATGAGAGGGAGGAACAGTCCCTAGAAGTGCATAGGGGATGCTGTTGGTACCTCACCTGTGTTCCCTCAGCACTGAGCATTTCTTTTTATTTATTTATTTATTTTTTGTAGAGAGAGGGTCTCACTTTATGGCCCTCGGTAGAGTGCCGTGGCCTCACACAGCTCACAGCAACCTCCAACTCCTGGGCTTAAGCGATTCTCTTGCCTCAGCCTCCCGAGTAGCTGGGACTACAGGCGCCCACCACACGCCCGGCTATTTTTTGGTTGCAGTTTGGCTGGGGCCGGGTTTGAACCCGCCACCCTTGGTATATGGGGCCGGTGCCTTACCGACTGAGCCACAGGCGCCGCCCAAGCACTGAGCATTTCTAAATACACTACCCACCTGCCAACTGCCTGCACACTGACCCTCTGCTCAGGGCTCTCTAACTGGAGCCCATTCTGTCCAAGGTGGGGCATACTGGAAGGGCTGGGAAATTAAGGTTCCTAAGAGCAGTCTTTGAGCAATAACTGATGAGAATTGGTGGTAAAAGACCCCAGCTCCTTCACCTCTTGGATGAGACACTACTTAGTCCACACTGTGTCCCAGAAGTCCCCAGCAAGATTAAGCTCCAATTGCCCTGAAGGACACACCCCTCCCTTACTCACCCTTCCCTGTCTCCCTTTCGTGCTCCCCTCTGGGTCCTCTCTGAACCTCCTAAGTAAATGATTTGCATTTGAATCCTCTTGTCAGAGTTTGCTTCCTAGGAGAACCCACACTAAGACAAAGGAAGTGCAATTCCCAGAGGGAAGGAAAGATGCTGGGCCATCAGTACAATTGATGCCTGGACATCTTTCCAACCCCATCCCTTCTCAAAGAACCTGCTGCTTCCACAGTTTGAAAATAGGAACTACTACACATGCCCAAGCCCTGCTTAAGCCAGGGTTTACACCTGACCTAAATGTAACAGTCAGGGTTCTTAACTGCATATGATAGAGGCCACTGTAAATAGATTTTAATAGATTAAAAAGAAAAATTGATGTGCTCAAAGATGTTAGGGACACTACTGAATCTCTAGGAGGGCCAAGAAACAGGCCTGGTACTACCCAGATCCTACTGCTGCCAGGGGGACCAAACACCGCAGCTCCACTGCTAGTGCCACCCAGGATTTTGTGCTAAGACATCTGTCATTGGTATTAGATACTTGGGGAAAGTTTGGCAGTTTGGCAGAAAATTGAACATAGTCTTACCATATGGCCCAACGATCTCAATCCCAGGTATTTACCCAAGAGAAGTGAAAACTAAAAACCAGTACAATATATGTGAATAGTGGCTTCATTCATAATTGCCCTGAACCAGAAACAACTCAAATGCCAATCAATGGATGAATGGACAAGCACACTGTGGTATGTCTACAAAATGGAATACTACTCAGCAATAAAAAGGAATGAACTATCGATACATACAACAATATCAATAATAAAAGGATTAGGCCAGGTACAGTGGCTCACACCTGAAATCCTAGAACTCTGGGATGCCCAGGCAGGTGGGTTGCTCAAGCTCCAGAGTTAGAGACCAGCCTGAGCAAGAGTGACACCCCCATCTCTACTAAAACTAGAAAAAACTAGCCAGGAACAATGGTTCACACCTGCAGTTCCAGCTACTTGGGAGGCTAAGACAGGAGGATCACTTGAGCCCAGGAGTTTGGAGTTGCTATGAGCTGTGATGATGCCATGACACTCTACCCAAGGTGACAGAGTGAGACTGTCTCAAAATAAATAAATAATGAAGGATTGAACTATTAACATATACAACAACATAGACCAATCTGAAATTGACACCAGGCTCAAAAGGCCACATACATGTGATTTCATTTACAATGAAATTCTAGAAAAAGCATCACTGTAAGGACAAAAATCAGATCAGTGGTTGCCAGGGGCTGGAAGTGGGAGATGTAATTGACTAAAAAGAGAAAGAATAGACTTTTTAGGGTGTTAGAAGTGTTCTATATTTTTATTATGGTGATGATTCCACAGCTTATACATTTGAAATTTTATTCAGTGTAAATTATACCTGAATTTAAGATACTATTTTAATGAAATGGAAATGGTAGGTACTGAAGAAACTGGTGAAGAGGTTTCCTTCCTGTCAGTTGCAATATTGATGACTAGCCAGATGTTCCCCACCCTAGCGGGTCAGAAAGTACTAGCAAATATTGGCTTGCTAGAAGGTGAATGAGAAACTTTGATGGTTGGCCAATTATTTTTTTCTCTCCTATTGAAAGAGAATTTTGTATGAGAGGCTGAGGAGGGTGCATTGCTTAAGCTCAGGAGTTCCAGACCAGCCTGAACAGGAGCAAGACTCCGTCTCTACTAAAAATAGAAAAACTAGCGGGACATTGGTGGGCACTTGTAGTTCCAGCTACTTGGGAGGTTGAGGCAAGAGGATCTCTTAAGCCCAGGAGTTTGAGGTTGCTGTGAGCTATGATGCTACGGCACTCTACCCAGGGTGACAAAGTGAGACTCTGTCAAAAGAAAAAAGAAAAAATGAAAGAAAGAAAAGGAAAGGAGGTTGGGCGGCGCCTGTAGTTCAGTGGGTAGGGCGTCAGCCACATACACCGAGGGTGGCAGGTTGAAGCCTGGCCTGGGCCTGCTAAACAACAATGACAACTGCAACAAAAAATAGCCTGGTGTTGTGGTGGGTACCTGTAGTCCAAGCTACTAGGGAGGTTGAGGCAAGAGAATCACTTAAGACCAAGAGTTTGAGGTTGCTGTGAGCTATGACGCCACAGCACTCTACTAAGGGTGACATAGTGAGACTCTGTCTCAAAAAAGAAAGAAAGATTTATATACTTGTATCTATCAATAAACATTGTGATACTTGATACAAAAAAAAAAAAAAGAAAGAAAGAAAAGAAAATTTGGCTCAGTGCCTATAGCTATGCTAGCCACATACATGGGAGCTGGAGGGTTCGAATCCAGCCCAGGCCCACCAAACAACAATGACAACTATAACCAAAAAATAGCTGGGCATTGTGGCAGGCACCTGTAGTCCCAGCTACTTGGGAGGTTCAGGCAAGAGAATCACTTAAGCCCAAGAGTTTGAGGTTGTTGTGAGCTGTGATGCCACAGCACTTTACCCAGAGCGACAGCTTGAGACTCTGTCTCCAAAAAAGAAAGAAAAGAAAATTTACAAGGCTCCGTAGACTAATTCATTAGAATTCATAACAGATGGACGGCACCTGTGGCTCAGCAGAGCGTCGGCCCCATGTACCAAGGGTGGCGGGTTCAAACCCGGCCCCGACCAAACTGCAACAACAAAAAAATAGCCAGGTGTTGTGGCAGGCGCCTGTAGCTACTCAGGCTACTCAGGAGGCTGAGGCAAAAGAATCACCTAAGCCCAGGAGGTGGAGACGCCACAGCACTCTACCAAGGATGACAAAGTGAGACTCTGTCTCAAAAATAAAAATAAAAAATAAAGAAAAAAGAATTCACAACAGCATTTTTTAGCTAGGTTGCTGGATATATAATCAATAAAAAAACATCAATTTTATTGCTATGTAGCAGCAACAAACCAAAGTAGAGAAAAAGAACCATTTACATTCTCATAAATGGCCAGGTGTGAATAATAAACCTAACTATAGATACAAAGCATGTACATGGAAATTTTATAAAAGGCTTTTTAAAACATCTAACTACATAGTGTAATATGTTATTAATTTACTTACATGTTTGAAGTATTTTTGATCTAAGTTCTGGCAGATAGTGCTACTCTGTAACTTGCAAGTGGATCCCTAAATTCTATACAGAAATGAAAAGAGCCAAGGATAACAAAAATGCTCTTAAAAAAAAGCAAGGTGATAAGCCCATACAGCCGGAAATCAGGACTTCTTGTAAAGCTATAGAAATTATCACAATGATTGGTGAACTAGAACAAAACAGAGACCAAAACTATACCCATGTGTATGTGCCCATTTGATTTGCAATAGCGGTTTTTCTGCAACGCAGTAGGGGAAAAGGTAGTCTTTTCAATAAACAGGCTAAGCTAGTTTGCTATTCAAATAGATAAAAAAGAACTCCAGTGCAGTGGCACATGCTTGCAGTCCCAGCCATTCGGGACACAAGGGTGAGAAGATTGCTTTAACCTAGAAAGATGAGGCTCCATGGGCGGCGCCTGTGGCTCAGTGGGTAGGGTGCAGGCCCCATATACCCAGGGTGGTGGGTTTGAACCCGGCTCCGGCGAAACTGCAACAAAAAAATAGCCGGGCGTTGTAGCAGGCATCTGTAGTCCCAGCTACTCGGGAGGCTGAGGCAAGAGAATTGCCTAAGCTCAAGAAGTGGAGGTTGCTGTGAGCTGTGATGCCACAGCACTCTACCAAGGGCAACAAAGTGAGACTCTGTCTCTAAAAAAAAAAAAAAAAAAAAAAAAAACAAGAAAGAAAGAAATATGAGGTTGCAGTGCACAATTCATGCCTGTGAATAGCTACTGCACTCCAGCCTGGGCAACGTAGCAAGACCCCAACTCAAAAAAAAAAAAAGCAAAAAAAAACAGCACCAAACACAAAAATCAACTTGAGGTAGCTTCTATATCTGCTTTGTTTGTTTGTTTGTTTGAGACAGAGTTTTGCTCCATCGCCTTGGATAGAGTGCCATGGCATCATCACAGCTCATGCAACCTCAGATACTTGGGCTCAAGTGATCCTCTTGCCTTAGTCTCCCAAGTAGCTGGGACTACAGGAGCCCACCACAACACCTGGCTAGTTTTTGTTTATTTATTTATTTATTTATTTTGAGACAGTCTTACTATGTCACCCTCAGTAGAGAGCTGTGGCATCACAGCTCACAGCAACCTCAAACTCATGGGCTTAAGCAATTCTCTTGCCTCAGCCTCCCAAGTAGATGGGACTATAGGTGCCCGCCACCATGACCAGGTAATTTTGGTGGTGGTGGTGGTGATGTTATTGTTGTTTAGCAGGCCCGAGCCAGGTTCAAATCTGCTAGTCCCAGTATATGTGGCTGGTGCCCTAACCACTAAGCTATGGATGCCAAACCAAAACTCAAGCTTTTAAAAGATGGTGTAGAGGGCAGAGCCTGTGGCTCAAAGGAGTATGGCGCCGGCCCCATATGCTGGAGGTGGTGGGTTCAAAACCCAGCCCCAGCCAAAAACTGAAAAAAAAAAAAAAAGATAATGTAGAAGGAGAAATTCATCACCTTGATAAAGGGAAAGTTCTTAATCAAGAATCTACGGCTTAGCACCTGTAGCTCAGCAGCCAGGGAGCCAGCCACATACACCAGAGCTGGTGAGTTCAAACCCAGCCCAGGCCTGCCAAACAACAATGAGGACTAGAACCAAAAGTAGCCGGGCATTGTGGTGGCCGCCTGGGAGGCTGAGGCAAGAGAATGACTTAAGCCCAAGAGTTTGAGGTTGCTGTGAGCTGTGACGCCATGGCACTCTACTGAGGGCGACATAGACTCTGTCTCGAAATAAATAATTTACAAAGTACGATTTGTAAAGAAAAGGACAACTTAGTTGAGAATTAACATTAAGAATTTGTTTTTATGGCTGAATAATATTCCATGATATACATATACCACAATTTATTAATCCAGGAGTTGAAGGGCACGTGGATTGTTTTATTTCTACATTTTTGCTTTGTGAATTGTGCTGCTATAAACATTTGAGTACAAATGTCCTTCCTTATGGTAAAAAGTCTTTCTTTTGGGTAGATAGCCAATAGTAGGATTACAGGTTCAGATGATAGGTTTACTTTTCCTTTTTTTTTGCAAGCATGAAACAAATTTTATTGAGGAAGAAAAAGGTAAGTTTACAGAGTAAGAGCAAGATACAAGCTTACAGAGCAAGATACGTTTGCCATGGACACTGCCAGGGAGGTGGGCAAAGAGGCCCACTTTTACTTTGAGGAATAGAGGGATTTCCTTATTAAAATCCTCAACTGTTCAGATGAAGTGTTAGCTAGAATGCACTTCATGGATTTCCTCTGCCCCTTTTTGCTCTGTTTTACTACAACCTCTGATTTGTTCATTACTCTACTATTTTGTAGAAAGATGTGCTCTGTTTGGCTGCATTGTGGTGATATCAGTAGTAGTTTGCATGGTATAAGTACAAATAAATAAAATCCATTTTACTTATTTAAAAAAAAATTAAGAATTTGTACTCAGGATGGCGCTTGTGGCTCAGTGAGTAGGGCGCCAGCCCCATATACCGAGGGTGGTGAGTTCAAACCCGGCCCCGGCCAAACTGCAACGAAAAATAGCTGGGTGTTGTGGCGGGCACCTGTAGTCCCAGCTACTCAGGAGGCTGAGGCAAGAGATTCGCCTAAGCCCAAGAGCTGGATGTTGCTGTGAGCCGTGACGCCATAGCACTCTACTGAGTGTGACAAAGTGAGACTCTGTCTCTAAAAAAAAAAGTACTGAGTGCGACAAAGTGAGACTCTGTCTCTAAGAAAAAAAAAACAAAACAGAATTTGTATTCAGGCTACACATGGTGGCTCACTCCTGTAATCCTAGCACTCTGGGAGACAGAGGTAGATTGCTTGAGCTCAGGAGTTCAAGACCAGCCTGAGCAAGAGCAAGAGCCTCTCTCTACTAAAAGTAGAAAAGGAAAAAAATAATTCGTATTCACCGGAAGATATCTTAAAGTGATATGGCTATCTATTTAGATTTCTATTTTAAAAGCTCATTCTTTCTTAGAGAAACTTACTTATTAAAAAGTTTTGGCTAAAATAATAAGACATCTGGAATTTGTTTAAAATAATCCAAGAAGGGGCGGCGCCTGTGGCTCAGTCGGTAAGGCGCCGGCCCCATATGCCGAGGGTGGCGGGTTCAAACCTGGCCCCGGCCAAACTGCAACCAAAAAATAGCCGGGCGTTGTGGCGGGCGCCTGTAGTCCCAGCTGCTCGGGAGGCTGAGGCAAGAGAATCGCTTAAGCCCAGGAGTTGGAGGTTGCTGTGAGCTGTGTGAGGCCACGGCACTCTACCGAGGGCCATGAAGTGAGACTCTGTCTCTACAAAAAAAAAAAAAAAAAAAAAATAATCCAAGAAGGAAGAAGTAGATTCAGGTAGAAGAAATAAGATCAGCTGTAAATCGGCAGTTGTTGAAGCTGGGGATAAGTCTGTGGGAATTCACTCGACTCTTCCCTCTACTTTTATGTATGTTTGAGATTTTCCATTACAAAAAGCATACCATTAAAAAACAGTCACAGGGTAGGAGAAGTTACTTGTGACACATAATACGGACAAGAGATTTGAGACCTGCATATATAAGGAACTCCTTAAAAACAAACAGTGAACCCCAAAAGAAAAAACGAGCAAACTGTCAAGAAAGCACTTTACCAAAGAGGAAATCCACATGTCAATAAAAGTATGTAAGGTGCTGGACCTCAGAGGGGAAGTGCAAGTGGGAACAGCAGAGCAAAATCGCTACCATCTACCTTCCCCCACCCCCTACAAATGCCCAAATTTTCAACTTCTGATGATGCCAGGTATGGTGAAGATACAAAGCAACAGAAAATCTCACACGGCTGAAGGAGAGGAAGTGGTTAAACCACTCTGGAAAACAGTTCGACATTGTCTTTCCCAGAGACTGGGTGACTCATTCAAGGGAAACAACCCAAATGCCCATCATAGGAGAATACACACGCATGCCGAAGCGTGACCACACGATGGGATACCAGGTAATCATGAGGACACACCTAGGTCTATTCTCCACAACATGGATTCATCTCGCAAAGATAATGCTGAATAAAAAAAGAAAGCAGCTGAGTACATATGTGGTTCTCATTTACGTAAAGTTAGAAATAATTCAAATTAGACAATAATGTTTCAAAAGCATGTATAGGTGGAAAAAAAATTTTTTTTGAGACAGAATCTCATTTTGTCACCCCCAGTAGAGTGCTGTGGTGTCATAGCTCACAGCAACCTCCAACTCTTGGCCTCAAGCCAGTCTCTTGCTCATACTCCCAAGTAGCTGGGACTATAGAGGCGCCCACCACAACACCCGGCTATTTTTAGAGATGGGGTCTCACTCTTGCTCAGGCTGATCTCAAACTCTTGAGCTCATGTGATCCACCTGCCTTGGTCTCCCAGAGTGCTAGGATTACAGGTGCGAGCCACCGCACACAGCCAGGTGGCAAAATTATTGAGAAAAATATGGAAGGATTGGGTTCAGTGGCTCACATCAAAAACCTGAATATTCACTCAATGATTCACTGTACCATGCATTTGTTTTTATCCATAGATATTCTGTATGTTATAGTAAAGTTTTAAAATCTAATAATGCTTGCTTATTATAAAATTTTTTTAAATACAGGAAAAGAAAAGGAAAATTCACCTACCTTGCAGAGACAGCTGCTATTAATGTTTTATTGTATTTCCTTCCTGTTTTTCCTGGCATATTTTTATATATTCTGACCGTACTGTATATGTGACTTTGCAAGCTATTTTTGCAAGCAGTTTGTATTATCCTGGAATGAGCAGCTATATTCCCTTTGACTGCTCACCTATGACCTGACTTCACTGTAGTACATTGACCCTTTGTTCTGTAAAGTAACCAAAGAAACAACCCTCACAGTCCTTAAGGCTGAATAAATTAAACACTAAAGGTAAGATTTCATTTCTCAGTTCACGCATGTCTAGAAAGAGCAACGGGGTGAATCTCCATCCCTTTTCCCTTTTCCTCTTCCCACTGGCCTGGACTATGGACGTGGGAGGAGCCATTGTGGACCATGCAGGCCAGGATATGCTCCCAGAGGGATGGCAGAGTCATAGGTGGCGGCAGCCTGGATCTCTGACCACATGAAGCCTCAGTCCCAGCTCTGGACTGTTTATGTTTTGTCTATTTGTAAGAGAAAAATAAAGCTCTTCTTTAACTGCTGATATTGAGTTCTGTTTCAGGGTTCAAATCTTACCTATCCTTTATCCTAACAAACAGTGCTCAAGATACATGAGCAATTTCTCCTGTTCCTAATCTCTTTAGAAATGCAGTCTTATGGGGCGGCGCCTGTGGCTCAGTGAGCAGGGCGCCGGTCCCATATCCGAGGGTGGCGGGTTCAAACCCAGCCCCGGCCAAACTGCAACAAAAAAATAGCCGATGTTGTGGCGGGCACCTATAGTCCCAGCTACTCAGGAGGCTGAGGCAGGAGAATCGCCTAAGCCCAGGAGTTGGAAGTTGCTGTGAGCTGTGTTACGCCACGGCACTCTACCCGAGGGCAATAAAGTGAAACTCTGTCTCTACAAAAAAAAAAAAAAAGAAATGCAGTCTTATGGCTCGGGGCCCGTAGCACAGTGGTTACGGTGCCAGCCACATACACTGAAAGTGACGGGTTCGAATTGGGCCTGGGCCTGGGCCAGGTAAACAACTGCAACAACAACAACAAAATAGCCAGGCATTGTGGCAGGCGCCTGTAGTTTCAGCTACTTGGGAGGCTGAGACAAGAGAATTGCTTAAGCCCAAGAGTTGGAGGTCACTGTGAGTTGTGATGCCATGGCACTCTACCAAAGGTGACAGAGTAAGACTCCATCTCAAAAAAAAAAAAAAGAAAGAAAGAAAGAAATAGAGTCTTAAGGGGGACATAGTAGTCCTTCCTTTTTTTTTTTTTGAAACAGGGTCTCACTCTGTCACCCTGGGTAGAGTGCCATGGGATCATCAGAGCTCACAGCAACCTCAAACTCTTGGGCTCAAGTGATCCTCTTGCCTCAGCCTCCCAAGTAGCTGGGATCTATAGGTACCCACCACAACGCCTGGCTAGTTTTTCTATTTTTAGTATAGATGGGGGTCTCACTCTTGCTCAGGCTGGTCTCAAACTCCTGAGCTCAAAGCATCCACCTACCTCAGCCTCCCAGAGTGCTAAGAATACAGGCGTGAGTCACCATGCCCAGACGAGTTGATCTAATTTTTACAGACCAGACATGTGCCGCATGTACGTCTCAGTACAGTAATCTAGCTCCTTATGTTTGCCAGTTTGTTACAGTCTCTGGGGTGGTCAACTTACAGAGCTCGTACTGTGTTTGTTGAGTGCCTACTATGTCCAGACCCAGTGATGGGTGATGGGGATATACAAAACTGCCCTCATGGAGCTTACGTTCCAGTGGAGGGAGACAGATGAGAAACAAGAAAACAATAAATAAATAACCTCTCTCTATTTTCAGAGATAATGTGTGGCAGACACGGCTAATTGCTCACCAAAATGGCTTCCTCTTGCTCCTTCCAACACAGCTGGACTACATTTCCCATGGACGCGTAAGTGACTTCAGGCCAAGGCGAGTGTTGCCCAGACCTCCAGGCAGTGACAGTGAAAACCTTCCAAGTCGAGGCCTCGCCTCTTTCCACACCCACTGAAAGAAGAGAACTGGAGATGGGGGAGGGGGAACTGGAGGAGACCAGAGCTGCTGGAACGAGCCTGAGTCCCCATATGACCCTGAGTAATCACCCCACAGACCGTATTGCACTGTGGCATGAATAAAAAATAGATTGCATGAAGCCACTGAGATTTGGAGATCTTCAGTTGACAATAGCTAGTTATTGACCCTACTTAACATGCTCCATGAAGAAAGAGCTCCGGTAGACCGGTTGCCAAAATGGATCTAGTTTTTCTCCCATTCCTGTCTTCTTGCCCTTTGCCATTGGTCTTTACAGCAACTCCCATCAAAGGGTAGAATTTATTCCCCACTCTTTGAATCTGCACAGGTCTTGGGATGACTAAGCAGGAGAGATGATGTGGCAGTTACCAGCAATAGCTTCTAGGCCAAACAAACTCAGGCATTAATGCCTCAGAGGTCCCTTCCTGTACAGCTATCATGGAGTCGTGCATGTTAATGAAAATGCCTGCAACAAACAGCTTATTTAACTTCATTAAAGCCAGCATTTCCCACATTTTGCTTAACAAGGAACCCCTTTGTCTTCAAATACCTATTAACATCTCCTGGATCTTTGTCAAATGCTGGTGGGATGCACAATGAATTACAGTTGGGTTTGGGTTTGGGTTTTTTGGTTTTTGTTTGGTTGGTTGGGTTTTGGTTTGGATTTGAACTTTGGGGAGGGTTGCTATTATTACAAAATAGTGTTATAAAAATCCTTCTAGTAAAATATTTTCCCATTTCTTGGATTTTTTCCAAGAACAAAATTTGAAGAAGTATAAATGGCAGATCAATAGTTGTACACATTTTCTGGCTTTGGACTCAGGCTGCCCAATCCTTCAGAAAGGTCATTCCTATTTACATCCCAGCCATGGTCACTGGGGTCTCCAATTCCCCTGAACTCTTAGTGATTATAGAGAGCCACATTTCGAACATCTTTGCTGATTTGACAGGCAAAAAGGGGAGCTTCTTGGTATTTCAAGTAGCAAATTATTTAGCTATTACTAGTGGTGAATTTGGCTTTGATCAGGTTTGGCTATTTATATTTTTTTTATTTTTATTTTTTAGAGACAGAGTCTCACTTTGCCACCCTCAGTAGAGTGCTGTGGCATCACAGCTCACAGCTCTTGGGCTTAGGTGATTTTCTTGCCTCAGCCTCCCGAGTAGCTGGGACTACAGGTGCCTGCCACCATGCCAGGCTATTTTCTTGATGCAGTTTGGCCGGGGCTGGGTTTAAACCCACTACCCTCGGTATATGGGGCCTGTGCCCTGCTCACTGAGCCACAGGCACCACCCTATTTGTATTTTATTTATGAATTTTCTTCTCCTTTTGTTTTCTCATTTTTCTTTTGGGTTATTGAGTTTTCATATTAATTTCACATTAATTTCTTAATGTCTTCAATACATTAAAGATATTAACCATTTTCTAACGTACTTGGTGCAAATATTGTTCTCTACTATCTGGTTAATTTTAATCGTGGCAATGTGCTTTTTGGACATAGAGCATATTCAACTCTTTATACAGTCAAACCCATCAATCTTTTCCTTGGTGATTTGTTCTCTCACTTTGAAATTCAGAAAGTCTTTCTCTATCCAGAGGTTATTAAATATTTACTTCATCTTCAGGACTTTTACTGTGTAATATTCTTCCCACATTTTACTCTCGTCCGTCTGGAATTTATTTTCATTTATCATGTAAGATGAAGCTCCAAGTTGATGTTTTTTCCTCAAATGGCTAAGTTATAAATTCATCAGTTATGACACTGTGCTTCTGATGTATAATACATGCTTGCTTTTCCTGCTGTCTCTGGCCAATCATTCCGGAACATTACCCAAGGAGATTGTTCTTACACAGAAACCACACTTTAAACTATGTGAATTCCATGATTTTACTGTCTTGTCACCAGTGTATTCACAGCACTGACAGCCTGACACGTGCCAGGTTCTCAATAACTAGCAAAGCCAAGTACAGTGCCACACACCTGCTGTCTCAGCTACTTGGTAGACTGAGATGGGAAGGATCCCTCGAGTCCAGGAATTTGAGTCAAGCATAGGAAACATAGCAAGACACCATCTCTAAAAAATTTTTTTAAATAAATGAGTAAATAAATACAGTAGAACCTTTGTAAATTGACTACATGAGGGACTGTAACAAACTGGTCAACATATGGATGTGGTCAACATATGGAACTAGGCCTATGTACAGATATATACATGTGGTGTGTGTCTGGTCTATGAAAATTGGGTCAACTTAAGGAGCTAGGCAGTGTAGGGAAATAGTCAACTGTGTCGGTTCTACTGTATCTGGTGAAAGAATGAATGAATGAATGAGGAAATGAATGAATACAAAATGCCAGCCCTGATCTGGGCATTGAGCATATTTATGTTGGGAACAATATTCCTTCCCTTCCTCTGTGAGGCCACACATAAATAAGAAATATTCACTCATCCTGTATCAGATAGCTATTGCTGCATAACAAAATACCCCAAAACACAGGGTTTAAAACAACTACCATGTCTTTTTTGTTCACTGTCCTGCCTCTTAAACATTTGGATAAGACAAGTTGAGATGGCTTATCTGTGCTCCATATGATGTTGGCTAAAACTTGTCTGTGCTCCATATGATGTTGGCCATTCAACATGGCCTCTCTGAGGTGAGATGGATAACTAGAACAGCCAAACTGGAGTCATATATCAGAGCATTGATTCTTGCTGCTTTCTGGCTGCCTCAGTTCTCCTCCACATAGTGTCTCCAGATGCTCTCTCCAGGTTGCCTTTCCATGGCGTCTGCCCAACAGGGAGTTCTTTCTGTACTTCTGAGTGCACAAAAGCAAAAGCAGCCAGGCTTACAGCTTAGGCCAGAACTGGCAGAGGGTGACTTCTGTCACATTCTATCACTTAAAGCAAGTAAAAGGTCCAAGACAGATTGAATAAGAGAGGGTTATATATTAAAGTACGAACAGAGAGGCATAGTTCTTTGAGAGGCCACAGTATAACAGACTTCACAGTCCATCAACTAGTTCTTCATAGCCTATTCACTAGGGCCAGATGGGGAGCAGAGGCAATAGTAGCCCACACAGGCACAGTCTCCTGAAATGCAGGGAATACATGGGTCCAGGCCATTTCAGGGCCCTGAGGCAGGTGGCTCTCCCAGGGTAAGTGCCTGGGAAGGCTTCCATGGAGGAAGTAACCCCAGACTTGGGTTTGAAGAATGAGTAGAATACGGCAGGTCAGGGCGGCGCCTGTGGCTCAGTCAGTAGGGCGCCGTCCCCATATACCGAGGGTGGCGGGTTCAAACCCGGCCCCGGCTGAACTGCAACCAAAAAATAGCTGGACGTTGTGGTGGGCGCCTGTAGTCCCAGCTACTCGGGAGGCTGAGGCAAGAGAATTGCTTAAGCCCAGGAGTTGGAGGTTGCTGTGAGCTGTGTGAGGCCATGGCACTCTACCGAGGGCCATAAAGTGAGACTCTGTCTCTACCAAAAAAAAAAAGAATACAGCAGGTCAAACAGAAGAGCACGAACAGAGATACACGGTGAGAAACCACTTAGACCTTTAGTCTTAGTGAATCACCAAAGTTCAGGTCAGGAAGACAAGTGTGGCGTATAATCAGGGTCCATAGAATGGAGGGTGAGGGCGGCGCCTGTGGCTCAAAGGAGTAGGATGCTGGCCCCATATACCGGAGGTGGCGGGTTCAAACCCGGCCCCGGCCAAAAACTGCAAAAACAAACAAACAAAAAACCAGAATGGAGGATGATGGAGGCCCTGGATGTGGCATAAAGAAATCCAACTTTCAATGGGGAGAACAATGATTCCCAACCAGCAACCAAGTATCAGAATTACCAGAGTCCAGGTCTGAATATTCTGATTTTGTGGTTCCAAAGCATCATGTTGGGATGTGGAGGATGTCCAGTCTATACTTTGGGAGAGGGTATGGGAATTGGGCTGGCAATGATAGGCACGTAGTCATCAAAGCCACCAGAATAGAGAAGGTCATCTAAAGAGAATGGCTAGCATGAAGAGAGAAAAGGATTTATGTCAGTGCCTCAAAGAACATTTTTTTTTATGGCAAGATGTGGCCACCAATTCCTCAAGAGATGGAATCTATACAGCCTTATGTTAAATCTGGCTTGTGACTCTTTTGACCAACAGATAGCAACCGAAGCAGTGTGTGACATCTGGGACTGAGTCAGAAAGGCCCATCCATTTCTGCTTGGGTCTTTGGGGATACTTGCTCTGGAAGAAGCCAGCTACCGTGAAAGGTCACATGCTGGAGGGGCCATGTGCAGTTGCTCTGCTCAACAGCCCAACTGAGCTCTCAACCAACAGCCTACAGCATGGCCAGCCTGGTGAATATGCCCCCTGGGACAAGAGCCAAGTTGAATTTTCTTTTTTTTTTTTGTAGAGACAGAGTCTCACTGTACCACCCTTGGGTAGCGTGCTGTGGCGTCACACGGCTCACAGCAACCTCTAACTCTTGGGCATACGCGATTCTCTTGCCTCAGCCTCCCGAGCAGCTGGGACTACAGGCACCCGCCACAACGCCCGGCTATTTTTTTTTTTGGTTGCAGTTTGGCCGGGGCTGGGTTTGAACCAGCCACCCTCGGCATATGGAGCCGGTGCCCTACTCACTGAGCCACAGGTGCCACCCACCAAGTTGAATTTTCAAATGACTCCAGCCACAGCCAACATCTGAGTTAATCAAATAAGAGACACCAAGTGAGAATAGCCCCACTAAGTCCTCCCTAAATTTCTGACCTATAAAATCAGAGGGAAGATAAGATGGTTGTTTAAGCTGCTTAATTGGGGGATAATTAGTTTCGGGGCAACAGATAACTGAAATGCTGAGATTGCAAACTCAGCCCTAACTAACCCTACCACAGCAGGAGATGTCATATGAGCTGGGCCTGGGTGGGACAACAGGTGCTGTGAGAGCCCTGAGCCTCAGGGGAACCCACACTATGCTGCTCTGGGCTATATTTGCACTCAGATGTGTTCATCACCCTTCCCCTTTCGGTCTGCATCCCAGGCTGCACTTCCCAGGTTCCCACATCATATGGATTCAGCTGGAGCACAGCCAGTGGGAAGCATAGGCAGGAGACCAGAGGGCAGGAGGAGGAGGCCAGTGTCCACCTCCAGGGCCATTTCCCTCTCTCCTCTACAGCTCTGGGCCTGCCAGCCACACAGTACTACTGTGTTTCCAGCTTCTACTAGGTGTCTGAATCTCTGGGCTCTGGTGACACCATCCCCTCTGTCCTCCAGCCTATGGGGGCAGCAGTTTCCCTCTGCTAATTTCTGATTACTTCGCTGGCTCCCTTTTAGCCCCTCAGCTCTTCCAACCTCTGCATATCCACCTCCAAGTGTCAATATCCCTGGTTTATTTTGTTTTGTTTTATTTTGTTTTTGGAGACAGTCTCATTTTGTTGCCCTAGGTAGAGTGCTGTGGTGTCATGGTTCACAGGAACTTCAAACTCCTGGGCTCAAGTGATCGTCCTGCCTCAGCCTCCCAAGTAACTGGGACTACAGGCGTCCACCACAATGTCCAGCTAATTTTTCTATTTTTAATAGAGATGGGGCCTTGCTCTTGTTCAGGCTGGCCTCGAACTCCTAAGCTCAAGCCATTCACCCCACTAGGCATCCAGAGTGTTTTAGGATTACAGGCATGCGCCACAGTGCCAGAACAATGCCCCTGGTTTTAACCACCAGAAAGGAGTGGTTTCTTTATCTTTGTCAGATCCTCAGAGGTCCACTGGGACCCAGTAGGAAGTGGGCTCCATGTTGGCAGATACTTCATGTTGGCAGCAATCAGGATTGTGGTGTGAAATATTTCAATAGCTAAATACTAAGTAAAGGTGAAGGCAGACAAAGAGACTGAAGAGGAGCAGCTGGGGTTGTTCGCCCACTGGGGCAGTGAGTAGACCTTTGTTGGACACCTACTGTGTGCAGGCACTGTGTGAGAAGCTGGGGACGAGTCATGAGCAAGAGAGGTGGAGTCCTTGCCCTGTTAGCGGGGGAGATGGGCAAATGGAAAGAAAAGAATAGCACACGGTACATATTGTGCAGAGATTGAAAGGTGGGTGCTGCTGTGTGAATGTGGATGCAGGGGAATTGGGCTTTAGCTGGGGTAGCACAATGGCAGCTCTGAGACAGAGCCATCTGGGCTGAGACCTAAAGGAAAAGAGGGAGCTAGGCCTGCAAAGATCTAGGAGAACCATATTCAAAGGCTCCAGTGCAGGCAAGAGCTGGGAACATGAGGAACAGAGAGAAGGCTGGCATGGCTCGGGCAAAAAGAGCAAAGAGGGGACTCAGGGACTGGCTGGAGGAGGGAGAGGCTACAGTGGCCATGGAGACCATCAGCAAGGTCTTGACTTTATGTGCAATGAGAAACCGTTGAGTTTTATATGGCAAAATTATGCGATCTGATTTATGTTTTTGAAAAATCCCTTTAGCTGGGATGTGAGGACTATGAGTAGGGAACAAGATTAGAGGCAGGGATGGGCGGCGCCTGTGGCTCAAGGAGTAGGGCACCAGTCCCATATGCCAGAGGTGGCGGGTTCAAACCCAGCCCCGGCCAAAAAAAAAAAAAGATTAGAGGCAGGGAAACCAATTTGTGAGGTGGCCCATTTGTATGGTGGCCCAAGAGGGAGCAAATGGCCCTTGAAGGGGTGAGAAGTGGGTGGGTTTGGGAGAGCACTGAGTCACTGAAACCGCCCTGCTCTAAGACAGAAATAGCCTAGAGGGCTTGTTAAAATGCAGACTGCTGGGTCCCTCCCCAGAGATTAGGGTTCAGTAGGTCTAAGGCAACAGGGAATTTGCATTTCTAACACATTGTCATGTGATGGTGATGATGCTGGCAGGGATAACACTTTGCAAACCACTAGTCTAGAACAACACTTTCTATTAATAATAGAAATTCAAGCAGAGCCACAGCTGCGATTTTAAAGTTTCTAGTAGCTATGTTAAAAAGTAAATAGAAACACAGAACAGTAATTTAATAAAATATCTCATTTGTACTTATTTTATTAATAATCAATAAATAGCTAATCTTTTATTAACAGATCCAAAATGCTGTCACTTCAACATGTTACCAATATTTAATGAGATATTTTACATTTTTTCATAGTAAGTCTTTGAAAATTATACTTAACAGCACATCTCAATTAGGAATAGTCAAGTCTTTAATAGACACTGGAGTGGCCAATGGCTACCATAGTGGACAGCACAGGACAGGCCTGGAATGTCTGCTATTGTTGCAGGACCAGTGAGTTGAGACTTGCCTCCTGAATGTGGCAGCAAGGATGTGCTTTAACAACAAAAAGTTTCATTTTTCTGAAATGGAGGAATGGACAGGGAATGTGTGCAAACTTCTCAAAATTCCCCTCTGGTTTTATAATGAGGCTGAAAAAACTCAAAACCAACATTGGATATTAACATCACACAAAAAAAGACAACCAGATATTATGTTCCTCCTGATCAAAGAACTCAGCATCCTCCCTGAAGTATACTTACCTCCAAATGGAACCTGAATCTGACCCAGCCTCTAGATCTACCAGTTTGCAAAACATAGAGGGCACAGAAGAACATGCTGAAGGACACCAGGAGATGCCAACAGCTAAATCAAACTGTGAGATGACTGAGGGAGGGGTAACTATTATAGAGTAAGACTTAAAGAAGGACCGAACAAATGCAGTGCATGGACCGTTTGGATTCCAATTTGAACAAGGCAAAAGTTGTAAGACATTTCTAAGAAAATTAGGAAATTTGGGGGACTGGTTGGATATAACATACTATTAAGGAATTACTGTTAGTTTTTTAGGTGTGATAAAGATGTTAGTTATGTTTCTTTAAAAGCCTAATATTTTAGAGATACATGTTTATGGATGAAATGATATGATGTCAGGGATTTGTTTTAAATTAATTCGAGGGGAGGTGGAATAAGTAAAACAAGATTGGCCACATGTTGATAATTGTTGGAGCTGGGTGATAGGTACTTGGAATAGCATTATTCTACTTTCGCGTATGACTGAACATTACCATAAGAAGGGGGGGTGAAGAAAAAGAAAAGAGAAAAAGGGTTCTGTTTTTTGTTTTTCCTTCAAGACCGATGGGCTATGAACAGGCGTGGGTGCTGACAAGGACTGCTAAGATGCAAGAGAGCGAGAAGGCGGCCGAGCAGAATCCAGGGCACCCGCAAGCGAGGAGGATCCGGGTCTCGTGCTTGCTCGAATAAGGGACGAAGTTACTCTCAGCTCTGGCGGCCGCTGCTCCCAGATCCGGACACTACCCATCCGCTCAGGTGCAGACGGTTCGGTAAACCCTCTACGCCTGCGCAGCACCGCCCTCCTCCGAACGCAGAGCCGGTTCCTACACCCCACAATCACCGGCGCTGCCCGGGAGGCACGTTCTGAGTGGGAGAGGCCTCGGAGCCTCCAGACTTGAGCAAGGTTAGGCAGAGGGTGTCGCGTGGTCTTGTGGGAAGCGTAGTTCGTACGCCAACTGAGAACCACTGCTTAACCTGCCAGTAAGACTACACGCCCCACAATGCATCGCGCTCAGCGGCCGAGCGATGTGTTGCTGCCCCCACGTGGCAGCTAAGAGGCTGTGCCCGGGTAAGGCAACAGTGCCGAGAATGGTAGGGATGCTGAGGGTTGCGCTGGGAACCCATGGAAAGACTTTCGAGAGAGGAAGGTCCCTGGACCTGATCCAAGAAACGGTGATAATAAGGGATAAACTGGAGGTAGGGCCCGCTATGAGGATTAAGTGAAATCAGAACATTATCTGTTGGCTGCATATTATGGTTATTTTTACAGTTAGTACTTACAGAGTAAGCACTTTTCATGTTCTCAAGCACTGCTCCCAGCGCTTACAGTGTGGTAGTTTATTTAATCCTCCCAACAGCCATTTGAGGTATTATCAGCGCCCCTTCACAGTAATGAAGGTGAGACCCAGAGAAGTGAATAACTTGCCACAGTCTTTCAGCTGGTCTGTGATCCAGGCTACTGAGTATCAAAGTCTGGTCTCTTCCCTGTGAATATCTTATCACTTTCCTATCGTCCTATTAAATTATCCTAAAATTGTAGTTAGCACATGAATCAATTCAGAATGACCATTAGCATGTGAATCTCTTTGAGTAGGTGATTATCTGTGCTTGTTCCTGCCCAAATTTGTGATTTAGCCCTGCTCCAGGACAAAGTTTACAATCAACAGATTTATAATAAGCACATGAATTAGCACAGGTTTCCCCCATTCTCAGGGATGGGATTTCTGATTGGCACTTGAATCAGCAGTTGTTTGTGTAGGGAGCTGGAGACTAGGTTTCTGATTTGCGCAAGGATTATGTTCTTGCCTAGAAATGTCTATTCCTTTTGGGCACAGGTGATTGCTTCTTCAAATATTGCCCCCATTTCTTCTCTGAAACACACCATCACCATCATCTGGCAGCCTTGGTGATTTCCTTGCCCCTCCCTCCTTCCTCATCTTGTTCCTAATGGAATATCACAGTGACAACCCACCATTCACAAATTATTATCTGTTTTCTTTCTGCCTTATGAGGAGTAACAAATTCAAAACAGGAACTGTGTCTGATTCACAGGCCCATTCCCAGCATCCCAGACCTGGCAGACAGGAATAGCTCAATAAACGTCTGGAGAAAGATTTGGACACTCACTATTATCCTCTCTGCTGACCTAAAGACTTACCAAATCAATCCAGGTTCACTTGCCTTCAAAGGAATCAAATTTGTGGTCACCTATTCCAAAGGCAGGGGACCAGAATAGGTGGGTGGGTGGTCAGGGTGGGACTGGCAACTTCTCCTGGGAGCAGGATTTGGTGTAGTGAGTGGGAGGAGCACCTACAGCCTCTTCCTGCTGCTTCCCCCTGAGGTTATGGATCAATGATGGTTAACGCTTGGAATACTGGGGCCATAATAATTCATACTCCCTTTGCATAGTTGTGGCTGAGAGGGAGCTGCCCAGGCTAAGAATACGACTTTAGGCTCCCTTGTATTCAGGATGTAAATTAAAGTTCTAAGCCTCCCACCAACTGAATGGACCCCGTCTTGGCTAAGACGACCACAGAAAAATCCTAAACTCAGACACAACCCTTTCCATTTTGGAGGTTAGACACAATAATTGACCAGCATTAACGCTAAAATAGAAAATAACACTAACAAAGATAAGGCAGACTTTGTGGCAATGAGATCCCAGATTATGAACAAGACTTAAGCCCATGCCAGGCAAGGGTTAAACCCTGCCTTACAATTCATGAAATCTGGGTCTTTTTTTGCTGGCATGGTATCACATGACAGATAACAGACCCCCTCATCTTAATTTAGGCATTCCTTCCTACTGACTTCAATTTTTTAGACAAAGCTTAACTCTCTCAAATTGCCAATTAAAGAATCTCTAAATTCACCTATAACTTTTTTTTTTTTTTTTTGTAGAGACAGAGTCTTACTTTGCTGCCCTCAGTAGAGTGCCATGGCATCACACGGCTCACAGCAACCTCCAGCTCTTGGGCTTAGGCGATTCTCTTGCCTCAGCCACCCGAGTAGCTGGGATTACAGGCACCTGCCACCATGCCCGGCTATTTTTTTGTTGCAGTTTGGCTGAGGCTGAACCCGTCACCCTCAGTATATGGGGTCGATGCCCTAACCACTGAGCCACAGGTGCTGCCCTCACCTATAACTTTTAAGCTGCTGCTTCAAGATATCCCACCTTTTGGGGCTGGGCTAATATATACCTTCCATTTTGATTTTATGATTTTTATCTGCAATTCCTTTCTTCCTGAAATGTATAAAACCAGACTGTAATCTGACCACTCCAGGGACCATTTACTCCAGACATCTTGGGTATGTATCTCCAAGCCAAAGTCACTCATATGGGCTCAGAATAAAGCTCATTAAATTATGTTACAGAGTTTGGCTTATTCTATTAACAAGAGTAGTTGTGTGATTAGTTCTCTCCAATAAAATATGGGCAGGAGGGAAGTTTGTAGGTCACTTATGGGCCAAGTATTTAAAGAAGCTGGGGAACCTTCTCCACCCTGTCTCCTCTCTTGCCAAATGAAAGCAGATAACTCTGAGCCCCAGGAGATAATGGAGCCACAAGATTAACAAGTCTGCTGTGTGAATCACCAGATGGAGGACAGCTGTCTAGCAACCAGGTTATCTATGAACAAGAAATAAAATTTTGTATGAAGTTGCTGAAATCCACGGGGTTATTTGTTACTGCAGCTGGTGTTACACTAATACACTGATCCTCCTCCTCTGGGTCCCTGATATCAGTATAGCTTGAGCACCCATCATTCTGGAAAATGGGCCTCAATCGTGCTGTTCAGGCTTCATGTAGCAGGTCTATACAGTGGCCCAAAGTCTGTGCTAGTTAAAAGTTATTGGTATATTTTCCTTCATTCTTTGGACAAATGTAAATTTTTCTCCATGTTCTTATGGAAGTCTTCCTCCATGTTGACAGAGCAGAGTCATTAAAGCAGACGTGGAGGGTTGTGTTTAGGTCTTCTACCATTGTTAAGCAGAACCTCCGCAGGGTCTTTGTGGTTGCCCTGCAGAAGTGGTGCTTTCCTGGGACACATTAGTCTGATTTAGGGTGGTTACTATGTAGGGGGGCAGTGCTCATCCTCTTGCCCCTCTCTTTTGGTCCTACCATGTGCAGAGGCACCTGCAGGCATGATCTTTAAAGTCTCTAGATCTCAGTACCTACTCATGTGCTAATTACAAAGCTGAACTAATTCCAGTGAGCTCCACTGGCTAGCCTTGGGTTCCTGGGTGCTAGTTGAAGAATAGGAAGATACCACATCTGTCCCTCCTTGCTCTGACAACCCCCTGACTTAGATGGGACCAAAGTCCCTTTATAAAGTGACTCTTTTTTGGCAGACTGGCTGACTTATTAAGTGTGCATGCATGTGTACAATGTGCATGTGTATGTGTGTACCCATCCCTGGGGGATTTGATGTGTTTCTTGTATGTGTATGTAGGTGTGTAGCTTGCACATGCGTGCAGGGTGTTGTCACCTCACATGTGACCTCTCAAATGCTGGGTTTGAGGCTATGTATGTGTCTTTAAGTGTGTGCCTGTGTATGGCTCCTGTATTTGAACATGGGTCCAGGCGTATGTGTGTTCCATGTGCCTATGTGTTGGGTATATACCAGGGAACCTCAAAGGACATGATGTGCATGTGTGAGTACAGGTGTGTCCCGTGTGGCTCTGTGTATACTGAGGTATGTGCTGTGACCATCGGACTGTGTCTAGAGATGAGCAGTTCTCTTCTCCTCAAGGCCTCCTTGGCTCTCAGGCAGTTTAAGCTCATCCTTTCTGCTATGGCTGTTTCTGCTGCTTTGTCCCCTTCTCCAGATGCAGCAATTAAGCAAACGCAGCAATTAAGTAGAGTCCCCCAAACAACCATCGCAGCAGGATCCCCTTCCAGGAGCTAATAAGGGGCTACTGCGGCATATATAGACACACACACAGTACAGCCAGGCCCCTGGGGGACCCCCAGGCTGCACATGCTATGCCGTGAAGGCACAGGGAAGTGCACACAAACAGCAGGAGAAGCCCCTCTGCCACCTCCCTTACTGTACTTCTCCTTCAGGACGCAGCATAACAATCCCCTATTCTAGGAGGCCCCTCCAGGCTCAGGGTGGGGAGCAGGAGTGCACTCTGCCTATGGGGCCCCCCGCCCTTCTGTTTCCTCCTATCAGAGGCTTCACCACTATAGCTTGAATTTTGTCCTGGCAGCCCTTGGTATTTTGCCCTGCACTTCCTCTGTCACAAACCCTGGGCTTCCCTCATGACAGTGCCAATCTTTTTAGCCTTGAGATTCTCCCCTCCCAGCCCAGACCATGTTGGGATGTCTGTAGAAGTGACCTTCTCCCTTTTGAAGTGTGAGTTCATAGCCTGGTGCAGTGGTTCAAGCCTGTAATCCTAGCACTCTGGAAGGCCGAGGCAGGTAGATTGCCTGAGCTCAGGAGTTCGAGACCAGCCTGAGCAAGAGCAAGACCCAGTGTCTACTCAAAATAAAAAAAATGGGCTGGGCATGGTAGCACATGCCTGTAGTCTCTGCTACTTGGGAGGCTGAGGCAAGAGGATTGCTTCAGCCCAAGAGTATGAGGTTGCTGTGAACTTTAATGAGACTACAGCACTCTACCCAGGGCAACAGAGTGATACTCTGTCTCAAAAAACAAAAACAAATGTTCAAAGGCAGGACCTGGTCTGTCTAGGTCGCCTCTTTTACTGTAGCATCATCTAGCACACAACATGCCTAGAAATCCACAGTAAACGTTGAACTCAAAACAGCACCTTGTGTCTGCCTCTGATCTAAATCTCTCTTCGTGTCTATAAATATGTCAATCTGTTTGGCACACATTTGGGGTTCTACATCCCCTCAATCCAGTAGGCTTTAGCATAGCTATGGTGAACAGTTCCACAGTCATTGTAGATGTCCCTGGTTTAGCCCAGTGGTTCTCAAAAGTGTGGTCGCGGGCCGGGGGTGGTGGCTCACACCTGTAATCCCAGCATTTGGGAGGCTGAGGTGGGTGGATTGCCTGAGCTCACAGGTTCAATACCAGCCTGAGTGAGCAAGAGTGAGACTCCGTCTCTGAAAAATAGCCAGGGGTTGTGGCAGGCACCTATAATCCCAGCTACTTGGGAGGCTGAGGCAAGAGGATCACTTGAACCCAAGAGTTTGAGGTTGCTGTGAGCTAAGACACCATGGCACTCTACCAAGGGTGACCAAGTGAGACTCTGTTTCAAAAAAAAAAAAAAAGTGTGGTCCCTGAGTCAGCAGCATTGGTGTCACCTGGGAACTTACCCCCTGGTGATCCTGTTAGGCTATCCTGTGAGGAACCAGTGGGTCTAGCCTCATTTGCAAGGCATCCCTCTTGCCTTCCTCCCTCAGCTCTCACATGGCTCTAGTACCACTCCCTCCCCCACAGGGACACCATCACCCAAGGAGGTTAAGAACTGGTGGATAAGGCCAGGCACAGTGGCTTATTCCCGTAATCCTAGCACTCTGGGAGGATTGATCAAGCTCAGGAGTTTGAGACCAGTCTAAGCAAGAGTGAGATCCCATCTCTATTGAAAATAGAAAAACTAGCCAGGCCTTGTGGCAAGTGCCTGTAGTCACAGCTACTTGGGAGGCTGAGGTGAGAAGATCACTTGAACCCAGGAGTTTGAGTTTGCTATGAGCTAGGCTGAAGCCATAGCACTCTAACTAGGGTGACAGAGTGAGACTCTGTCTCAAGTAAAAAGAAAAAAAGAAAAAGAAGAATTGGTAGATAAGTGCTCCAGCCTCTCTGAACTTTGCTGGGGCAGTAAGAGGAAAATTCCAATGTGTTCTGCAAGGTTCCTTAAAGTTCTCCAGCAGAACTGGGCCCCAGTGGCCCAGAGATGCAACCCGGTCCTAATTAATGCATCCTCTATCAGCTTGTGTCACTCTTCCCTCTCTCCTGGCCCTGTGTCCTGGCTTTAGCCCCCAATCAACCAGTTCCACTGAATTCTAATTCCAGTCCTGCTCTTGGGATCACCACCATGTTTTTCCTTCTGTCCCACCACCTCCACCATCTCCGTAGCATCTCTGAAGCTCCTGCACCCTTTTACTGTGTGTCAGAGTGTCTGGTATCTGCCATACTGGGCCAGGAGCATTGATGAACTTTGCTAATGATCTGGAAAGGCAAGCCCTAGTGCTGAGTTAATTTTAGCTGCAATTTTTCAATACATGTAAGTGGAAGGAGCCAAAAGTCTATTCTGAAAGCTTCAGCAGAGCTGGAGATGTCAGGTGGATGTGTATCCACACCCCTGCCGTGGAAGGTCACTTTACTCCTCCACTCAGATAGGAGTTCCTGGGAGTAGTTTCCAGGACAACTCAGGTTCCCCAGAGTAGGGCCATGTCCCCCTTGGACCACCCAAGCCATGGCTGTGTCCCCTCTGGAGCCAGGCTCCTGAAAGATCAGGTCCCCCCACATTGCTATAACCAAGTTCCCAGGCCAAGCTTGTAGACTATCACCCACACCCCTCTTCCTGTGACACCATCTGCCAGGAGGGTGTGGGACCCCCTCTCCCCAACCTCCCCTCCTCTGTTCTCCCACAAGCATCAAGACCAGCAGACATCATTCCTGGTGAGTGGTGTTGGTTTCGTTCTATTGGGGTCTTCTGCTGGGCAGCCAACCTGAGCAAAACAGGCTGGGAATACAGTGGACACACTTCTCTGGGTCAACCCAGCCAATCCCCTGCCTCTGTTCCATTTCCTATGTTCTCCCTCCTCCCTAGGATATCCCATCAGTATGTCTTGAGGGCTGTCCATAATCCCAGCGGGCACAGGGTCTTGGAGTCAAGTTTTCCCTTTGTGGCCAGGAAAAGGAGCCTTGGGAAGGAGCCTCTCTGGCCTGAAAGATCAGGCCTGCTGCTGGGCAGGGCCCAAGTAAGGATATTTCACCTGAGGAAAGGACACCTCGGGGAGGCGGTGCTGAGACAGAGGGGCAGAAGGACATTGGTTTGTGGGGGGAGGGCAGCGGCTCTAGGACGGAGGGCTACATTCAAGGATAAGAAGCAGTACAGTACCAGACATGCTTATACACCGCGCCATCTCACAGTTCAGGTGCCGCCGTACCAAAGGCTCTGTGTGGGTGTGCACGCACGTCTCTCTCTCTCTGTCTCTCTGTTTCAGTCTTTCTCTGACTTATCCTTGTCTCTTGTCTCTCTGCCTCGCTCTGGGTCTCCCACTGTCTCTGCGTCTTTCCATCTCTCCTTGAGTATGTGTGAGGGTTTCTATCTCTGCCTCCCTCTTTCTAGTCCTCTCAGTCCCTCAATCCAAGTCTGCCCATCTTTTTGTCTGTCTCTCTCTAAGTCTGTCCTCTCTGTCTTTGTCTCTCTGCCTCGGTCTCTGTGTCTCTCTGTCTCAATCTCTCTGCATCCAGAGATTCTCATTCTCAGCAGCGCCAGGGCGACTCCCTGGGAGGCGGGGCCGGGGACGCGCCTTTGAGAGACTGGGGCTGCCTACGCCTTTAAACGCGGGCGCGCGGGGGACCTGCGCCTTTAAGCGCGGGCGCGCGCGCGGCCCTGGGTTCCCGGCGAGGAGGCCGAGGGAGCGCCCGGACCCGGCCCGCCTGCCCGGCCCCCGCCCGGCCCCAGCCCCGGCCCCGGCGGGGGAGGGGTCTCTGAGCGCGGCCCCTCCCCCCTGCGCCCCCGCCTGCGCTGCGGTGTCCCCGCACCGCGTGTCTCCGTCTGTCGGTCTGCGCCCAGGCCTCGCCCCACCCGGCCCTGGGGCTGCCGGGCCGCCCCTCTACCCACCGGAGCCCACCCCCTCCCTCCCGACCAGCCCCGGCCGCAGCCCAGGAAGAAGCCCCGACGCCGCCGCCCGAGACTCAAGGCCCTAACCTGGACCTCGGGGGCCTGCGCTCCAAGATTGAATCAAGAGCAGAAACCCAAGAAGGGACCCTGCTTTGGGGCCAGCACCCTGAGATCCAGCCGTGGGACCCAAGACCTGGAGCTTGAACCCCAGTATCTGGGGCTGGAATCCCAACATTGGATATTGGGACCCCAGGATTTGGAGTCTGAACCCATAATTTGGAACATAGACACCAAGATTTGAAGTGGAACCCCAAGATTTGGCATCTAAGACCCCAAATCTGGAGCTGAACTCTGAATTTTGTGCCTGGGACCTTGAAATCCGGGACTGGATTCCCAAATCAATACCCCGAAACCCACCATTTGGAACCTGAACGCTGGGATTTAGTCCTTAATTTCCAAGCTCTGAATCATGGGATTCTAAGGGACCTGAACCTGAGTTTGCACCTGAAGTCCTTGCTGCACCCCTGAATGCTGAAATCAGGACTAGATACCTCCAAAGCTTAACTCAGTACCCCAGTATCTGAATGCAGGTACCCTAGTATCAGATCCCAGGACTGGTCTTGAAACTCAGACCCTAAACTCCCCCATTTGGCTGTTTAGCAGTCCAAAGCTGTTTAGAATCTCAAGACTGGAGCTGGGAGACCCTGACCCTGAACAACCCAAACTGGGGCCTAGGTCTCTAAAACTAGACCTTAGAGCCCCAATATTTGGGGGATCTGAGACCTCAAGTATTAAGGTCTGGAGACTCTATTACCACTTATTTGAGTAGAGACATTACAGTCCCTTACAAAAGTCTTGGGGACAGGGAAGGCATGACCAGATGCCTCAACCTCTGACCCCTGCCCCCCTTGGAGCCTGAGAACTCTCTGGGGTGGTTTCCAGCTCAGGTAAGTCAATTGATAAACCTGTGGTGGGGAGGGACTTGGGAGGAGCTTTGTGGCTGGGGATGGAGGTAGGTGACAACTAGGTCCCTGTGGCACTCTTGGGGTTTCCCTAGGAAAAATACATTCTCTGTGTGTCTGCCACAAACACTTTCTGGACATTGGCCAGCCCTGTCCCCTCTGACCGCCCAATCCCCAGTGACAGCATCTCCATTTCTCTGACCACCCTCCCTTACAGCTTCTCACCATCTGTCCCGTCTGACCACCTTGGTCGCCTCTCATCCACACTGTTCACTCTGGTCTCCTCTCCCCACCTTCCTCCCAGTGACGGTCTCTGCTCCCTTCTCTCTCTGATTGTCTTTGAAACCCCTCTGTCCACAGCTATCTCTCCAGCCACCTCTGCCGGCTGCCTCTCCCCATCACGCCTCTGTCCACGGTGCTGTCTCTAATCATCCTTAGCCGCCTCTCTTGCCCTTTGTCCACCCCTGACTCTAAGCGTTGTGATCATCTCCACCCACCTTTGACATCTGTCTACCGTTCTTCTTTCCACCCTCCACCCACCTCTGTCCACCTCTGGCGCCTCTGCCTACCTTTCCTTTCTCTGATCAGCTCTCACCTTCTCTCTTGCCCTCCTCCCTCCCCTGACCCTAACTCCCAGGCTACAGGCATCTGACTGTCTCTGGCCTTCACTGGCCACATCTCTTATGTCTCTTCTCTCTCTCTCCCTCCCTCCCTCTTTCTTCCTCTCTCTCCTCCTCTCTCCCCCTCTCTCCTTTTCATTGTTGCTCTCTGATCATTTCTATCCTCTGTCTGCCTTCCCTCTCTCTGATGACCTCTCCCCCCGACTCATGCCCCTGATCCTCTGTCCTGGTCTCCAACTGACTCCTTCCCTCTTCTCTCTCACCTCCTTGCTGGCTTTGCACCATTTCTGACCACTTCTCTCCCAGATCTGAGGACACCTGGCCCCCACCCCCCGTCCTTGTCCCCCTCTCATCTTCTTGACCACCTCTGACTGCCTCTTCTCTCTAACCGGCCTCTCATTGTTCCTGCCCCCTGGCCACCTCTTCTCTTTATGGCCATCTTTGACCATCTCTTTCTGAACACATCTGATGCCCTCTGGCTTATCTGCTACCCACCCTGGCCAACTCTTCTATTCTCTGACCATCTGCGACCCTTTCTAACCACCTTCCTGCCCCCTAACCACCTCTGTTCACTTCTGCTCTCTCTGCCCCTCCATGACACGTGTCTCTGAGTCTTTGACCATCTCCTCTGGTTTTTCATCGTGTCTGACCACTCCTCCCTCTGACCATCTTCCACCAGTTCTTTTGCTTCCACCCAACTACACCCCTCTCTCCTGGTCTCAGACCACCCCAATGCCCTGTGGGGCTCTCCTCGGGCCTCAGCCTGCCCTAACACCTCCCTCTTCCCTACAGGCCGCCCTGCCCGCAATGGCCATCCTCCCGTTCCTCCTTTGCCTGCTGCCGCTGGCCCCCGCCTCGTCTCCACCCCAGCCAGCCACACCCAGTCCATGTCCCCGCCGCTGCCGCTGCCAGACACAGTCACTGCCCCTAAGCGTGCTGTGCCCAGGGGCAGGCCTCCTGTTTGTGCCACCCTCACTGGACCGCCGGGCAGCCGAGCTGAGGCTGGCAGACAACTTCATTGCAGCTGTGCGCCGCAGAGACCTGGCCAACATGACGGGCCTGCTGCATCTGAGCTTGTCTCGCAACACCATCCGCCACGTGGCGACCGGTGCTTTTGCTGACCTGCGTGCCCTGCGTGCCCTGCATCTAGATGGCAACAGGCTGACCTCGCTGGGTGAGGGCCAGCTGCGTGGCCTGGTCAACTTGCGCCACCTCATCCTGAGTAACAACCAACTGGCGGCCCTGGCAGCCGGTGCCCTGGACGACTGTGCTGAGACCCTTGAAGACCTCGACCTCTCCTACAACAACCTCGAGCAGCTGCCCTGGGAGGCTTTGGGCCGCCTGGGAAATGTCAACACATTGGGCCTTGACCACAACTTGCTGGCTTCTGTGCCTGCTGGCGCCTTTTCCCGCCTGCACAAGCTGGCGAGGCTGGACATGACCTCTAACCGCCTGACCACCATCCCGCCTGACCCCCTCTTCTCCCGCCTGCCCCTGCTGGCCAGGCCTCGTGGCTCTCCCGCCTCTGCCCTGGTGTTGGCCTTTGGTGGGAACCCTCTGCACTGCAATTGCGAGCTGGTGTGGCTGCGGCGCCTGGCTCGGGAGGATGACCTCGAGGCCTGTGCCTCCCCCCCTGCTCTGGGTGGCCGCTACTTCTGGGCCGTGGGTGAGGAGGAGTTTGTGTGTGAGCCACCTGTGGTGACTCACCGCTCGCCACCCCTGGCAGTGCCTGCAGGTAGACCAGCTGCCCTGCGCTGCCGGGCAGTGGGGGACCCAGAGCCTCGCGTGCGTTGGGTGTCACCTCAGGGCCGGCTGCTGGGCAACTCAAGCCGTGCTCGCGCCTTCCCTAATGGGACACTGGAGCTGCTGGTCACTGAGCCAAGTGATGGTGGCATCTTCACCTGCATTGCAGCCAATGCAGCTGGTGAGGCCACAGCTGCTGTTGAGCTGACCGTGGGCCCCCCACCACCACCCCAGCTAGCCAACAGCACCAGCTGTGACCCCCCGCGGGACGGGGATCCTGATGCCCTCACCCCGCCTTCGGCTGCCTCTGCCTCTGCCAAAGCGGCTGACACCGGGCCCCCTACCGACCGTGGCGTCCAGGTGACTGAGCATGGGGCCACAGCTGCTCTCATCCAGTGGCCAGACCAGCGGCCTATTCCAGGCATCCGCATGTACCAGATCCAGTACAACAGCTCGGCGGATGACATCCTTGTCTACAGGTGCAGGGTCCAGGCAGTGGGGTACCTTGGGTGGGGGAGTGGGCTGGGAGTGGTTGGGGGTACACTGAAGCACAGCTGAGAAATGCTATAAGGTTATAAAGGAAATCAGACAGCAAAGGTAAAATAAATTAGGCAGCAAGGATAGCAAGCATTTGACAGAGAGGGTAAAAGAAATCAGACAATAATAAGACAGTAGCCAGGCACAGCGGCTCATGCCTATGATCAGAGCACTGTGGGAGACCACAAATGGCTTGAATCCAGGAGTTTGAAAACAGCGTGGACAGTACAATGAGACCCCCATCTCTACAAAAAAATAAAATAAGAAAAATTAGCCAGACATGGTGGCACATATCTATGGTCCTAGCTATTCAGGGGGCTGAGTTGGGGATTGCTTGAGCCCCGGAATTTAAGGCTGCAGTGAGCTATGATTTGCCACTGCACTCCAACCCAAGAGACAGAGCAAGACCCTGTCTCAGAAAAATAAATTAGACAGAAAATGTTAAAATAAGTCATGCCACAGAGCTGAAAAATATCAAACAATCATGATAAATTGCTAAACAATAATGATAAATTGCAATCATATATATCAAACAATAGTGCTAGATCATACATGTAATCCCAGCACTTTGAGAAGCTGAGGAGGAAGATTGTTTGAGGCTACAGTTCAAGATCAGACTGGGCATCATAGTGAGACCCCATGTATAAAAAAAAAAAAATTAAGGCTCGGCGCCTGTAGCTCAGCAGCTAGGGCACCAGCAACATATACCAGAGCTTATGGATTCGAATCCAGCCTGGACCTGCCAAACAACAATGACAACACCAGGCAGCGCCTGTGGCTCAGTCGGTAAGGCGCCAGCCCTATATACCGAGGGTGACGGGTTCAAACCCGGCCCTGGCCAAATTGCAACCAAAAAATAGCCGGGTGTTGTGGCAGGTGTCTGTAGTCCCAGCTACTTGGGAGGCTGAGGCAAGAGAATCGCTTAAGCCCAGGAGTTGGAGGTTGCCGTGAGCTGTGTGAGGCCACGGCACTCTACCGAGGGCCATAAAGTGAGACCCTGTCTCTACAAAAAAAAAAAAAAAACAATGACAACTCCAACCAAAAAATAGCCAGGCGTTGTGGCAGGCGCCTGTAGTCCCAGCTGCTTGGGAGGCTGACGCAAGAGAATCGCTTAAGCCCAAGAGCTTGAGGTTGCTGTGAGCTGTGACGACATGGCACTCTACCAAGGGCGACATAGTGAGACTGTGTCTCAAAAAAAAAAATTTTTTTTTAAACTAGCTGGACATGGTGGAGTTACTTATAGTCCCAGCTACTTGGGAGGCTGAGGCAGGAAGATCACTTAAGCCCGGGAGCTCAAGGTGACTGACTATGAGTTATGATCACACCACTGTACTCCAGACTGGGCAATAGAGCGAGATTCTGTCTCTAATAATAATGATAATAACAATAAAGGAATCAGTCTGCATGAGTAAAAAGAAATCAGGCAGCAGGTGTGAATAGTAACAAACATAAAAAGGAAATCAGGCAACAAGAGTGTAAAGTAATTAGGCCAGAAGCCATGTTAATGGGGGGAGGGAGAGCGAAAACAAATTTAGGTAGTAAAGATAAAGAGAGAAAAACCAGATTTTCCAGATGACAGGATTAGATACAAGCCAGGCTGCAGGAAGAAAAGGAGATCAAGGAGGAAGGCTCAGGGATCCCAGGAAAAATGAAATGAAGCTGCCTGGTTACAAAGGGAATCAGACCAGAGATTAAAAGGAAGATTGTGGGGAGGAGGTTAAATACTTAGAGACCGGGCTTCGGGTTTGTGCAATGTGAACTCCACACGTTTAGAGTTCTAATATGATAACCTCTACATTTTTGATTTTCTAAATCAAATTAATTCTTGGGCAAGCTCCACTTGCCAGGGGAACAGGAATACCTAGTTTGCCACACTCTCTCTTCCATTTTTGCAAACACAAAACCTGGAGTTTCTACACTCCAAGAGGTGGGTCAGTACAACTTCATCCCTCAAGCCACAGAGCACTTGGTCCATCTGTGGTGACCACATGTGCTGTCCCAGGCACTGTTGACAACTCTCGCCAAAGTCCAAGCTTGTATGGATGGTTGTGGGTGACTCCTTTCACTACCATGCTAGGCCAGGGGTGTAGTCCCAAGGCCTGGCTGCAAGGGCTGGGGTCTGCACCTTGCAAATCTAATACCTAGATCCCCCTTCTCTCTCCTAGGGTCCATACCTCAAGAGGGGCCACGCTTGATTTTGTCAGTCCCAGAACCCCAATGAGCTCATTCCACTCCTTTTCTTAGAGAACATCACTCAGTAGATTCATGGAGGACCCACCCCTGATAGTCACACGAATCCTGGCCACCTTGCCTGGTGGGCGATGGGAATGAATGCTCTCCTAGATAGTCACCCTCCCACAGACAATCACGGAGCTCCCTGTATCTCTCCCGTTAAAGCAGTTTAGGAATAAAACATTACAGAACAAGGTAAATCTCCAACAGGGTGCCCTGCCGCAAAGGAAAATAGTGTGGAATTGGGTGATACAGATAAAAGGAAACGGGAAAGGAAAGGATACACAGAAGCTGGGCAACAGAGATAAAAGGGAATTAGATGCCCAAGCTGGAAAGAAATAAGGCAACAGGGAGAAAAAGAAAGCATTGGTGATGGAGGTGCATTAGTTTAATGAAAAGGGAGTCAGATGGCAAAGCTCACTGGAAGGCAGACTGTAGATAGAATACGAATAATAACGCAGTGGGGCCGGGGAACTGTACTGACAGGTTAGAAAGAAATCAGGCTACATGGGGACAGGGAAATCGGGTGTTAGATGAGAGAGAATTCTACCTGTCCACTAGAGGAAAATCAGGCAGCTGAAGAAAGGAAGTCGGAGTCCCCGCAGGGGAGTTGGGGTGCCGCCCCAGGGAAATTGGGTGGCAGCACAAGAGGTGAGTGAGGCATTTGGGTCAAAAAGGAAACAGGACTGGAAGAGCGTAAGTGGGGTGCTGCAGAGAAAGTGGGAAGCAGGACAAGAGTGGAACTGGGCCTCAGAGCAGGGGAGGACTGGGCAGTGGACTACAGGGAAATCAAACCAGGGAACTTGGGTGACACGCTATGGGGAAGTGAGGGGAGGGCTGGAGCACCATGGGCTAACAGACAGGAGGAAGGTCAGTCTGGTGGCTGCGGGGGCTGTCAGATGAGAGGGAATTGGGGGTGGTTAGAAGGAGCTCAGTGGGCTAGAATGAAGTGAGCTGTGGGTACACAGGGATGGGGGTGCTGAGCACCCAGAGACCTGACCCCCACCTGCCTGCCCCTCCAGAATGATCCCCGCAGACAGCCGCTCGTTCCTGTTGACGGACCTGGCGTCGGGCCGTACCTACGATCTGTGTGTGCTAGCTGTGTATGAGGATGGCGCCACGGGGCTGACGGCCACACGACCTGTGGGCTGTGCCCGCTTCTCTACCGAGCCAGCACTGCGGCCTTGCGGGGCCCCACATGCACCTTTCCTGGGCGGCACCATGATCATCGCGCTGGGCGGTGTCATCGTGGCTTCGGTGCTCGTCTTCATCTTCGTGCTGCTCATGCGCTACAAGGTGCACGGGGGCCAGCCGCCTGGCAAGGCCAAGACACCTGCACCTGTCAGCAGCGTCTGCTCCCAGACCAACGGCGCCCTGGGCCCCCCGCCGGCCCCTGAGCCTGCTGCACCCAGGGCCCACACCGTGGTCCAGCTGGACTGTGAGCCCTGGGGGCCCAGCCACGAACCTGTGGGACCCTAGCCAGGTGGCCCCTTCTAGGGCTTCTCTGGCCCCAGGGACAGCAGGACCCGGACACCCCAAGGGACCTAGCCTCTCAGACTCACCAAATTGCTCATGGTTTTTAAAACTCTTATGGGGAGGGTGTCGGGGACACCAGGGCATAACAAGAAAGTCCTATTTTTCTAAGCTTGGGCCTGGACCCTTGCCCTTGTCTCTGTCTGTGGGGGTTGGGGGCATCATGCAGGGGTCTGGAGCTGGGGAATGCCCCTCTGAGGAGAGACCCTCCCCCTCAGTTTGGCTGAGGTCTCTGAGGGAGGCTGAGGATGGCCATCCATTCAGTCAAGACATTTCACTGAGTGTCTTCTCTAGGCATGTCCTGTGCTGGGCAATGCTGTGGTGACCCAGACAGCCCTGAGTCCTGCCCAAAGTCTAGTGGGAGACAGATATGTCTCCAGACAGTGATAGACAGACCAGGGCGGTGGTCATGAGGGAAGCCTAGGGAACTGTGATAGTCTAGAAGAGGTGGCTGACTCAGCTTAGGATGTGGTCAGGAAGGTCTTCCTGGAGGAGGAGATGTGACCTGAGAATGCATCTGAAGGAAATAATTGGGCAAAGAACAGAAAGAAAGCTGTTCCAAGGAGAGGGCCCAGCACAAGTAAGGACTTAGTATGTACCAGGCATTCAGGTGCTATGGTAGAGAGGAGGAGGGGAGGGTGAGCAGGGTCCAGGACCTCCAGGCCAAGGAGACTCTGGCCTGATGGTGTTGGGGAGCCATGGAGTAATCTATGCAAGGGAGGGGGAAGGAGGGATTGGGGCTTTATAAAGATACTTCTAGTGCTATGAGGAGAGTGGACTAGTGGACTAGCGGGGCAAACTGAAGCTAGGAGCTCTGTGGGAAGCCAGGGCAAGGGCAGCAGTGGAAAGGAGAAGGGAGTGAGTTGACAGGGACACTTAAGAAGCTGAGTGGATGGGTTATAGAGCTGAAGACCCATAGGGGAAGGAAGGGAGATGGTAGGGCTGGCCCGACCAGGACAGGACAGGACCAGGGAGGAGGAGCAGGCTTGGGAAACATGACATGGCCAGAGTGGAACTCTGGATGTGCGAGGGCCAGACGAATTCCAGGGGGTGCCATCCAGGAGGCTGTAAGACCCCTGGTCTGGGGTTAGAGCTGAAGACAGAAATGAGGGCTTTGTCAGCAGAGATGGGGAACTGAGGCCACTGGAGGTGAGATGTCCCCTGGGAGAGATTCCAAGTCCGAGCCACTGGGACTTTCCATACTTAGGTGCAAAGGAAAGATAAACCTAATAGAGGCTAAACAGGAGCTGCAGGCAGAGGATCAGAGGGAAGAAAACCAAACAATTGAGACCCAGCAACTGTTGTGCTTAATGATGTATAATAAAGGCTGTAGTGACTCCAGGGAGAACAGTGTTAGGGATCGGTTGGGGCAGAGGCAGATTCAGCTGGCTCGAGGAGGAGGTAAGAACATATAGATAGGAAGTGTAAATCTACCCTCTGATTCTGTGGGCCTAGAGCCTGGTTCAGGTTGATCTGGAACTTTCAGCCCCATGTCTCCCCCAGGCTGGTCCTCACTGTGTCTTGGACTGCCCTAGATGTCCCACACACACACACTTGGACACCAGGCCTAGAGGTTTGTAGGGCCAAAACCTGGGCCTAGGAAATGTCAGACCTCTTTGGAGACCAGAATGGGGTTGGCAGTAAGAGAACAGAGGTCCCTGAACTTGGGGCTTCTCTAATGACAGGTCCAGGGGTAGGAATGTGGAGGACACTTAAGGTCCTGTCAGCCTTCTGGAGTGATGGTGCTGTCAGGGGCATGGTGAGGAGGTTCCCAAGACTCGACTGGCCATTCTGATGACCTGGTGCACATGATCTTGTCCTCATGGGATGACAAATCCTAGATTCTGCCACAGCTTTTTTGGTGAGTCTAAGTCTGAGCCATCAGCCAGTCCTCCAGCAGCATTGTGAGGTCCTGCCTCTGTTGCTTCTTACCCCTGGGTGGCCATGGCCAGGTGAGGTCATCAGGGAGCATCAAGGCATTGAGTCTTAGGGAAAGGGGCACAGGAGTAGGAGGACTGGGTGCCTAGGGCCAGCTATCCAATACCAGTTGCTGCCATGAGGGGGAGCCAGAGCACACTGTTCCTAAACCCTCTTTTTTTTTTTTTTTTTTTTTGAGACAGTCTCACTATGTTGCCCTGGGTCATAGCTCACAGCAACCTCAAACTCCTGGGCTCACGAGATCCTCTTGCCTCAGCCTCCTGAGTAGCTGGGATTACAGGCACCCACTACAACGCCTGGATAGTTTTTCTGTTTTTAGTAGAGACAGGGTCTTGCTTTTGCTCATGCTGGTCTCGAACTCCTGAGCTCAAATGATCTGCCCACCTTAGCCTCCTAGAGTGCTGGGATTATAGGCATGAGCCACCATGCTGGCCTAAACTCTCATTTTTAAATTTGAATACTATTGTGTGGGACAACCTGGGGGTTCAGCACTGAAAAAAGGCAGTCCAGGCTCTGCCCTCACATGTCTCACCAACTGGTGGGAACACTAAATGTGAAATAATCACGCAAGCGTGAAGCGTGATGATAGGGACCATGCAGGAGACATATATGGAAATGTGAGACCCTGTAACCAGGGGACCTGACCCAGCAAGAGAGGTTGAGGAAGACTTCCTGGAGGAGAGGCGGCCTCCGCTGAGGATGCTCAGTTTGGAGTTAACTGAGCAGGGGGCAGGGTGGGGGAGGGGGTATCAGTCCACGTGCTGAGGGCTGCAATCAGGGAGGGAAGGAGTGACCTAATGTCAAGTTGAAGAAGCAGGGAGGGGGCAGGTGATGCTGGGCTCCGTAGGCTGCTAGGAGGAGTCTGGTTTGTATGCATTCTCAGTGGCATGAGAAGCCACTAGAGGGTTTTGAGCTCTGAGGACAGTAGTGTTGCTGAATTTCAAAGAAACTCCGGTGGTGAGTCTGTTAGTGTGTGGAGGATACAGGGCAAGGAGGGCGGGCAGGGAGGAGGCTACTGTGGTGGTCCAGGGATAAGGTGACTTGGGCCAGACTGGGCCTGATGGCAGAGACAAGAGTCTGGGGACCCTGGGCTGTGATAGCCGCAGATGCATCTCTTAGATAGGGAAGCTGACTTCTATGTGGCATAAAAACGAAGGATCTTTTCCAGGTTCAAGCATCAGACAGACAGTGCATGGAGGCTCTGAGAAGCAAAGGCTGTGGCTGGTCAGGGGAACATGGACACATGGTAGCTTATTATTAGTTTGGAAGCAGGGACGGTAGGAGGACAGGCTGGTCCCTCTAGTATGGTCCCCTAGGTTCCCCTGCAGGGTGCTGGGACCATCTCCCACCCACATTCAAGAGCTAGTGATCACATGTGTCTAGGAGTAAAGTTCACATTTAGCTTGTCCAGTGCTGCCCAGCGGAGTCCCCCAATTTCCTGAGCTCAGGGAGGAAGCACTCCTTCGCTCACTGTCAGTACCCTGTCTGCCTTTGGTCCTGCACATTCTGAGACCAAAACTCCAGACTACTGGAGCATTTGCTTGAAGTGACTGTAGTCCTGATGCCAGGATGGTGGTGTGTCTCCCTCTGGCCCTCGGTTTCCTGTGTTCATGTCCAGCCACAGCCTTTGCTTCTCAGAGCCTCCATGCACTGTGTGTCTGGTGCTTGAACCTGGAAAAGATCCTTTGTTTTTATGCCACAGAGAAGTCAGCTTCCCCGTCTAAAAGATGCATCTGCGGCTATCACAGCCCAGGGTCCCCAGACTCTTCTGTCTCTGCCATCAGGCCCAGTCTGGCCCAAGTCACCTTATCCCTGTCTGTATCTGCCAGATCCAACCCATGTCTGGGTATGGCTAAGTCACAGGCCCTGAGTGCTGAGGATACCTGTAATCCCCTGCAAGACCTCAGATAATGCCAACCTTTTGCAGCTCTTCACATGTGAGAGAATCAGATAAAGGGATATTTCCAAAGAGGATGTTTCTGTTGTGGGTGAACTTGGGCCTGCCTCCTGCCTTTGATTCCTCCCTGATAGCTGTGTCCTCTCATACCTCCCCAAAGCAAGGAAAGGTGTCAGTGCTGGTATTGCCCTGAGCTGTATGGAGCCACCTTGGGAACCCAGTGGTGACCAGCACAGCTCCAGTCACTGCCCTCAAGAGTTCTAGTTTCAGGAAATAAATACTTACCAGACAATGGCATCCCAGCGTGGTCAGGGCTGGGATGGGGACAGGCAAGAATGATGAGAGTCTACTTTTGCAGCTCAGCAGACCTCCGGAGCCCAGAAGAGGCCCCTAACTGAGCATGGGATGAGAAGTAGGAGAGAGTCCAAGATTTCCTGAAGGTAAGGCGAGCTTTATGGCAGTGCACCCATGGAGCTGCAGAGCACACCGTGTATGCTTAATCTAATGCCCTATTATACTATCTTGAAATTTTTAATGATTTTTAACAAGGGGACCCACATTTTCATGTTACATTGGGTCCTGTCAATCATGTAGCCAGTCCTGCCTAAAGGAGAGAACATTTGAAAGATATCAAAAGAGAGCTAAGGGCAGAGGGTCTTCCAAGGAGAGAGTATCATGTACAAAAGCCAAGAATAGAAGAGAGAGGATGGTTCACTTGCAGAACTGGCCAGAGTTCAGTGCGACTGGAGCACAGCATGGGAGAAGATGACGGGTGATCTCCAGGAGTAAAGGAGTGGGCGGAACAGGCTGCAGGGCTGCCGAGCTAGACTCCACCCCAAGGCACTCCACCCCAGGAAGGGTGATGAACAGCAGAGAGCCAGGGTCAAGTTTGCACTTTAGAAAGACCCGTACAGAGCGGCACCCATAACTCAGAGAGTAGGGCGCCAGCCACATACACTGAGACTGGCAGGTTCAAACTTGGCCTGGGCCAGCTAAAACAACAATGACAACTGCAACAACAACAACAACAACAAAAATAGCCGGGCGTTGTGGTGGGCACCTGTAGTCCCAGCTACTTGGGAGGCTGAGGCAAGAGAATCGCTTAGGGCGGCACCTGTGGCTCAGTAGGTAGGGAGCCGGCCCCATATACCGAGGGTGGCGGGTTCAAACCCGGCCCCGGCTGGACTGCAAACCAAAAAATAGCTGGGCGCTGTGGCGGGCGCCTGTAGTCCCAGCTACTCGGGAGGCTGAGGCAAGAGAATCGCTTAAGCCCAGGAGTTGGAGGTTGCTGTGAGCTTTGTGATGCCACGGCACTCTACTGAGGGTGATAAAGTGAGACTCTGTCTCTACAAAAAAAAAAAAAAAAGAGAATCGCTTAAACCCAAGAGTTGGAGGTTGCTGTGAGCTGTGACGCTACAGACTCTACCGAGGATGACAGAGAAACTCTGTCTAAAAAAAAAAAGAAGAAGACCCATACAACTACCAGGAGAGGGTGGATTAGGGGCATGTGGATAAGAACAAGATGGGGGCCCAGCTGCCTGTGGAGGAGTTGGGAGTATCTGTGACCCAGAGGAGGAGGGTGAGGAGGACAGCCAGGGGGGCAGGCTTATGAAGAACCTCCAATGTTTTGGGTGACAAACACCCCAAGGCACCAAGGGACTACTGGGGGAACCCAAAGCCACAGGTGAATCCAGAGCTTCATTTCATTGAAATTTTTCACTGTGGAGGGTGGGTGCAGAAGGGTAGGTTACCGAATGTCATGGGGAAGTACTTGAAAATCTTTTTATGTGGGAACTCAAAATGGAGATACTGATGGAGGTGAATGCAGAATTGGCAAGAATTGGGAGTATAAAATGTGAGACTTCCAAGGACTTTATTCTGGGTATGTTCCGGCTTCAACTCTGTGGACCCCTGGGGGTGCACTTCACCCTCCCAACCCTCTCCATAAAACAGCAGTTCTTCGGGGACTTCCTCTTCGATGTCCCCTAAACGCTGTGGCCCTGGGGCTGGAAACTGACCCCCTTTTTGCCTCTCTGCTCAGCTTCCTCTGTAGCATCCACCATGAACATCTGTTTTCCTTCTCTGCTGATGACCTCTATATTTCTTTACCCAACTCTAGCTTCTCTCCTCAACCCTACCCTTAATCTTACCTTGGCTTTCTGGGCCCTTCTTTCTACACATGACCTAGGCCTCCCATACACACCAGATCCCACACTGGCATCAGCTTCTTCCCAAACCTGCCCCTCCCCCATCCTATCCCAGAGCAGCCCCCTCCCAACCCCCTGAGTGTTCCTCCCACCTGTCCCTCCTCCCCACTGGTGCCCCATCCTGATCTAGCTCTGTCATCACCCACCTGGGTCCCTGTAGTGGCCTGCCTCTCGGCTCCTGGCTTCAGTCTCCCTTTCTGGTTCAAGTTCTTCCTAAAGACAAACCTGATTGCCCTCTGCATAGAAACCTCCATGGCCCTCCAGGGTTCCTGGGACAGTCTGAGCTCCTCAGCGCAATGTTCCAGGCCTTCCTACGCCATTGCCCACCCCCAGCTCCATCTCTAGCACATATGTTTGCTCCCCACCTCAGGCTGGAAGGAAATGCCACTCCCTGAAAGGCCCACACTTCCCTCATGTTGTTCCTATGCTCTCACTTCCTCTGCCCGTGGTGGAGAGCCAGGGAAGGGTCTTAATCAAGTGACGAATGAAGCTGTTGAAAGAAACTTGATTCTTTCTTGAATTCTCACCTTACTCCCCCCCCACCAAAGCCAAGGGTTTTGAGGGAAAAAGGGCTGGGGGAAGGCTTCTATCACTGGGGAGAAGGCAGCTGGAAACTAATCCAGGGTCCCTTGTGTCTCCCTTTCTAGAGACCCAGCTTTGCCTTCCCTACTCCGGGATCTTTTAGGGAGGGTGGGGGTTCCACTGTTCTCCAGCTCAGGACATTTTGGGAAGATGGGAGTGACATGGAAGCCACTGTCTTCTTGGGGAGGCCTTTCCCCCAAATCCTCCAGACCACCATATCTGGGCACATGGTGTCCCCTCCCAACTCTGTGTCTAGTCATTTCATGACCCAGGAGTCTGGTCCTCCAGCCCCACCTTCCCCAAACTCAGGAGTTAAAGTCCCCAGACCCCTCCTCCCTCAGACACAGAAGCCTAGTCTCCACTTCCCCCTTCCTGGTGATCCAGGCCCTCTCTACCCTCCTCCTCAAAAGGCTGAAGTCTCTCCCTACTCAGCAGGCTCAGGAGTCCTCTCTCCTCTCCCACTCTTTTTTGTTTTTTGTTTTTTATTTATTTATTTATTTTTGAGACAGAGTCTTACTATGTCACTGTTGGTAGAGTGCTGTGGCGTCACAGCTCACAGCAACCTCAAACTCTTGGGCTCAAGCGATTCTCTTGCCTCAGCCTCCCAAGTAGCAGGGACTACGGGTGCCTGTCACGACGCCCAGCTATTTTTGTTGTTGCTGCAGTTGTTATTGTTGATTAGCTGGCCCCGGGCTGGCCCGGGCTGGGCTCAAACCCACTAGGCTTGATGCATGTAGCTGGCGCCCTAGCCACTGTGCTGCGAGCTCCGAGCCATTTTTGTTTAGCCTATGTTCCCCAGGCTAAAGCACAGTGGCTATTCATAGGCAATCCTAGCACGCCGTAGCCTCGAACTCCTGGGCTCAAGCGATCTTCTTGCCTCCACTTCTGGGACTACAGGTGTGTGCTGCTGCCGCACCGGCTCTGCCCTGCTCTCCTCAGCATGGTCTCCAGGTCTGGGCTTTGCTGCCATTCCCCTCAGTCCCCAAGTCTGCCTGAGAGACTTCAACCCCTCCCCCTCTCCAAACACACCACCTCTGCCACACTCAGAGGCCTTCCTCTGAGGAAATATCTTTCTTTTTGTCTTTTGTTTTTTGGTTTTTGTTTTTGAAAAGCGTCTCACTGTGTCACCCTGGGTAGAGTGCCATGGCATTATAGCTCACAGCAACCTCAAACTTTTGGCCTCAAGGAATCCTCTTGCCTCAGCCTCCCAAGGAGGTAGAACCACAGGTGGCCGCCATAATGCCTGGCTAATTTTTCTATTTTTAGTAGAGACGGGGTTTTGCTCTTGCTCAAGCTAGTTTCAAACTCTTGAGCTCGAGAGATCCACCTGCCTTGGCCTCCCAGAGTGCTGGGATTACAGGCCTGAGCCACCACACCCAGCAGGAAATGCCTTTCTTGTCTCTTCTTTGGGTCTCTATGTCTTTCCCCCACCTCCATTCCTTGCCCTGTCTGTCCCTCTCCTCCGTCCCTCTCTCCTTCTCACTGTCACTCTCTGTACCTGTTCCTCTCCCTCTTTTAGTGTCTGTGTCCATCCTTGTTTCTCACCTCTTCACACCTGTCTCCCCTCCCTTCTTTCTCTGTTCCTCCATCTTTCCCCACCTCCACACCCACAATTAGAAGCCTTATCATGATCAATGGTATGAGGTCAGGTTGGAGCCAGTTCTCATGGGGAGATCCATGTGCTGTACCAGGGAGGGTACTGAGGGCCAGACCCAGGCATCCAGGACTATAAATACCCTGTCAGTGTGCCTGGCATCAGCCCCTTAGCCTTGCTTTTGTCCCTGGGCTCTGTCCTGTGAGCCCTTCTCTGGGGTTTCCTTTGTACCCTCTACTGGCGGGAGGGACCCCACTGACTAATCCATCTCCTGCCACCTCTACCCAGCCATCGCTCCCCTCACACCTGCCCTGCTGTGCCTTGCTAGCCTGGCTTTCCCGTGGGGTGAGTGATTCATGCAGAACACAGAAGGCTGGTGACTTGGTCTGGACTTGCAGCAGGAGACTGTTTTGCTGGCCAGGGTTGGGAGGCTGCCTAGCATGGTTCAGTGACAGGGAACTGGCCAAAATGAAGGGAAGGGGGCTGGGCAGGCTTTCTGGGCAGAAGGTCCAAAGGAAGCCCCTGTTAAGCTGATATTTATGTACCAGAACCCTGTAAAGTATGTACTAACATCTCCTTTTACAAATACAGCAACTGAGGCCCAAATCAGATAGGTTTCTTGGCCAACCAGGCTAGAAAATGGCAGAGTCAGAATTAGACCCTGGTGTATTTAACCTGAGTCCACCTAAGGACTCCCTCCTCTCACCCGATTCCCTCAAGCCCGATGAGTACATTAGGGAGCTTCAGGGCCGCCACTTCATCACAGGGGTCGCTGAGAAGCCTGACTTCCAGCTGTATTTGTCACCATCGCCCACAGGACCACCGACAGCTGCAGGGCCCAGGCCTTGGGGGCAGCTGGTGGCAGATGAACAGCCCCAGGGCCAAACGGCTTCAAGTAACAAATGAAATGACAGCCCGCGGGGTGCGCGACGGCGCGGGTGGCTGTCTCAGCACCGTGGAGGGCGAGGTTCACCGCCGCCTGCAGACTGCGCTGGGCGCGTAGCAGCGTCTGGGTGGGGACCGCGGGAAACGATCGTGGTGGACGCACGTGGGCGCGCCTCCCTCCACAGGGCTGGTGCTGCCGCGCCGCCTGCTGGATACTCGCTATTCAGTGGCGACGTCGTGGCTGCAGCCAGGCTACGCGCGCAAGGAGTTTGCCGTGGTGGGGGCGCACGGCCCATATGCCTGCATCTCACGCCCCTGGTGCCAGTCCAGCTAGACTGTGCAGAGTACTTTGAACCCTTGCAGACCCAGCAGTTGCAGGATTGACACAACTAGCCTTAGTTGTGTCAGGTGACAAGGCCTGTGGTCACGTGTCCGAATAGCTGCTGCCCCTGGGGCGGCTTCTACTCTGCTCCCCCATATGCACCGCGGGGCTGGGTGATCCCAAGGCCCCGAGATCGCATGTATGTGGCAGCCAACAGTCTGGTAGCCTGCACTTCTGGGGGACGGCGCCCTGGGGTGGTGCTATGCCCTGCTCTGGACCAGGTTCGCTGCCCGCGTTACACTCTTTGGTCAGCATGCAGGTGCTTCTTCTGGCCCGTGACAATGTCACCTACGATCCCTTCTTCTCTCTTATGTCCCAGGGGTGTGCTTGCATACGGACAAGCTGGACTTTGGCAGCGTGCCCAGTGCTGGTGAAGCTTGTGCCTGCCCAGGTGCTCCTGGACTGGCGGCGGCTGCCCAGCCTGCGCTGGCACCTCGTCCCTGCTGGCCCCGGCTGCGTGGGGGACGGCATTCCGGCCAAAGTCTGGGATTGGCTCAACCCAGGTGGTCCACGGAGGCAGGCACTGTTAATGCACCACCCCGAACTTCAGCATTGACTGAGGGCTGCAGGGCCCAGGCCTTGGGGCAGCTCGTGGCAGATGAACAGCCCCCAAAGGGCTTCAAGAGATGAGCCTGCAATGGGACTCCCCAGAGATCAAGGCTGGGGAAAATCATATCACTACATTCTGTTGTTCTTATAGCAGCCAGAGAGATGGTTGTAAAATACAAGCCTTGTCCCTCCTCCACTCAAAATGTTCCCACACAGCCATCTCACCTTTCCAGCGAAGGCAGTCCCTGCAGTGCTTTATGAGCCCTACACATCTGCTCCCATTACCTCTCTCTCTCTTTTTTTTTTCTTCGAGACAGAGTCTTACTCTGTTGCTATTGGTAGAGTGCCATGGCATCATAGCTCACATCAAGTTCAAACTGTTGGGCTTGAGCAATCAATCCTCTTGCCTCAGCCTCCCAAGTAGCTGGGATTACAGGCATGCACCACTAGCGCTCGGCTAGTTTTTCTATTTTTAGTAGAGATGAGGTCTTGCTCTTGCTGAGGCTGGTCTCAAACTCCTAAGCTCAAGCAATCTGCCCGTCTCAGCCTCCCAGAGTGCTAGGAATACAGGGGTGAGCTACCACACCTGGCCCCATTACCTCTCTTCATCTGATCACCTCTTATTATGTTTTAGTCTCCCTTTCGTGTTGCAATAAACAAATACTCCGACTAGGCTATTTATTTATTTATTAGATGGGGTCTCACTCCATTGCCCAGGCTGGAGTGCAGTGGTGTCATTGTAGCTCACAGCAACCTCTAACTCCTGGGCTCAAACAATCCTCCTGCCTCAGCCTTCTGAGTAGCTTGGACTACAGGTGCCTGCCACAACACTTAGCTAAGTTTTTTGTAAAGAGGGGGTCATGTCTGGACAATTTGCAAAGGAAAGAGGTTTATTTAGCTCATGGTTCTACCAGGCGCGTGGCACCAGCATACGTTTCCTCCTGAGGGCCTCAGGCTGCTTCCGCTCATGGCTGAAGGCAAAGCAGAGCCTTTGTGTGCAGAGATCACGTGGCCAGAGAGGGAAGGAAGGTACCAGGCTCTTTTTAACACTCAGTTCTGAGAGAACTAGTGGAGTGAGAACTCATTCATTACCGTCATTACCAGGAGGAGGACACCAAGCCATTCGTGAGGGATCTGTCCCAGGACCCAAACTCCTCACGTGAGGCCCCACCTCCCACACTAGGGTTCAAACCGTGTGACTCCTGTACTTGATTCCTGCCGCATTAGTCACCTTACTTTATTCTTCCTTCCCCAGGACCTGTTTGCACCGGCTGTCCCCATGATATCCCTCTCATCTTCTTCAAGTTTTTCCTCACATGTCACCTTCTTACTGAGGCCAGTCTAACTACCCCAGTTAAATTCCCATCCTCCACCCCCTACATTCTCTAGCCCTTTCTCCATTTTTTTCACAGCACATACCACTTTCTATATACTTATTCAATTATCTCTCTCTGCTACATAAAAATTCCTTCATGGTAATGATTTTTTAATTGTTTGAGTCAGTTATACGACACACAGTTAATTGCATAATTTTTAAGTGTCTAGCCTGAATGGAATTTTTACACATGTGTTCACCCAGATAACCATCACTTAAATGAAGCCATATTGCATTTCTCACTCCAGATAACTTCATAAGGTAAGATTTTTACAAGAATGTTTTGTTCAGATGCCACGGTGGCTCATCCCTGTAGTCCTAGCATTCTGGAAGGCTGAGGCAGGCGGATTGCTTGAGCTCAGGAGTTCAAGACCAGCCTGAGCAAGAACGAGACCCCCATCTCTTAAAAAATAGTCCCATCTTCTCAGGAGGCTGAGGCAAAAGGATCACTTGAGCCCAAAAGTTTGAGGTTGCTGTGAGCTATGATGCCATGGCACTCTACCAAGGGTGACAAAGTGAGACTATGTCTCAAAAAACAAACAAACAAAAAAAGAATGTTTTGTTCACTGTTGAATCACAGTGCCTAGCATTCAGTAAATATTTGTGGAACAAATAATAATAGTTATAATTTGTTAAACTTGCCAGGCATTTGGGCTCAGAGAGAAAATTATTGCCCAAGGTCACACTTTTACTTTATTACAGTGTAAAATATGCATAGTGGGGTGGGGAAAGCAATATAATAATGGCTAGTATCAAGGGCACAACTCTGTGCATTATTTCTTTTTACCTTCCCACTAGTCTGTCCCTTTCCCCGCTCCCACAATCATTAATATTGTAATGATGCCTTTCTCCTGGGGAGAGGCATAAGGGCCAGAGCTCAAGTCTTTTGCCAAGTTCACACAGCTAGAAAATGGCATAGTCAGGATTTGAACCCAAGTCTACTTGCCTACAGAGTGCTAGTTTGGGGGGGTTGTTTGTTTTTAGGACAGAGTCTTGTCAACCTGGCCAGAGCGCAGTGACATCATCATAGCTCACTACAATCTCAAACTCCTGGCCTCAAGCGATCGTCCCCCCTCACTCTCCCAAAGTCCTGGGATTACAGGCATGAACCACCACACTCAACCAGAGTGCAAGTTTTTACCTACCTTTGTGGTTGTGGGGTTTTTAGTTTGTTTTGTTTTTTGGTATTTCCTCTAAGGATTTATAAATAGTATGGACATATAGGCCTAAGTGGTAAGTGTTTTTATATATAGTATATACACATTACTGGTACATACGCATTCCTCACAGTCACCCTGGAGGCAGGTCTTTTTATCATTCCCATTTCACCGTGAACGCAGTTAAAGCTTGAAGGCTCAAAATCATGGCCCAAGGCCACACACTGAGCAGGGGGCTTCTTTGAACCCAAAATTCCCTAGTGCCTTTGGGAAAGAGGTGTGTTGCCTCAGAGGCCCTAGGCACAGACTCAGGATGACTGGGCGCTGACCGTGGTCCTGAATACATTACGCTAAGGGACTTTGGCTTTTCCTGCAACCCCAGAATCAAGGGGCTCCCGCTCAACCTCTTCCGGTCCTGAAAAACAACAGGAGACCAGGGAGATGAGAGGAATGCGAGAAGATGCTCAGAGAGAGGCTGGGGCTTCTATGAAACAAAAACATGGGCTTCAATTAATGTATTTGTGATGGCTCAGAGCTGGACTCTCCTCAGATTGTTGTGCTCAGATCCAAGTCATTTCACTTCTCTGACACTCTATTTCCCCCTCCGTGAATGTAGAGAATAGCATCAACATCAGAAACTCGTTGTGGCAGTTCTTAAAATGTTAATAAAACAGTGCCTGGCATGGAGTAAATATTTGCTATTATTAATTTTAGACAGTTTTCTTTTTTTGCATTTACCTCATGCCAGGCCTGTTCCGGGCACCGAAGATGAAACAATTAACCTGGCAACATCCCTCCCCTAGGGTACCTAACACTCCAGCTCCCTTTCAAATCCATACCAAAACTCTGTAGCCCAGCTTTTGTTTTTTCTGTATTCCAGCTGGATAGAAAATTTGCAAAGCTCTACAGAACAAACAAGATTATCTCTTAAAAGTTCATTTTGTAGGTGGCTAATTTCATGCACCAACAGCTATGAACAAATAACAACCCTGGGAAGAAGGAAGGAATATATATTCCTACAGAGCATACACACGCATGCGTGCACACACACACTTCTCAAGTCTGCTAATGTGGCAAGCTGAAGTTCTCACTGGCCAGAATCAACCCCTGGATGTGTTGGACTGGCATAGAGATGTTTAAGAAATCAAATCTGGCTGTCTTTAGATGGAGCCTGTCTCTCTAACTCACCACAGACCTGTTCCACACCCAGGCTGTGCTACTTATTTTGTCCCTTGCTTCCACACTTCTCTTTCTGCTGATACATATAGTCCCACTATACTTTAAATTGGAAACCCTCCTGAATGTTGAGTCTTCAACGCCAGGGATCTTGGAGGTCAAAAGTGTGGCGGCGGGTAAGGGATAAATTTAAATGCTGTGATCCAATTCTTTCACATCCTCTCCTAACTTCCAGCTATCTAACCGAGAAGAAACTGAACCTTTCTACTGAGTTTTATCCTATCCTAGAGATTTCCCAGGTGATGCCACGGCAGTTTCCAAGTCTCCTGTAAGGACGATTCGTACTCTGACCATATATCACCTTGTAAAGCACAAACTTAAATCTGTGACCAGCACCCAGGCCACATCTGGTTCTAAACCCACGTTCAGTTCCAAACTGGTATTGCCAAAGGACTCCAAAACAGTGTCCAGCTCCAGCCCCAAGACCGTGTCAGTGACTGAATCAAGATGAAAGAGACACCTGAAGCGTAGCCAGGGCTTGTCCCATGGCCATGGCTCATCCAGGGCTTGCACAAGTGACTGAACAAACCTGGGCCTGAACCTGTGGCTGTGGCGAAACCAGCACCTGTACCTGTATCACCACCCAAGCCCATAGCTAAACTAGTATCTGTAACCATGTCCAGAACAGGGATAGTATCTGTGTCTGAGTTAGAAACTGTCTTATGGCCAAGCTGGCCTCAAGCGGCAATGACTGAACTAGGCATAGAGGTTGTGGCTGTAACAAAACCAGAACTTGAAAGTGGATCTACATTCGAATTCGTGTCTGTGGTCAAATCAGAGATGGTGTCTTTCTATAACAAGGGGCGGGAGAATCAACACTTCTGGATCAACACTTTTCATGACAACTTGTTCCCTATGCGTGACACCTGCAATTAACATGCTGAGCCATTGCCCTGGGAACATACCCAGCAGCCTCCATGCCTTCCAACTGTGGGCTGCCTGCTGTAGACAGATGCAGTCCATTTGCTTGTCACAGTGTGACAGGCATGAGTTTTGCATTATCTAGACAAGAATTATAATGTATGGAATCTTGACAAACCCCATCCTTCTCTTTCCTTCATTTTTGTCACTTCCAAAATGGAAGCAGTTGGCTGGGCATGGTGGCTCACGCCTGTAATCCTAGCACTCTGGGACACTGAGGCAGGTGGATAGCTTGAGCTCACAAGTTCAAGACCAGCCTGAGCAAAAAAAAGAGAGACCCCTGTCTCTACTAAAAATAGAAAAATTGAGGCAAGAGGATCTCTTGAGGCTCGGCGCCTATGGCTCAAGCAGCTAAGGCTCCAGCCACATACACCTGAGCTGGCGGGTTCGAATCCAGTCCAGGCCTGCCAAACAACAATGACGGCTGCAACCAAAAAATAGCCGGGCGTTGTGGCAGGTGCCTGTAGTCCCAGCTACTTGGGAGGCGGAGGCAGGAGAATTGCTTGAGCCCAGGAGTTGGAGGTTGCTGTGAGCTGTGATGCCACAGCACTCTACCCAGGGCAACAGCTTGAGGCCCTGTCTCTAAAAAAAAAAAAAAAGAGAGAGAGAATCTCTTGAACCCAAGAGTTGGAGGTTGCTGTGAGTTATGGTGCCAGAGCATTCTACCCAGGGCAACAGCTTGAGACTCTGTCTCAAAAAAATAAAATAAAATAAAATAGAGACAGTTGTAGGGCAGTGCCTGTGGCTCAGTGAGCAGGGCGCTGGCCCCATATACCGAGGGTGGTGGGTTCAAACCCAGCCCCGGCCAAACTGCAACAAAAAAATAACCAGGCGTTGTGGCGGGCGCCTGTAGTCCCAGCTGCTCGGGAGGCTGAGGCAAAAGAATCATGTAAGCCCAAGAGCTGGAGGTTGCTGTGAGCTGTGTGACGCCACGGCACTCTACCGAGGGCGGTAAAGTGAGACTGTCTCTACAAAAAAAAAAAAAAATGCAGACCATTCTAAATGTGTCAAATTTGTGAGCTTATTAATTTAAATATATGATCCCTGTCTCACAAATAGATAACACTAAATCTACTCTGAAAATCTAATCAGTCAAGAAGTATTATCTATTTGGAGACTGTGTGCCTAGTATCACATTATACCAAAGACAAGGCTGCCGTCCTTACAGGACATATGGGGTCATTGGCAATCAAACAAAAATGTACTAAATATTCTTTTTTTTTTTTGTAGAGACAGAGTCTCACTTTACCGCCCTCAGGTAGAGTGCCGTGGCATCACACGGCTCACAGCAACCTCTAACTCTTGGGCTTCCTCTAACGTGATTCCCTTGCCTCAGCCTCCCGAGCATCTGGGACTACAGGCGCCTGCCACAACACCCGGCTATTTTTTTGTTGCAGTTTGGACGGGGCTGGGTTTGAACCCGCCACCCTCGGCATATGGGGCCGGCGCCCTACTCACTGAGCCACAGGTGCCGCCCACTAAATATTCTAATATTTTAGAACATACTGGGAAAACTAACAAATTTCCCCAGACATAGTTTATTCTTGCCTTTTCAAGAGTCTTATAGATGCAGATACAATTAAGTTTTAAAAAGGGGTCTTTTTTTTTTTTAGTCCAGAAAATATCTGAGGTCCAATACAGCTAAGGCTCATCAGAGACTAATGAGTTTTTATAAAGATAAACTTAGAAATCCTCAGAAATCAATCACTCTTATTTTGAATTAGCATGTTTTAATGAAAGGTATGGAATCAATCAAGTATCAGAATTTCTGAATGCACCCCAACACCAAATGACCACTAATAGGCTGTTTCCTACTATGCTGACTCTCTACTTTGAGACAGAAGGCATAAAGAAATACAGCCAGTTGGCTTGGCGCCTGTAGCTCAAGCAGCTAAAGCGCCAGCCACATACAGCAGAGCTGGCGGGTTCGAATCCAGCCCAGGCCTGCCAAACAACAATGACAACTACAACCAAAAAACAGCCAGGTGTTGTGGCAGGCACCTGTAGGCCCAGCTACTGGGGAGGCTGAGGCAAGTGAATCTCTTAAGCCCAAGAGTTGGAGGTTGCTGTGAGCTGTGACGCCACAGCACTCTACCAAGGGTGATAGCTTGAGACTCTGTCTCAAAAAAATAAATAAATAGGGGCGGCGCCTGTGGCTCAAGGAGTAGGGCGCGGGTCCCATATGCCGGAGGTGGCGGGTTCAAACCTAGCTCCGGCCAAAAACCAAAAAAAAAATAAAAATAAATAAATAAATAAATAAATAAATAAAAAGGAATACTGCCAGCTATAAAATAAACTTTATTCCACTGCCTCTGCTCGCTAAAGAAAAATCTTGTTTTTTCACATAAGAAACTCACTGAATCAAAGGAATGTTAACTAAAGAAATAAGAGTGTAAGTAAAACTAGGGGAGAAGATAACCTCTAATTACACAGGAAATCCACGAAAGAACTGATCATCATAAGACAAGAATCATTTTCCCAGTGGCCCCACTGCCCTCAATGATACTTTCATGAGCTTGGGCCACCTTCTCCAATGGATACTGAGGGCCTATTACAGGTTTCAACCAACCAACTTCCATTCCAGCTTGAAGAGCAGCTGCAAATTGCTGAAATTCCTCCTTGGTTGAGGAAAAGAGAGAGACTCCTATGATACTAGACTCCTTTGCCATCGTGTCCCGTGGGTTTATTTCAATCGTTCCCCTGTTGCCAACAACCATTACTCGTCCTCCGTAAGACAGAAGATTCAAATCCTTGCTAAGATTTACATTAGCCAACATTTCCATAATCACATCAATTCCTTTCTCACTGACAGATTTCTTAATTTTATCAATGTAATTAACTTCTCTGTGATTAAACACTTCATGGGCTCCATTTTGTAGAACAATTTTTTGTCTCTCCTCGGTACCAGCTGTGCCCCAAACCTTTAAGCCATAAACTCATGCGATTTGGCATGCTGCTATTCCAACTCCTCCACTAGCCCCATGAGCCAGAACAATCTCTCCAGCTTTTGCACGGGCAGTGTGGATCAGAGCTTGATAAGTGGTAAAATACAGGATTCCGATGGCAGCTCTTTGTCTGAAGTTCAGTTTTTCAGGCAGTTTGTAGACAGTGTGATCTGCAGCAAGCGCATACTCTGTGTATCCCCCCGAGATCGTGCTGGTCGTGAAAACTCTGTCACCTTTCTTGAAAGCAGATACATTATCTCCAACAACTTCTATTACCCCAGCCACATCTGAGCCAGGAGTGCAGTGCAAGAGTGGTTTTCTACTGTAAGTTCCAGAGCGAATGTTTGTCTCCATGGGGTTGACACCACAGGCGTGGACCTTGATTAGAACCTGAAAGCCTTTTGGACTCAGTACTGCAACATCCGAGTGGAGTTTCAGCACTTCTGGTCCACCGAATTAAAAAACTCTAATAGCTCTCATCAACTTCTGTCCAGTTGTCATGGTGATCGGGCTCTGGCTTGGGAGCAAAATTTGCAGGGACCCTTAAGATGACCCAGAAACCCTCTCCAACTTTTGCAGGCTCCCGGCTTGTGGCTTTCTAACACCCACCTCATCAGGTTCCACTGAGGTGGGAAAGAGTAAACATATGAAAAGCACTTGGAATAAAGCCAGCTCATGGTTAATTGTCACATGAGGGGTGTTTGCAGTTTGTTGTCCCCTAACACTAGCATCTGGAACCTCCAGGTTCTCTGAGCTTTGAACATATCCTAGGGCCACACACAACTCTTGTCATGTCCTAAATTTCTTCTCGGGGAAGGTTCAAGGGCATTGCTCTGATTAAAAGCTTGTGGGTGGACATGGTGGCTACACCTATAAACCTAGCCCTCTGGGAAGTTCATGCTGGTAGATTGCTTGAACTCAGGAGTTCGAGACCATCCTGAGCAAGAGCAAGACCCCATCTCTACTAAAAATAGAGAAACTAGCAGGCGGCACCTGTGGCTCAAAGGAGTAGGGCACCAGCCCCATATGCCGGAGGTGGTGAGTTCAAACCCAGCCCCAGCCAGAAACTGCAAAAAAAAAAAAAAAAAATTGAGAAACTAGCTGGGCATGTGGGGGCCACCTATAGTCCCAGCTACTCAGGAGGGTGAGGCAAGAGGATCACTTGAGCCCAAGAATTTGAGGTTGCTGTGAGCTATGATGCCACAGCACTCTACCTGCAAAGGCCCCACTCCCTCAGTATCCCGAGAGTGACAAAGTGAGATTCCATCAAAGAAGAAGAAGAGAAGGAGGAGGAGGAAGTTGTTTGTGAGTAGTCCCAGCTACCTGGGAGACTGAGTTGGGAGGACTGTTTGAGCCCAAGAGTGTGAATACAGGCTGGGTGATATAACAAGACCCCTAATTGGGGTTGCTGGCTGGGGTGGAGAGGGTGTCCAGTGAAGATTATGATATACTAGCTACCCCCAGCACCACTATAGAAGGACGATGGACTCTGGAGCCAGATGATCTGGGTTCAAATCCCAGCTTGGCTACCCATTGTCTATGTGACTTTGAGAAAATGATTTAACCTCAGTTTCTTCTTATATGAAATAGAAATGATAAAAAGATCTAAGTCATGGGGTGGTAGTAAGGTTTAAATGAGCAAATACATAGAAATCTCAGAATATTATGTGGTGCTGGGACCTCATATACCAGCCCATGATGGGCCATGCTCCCCTCTACACCTCCTGGGAGGTCACCCTGCCTCTCAGAAGTTCGCCAAGTGCTCTTAAGCTTCCCAGCATCCAGAAGCCTCTAGCCCAGGTATCCAGAACATTCAAATTCTCAGGGCTCCAGATTTATGCTCTCACCAACATGAGCCCTCATTTCCCGGGGATCTGACACTCCTGGGTTCCTTCCTAAATTAAGGACAGTTATATTATTGTATACCAAGCTTTGTTCAAGACACTCAACTCAGGACATAGAAGTGACCAAGACAGACAAAAATCCTTGTTCTTGGCCAGCCACGGCAGCTCACACCTGTAATCCTAGCACTCTTGGGAAGTTGAGGCAGGAGAATTGCTTGAGCTCAGGAATTTGAGACCAGCCTGAGCAAGAGTGAGACTCGTCTCTACTAAAATAGGAAAAATTGGCTGGTCATGATGGCATGTGCCTCTAGTCCCAGCTCATCAGGAGGCTGAGGCAGGTAGATCAGGCAGGCTAAGCCCAGGAGTTTGAGGTTGCTGTGAGCTATCATGTTTCCACTGCATTGTACCCTGGGTAACAGAACAAGATCCTGTCTCAAAAAAAAAATCCTATTCTCACGATGTTGTACTTTAGCAGAGAGAGATAAAAAATACATATAAGTTAATTGCATCGTGTGTTAGAAAGTAATGCATGCTATATAGGAAAAAATAGAGCTGGGAATGTGGGATCAGGATTCCTGAGAGTGAAGTTTTAAATAGGAGGGCCTTGCTGAAAAGAAGGCACTTAAGCCAAGTCCTAAAGGAAGTGAGGGAGAGAGTTATGCGGATATCTGGGAAAAGAGCATTCCAGGCAGAGAAAACAGCAAGTGCCTAGGATGAGAATCTTCCAGGAAGAGCAAGAAGCCCCGCATCTGGCGGGTGCAGACAGACTGTGGTGCAGAGTAGAGGGAGAGAGAACGGGGTCACATCACGTGGGGCATGTGGTCTCCTGCAACGCTTTGTCTTTTCTTCTGTGTGAGGTGGAATACACGGGAGGATTTGAGCAGAGGAGGGCATTAACAAAATCCCTGTGGCTTCCATGTCAGAACAGAGTATGGTGCGTAGGAAGGAAGTGCTGGGAGAAGAGCGAGGAGGCTGCTGCACTAATCCAGGTAGGAGGTGCTGGATCGGGTAGAATCAGCCAAAAGGTGGGCTGGGAACCTCCTGTGCGGGTAAGGCCCAAAAAAGGAAATCATAGATTGTGAAGAGGGAGATATCCCATGATCTGGTGGATGGGTGGGGATTCTTGGTAATTGGGGGAAAAACACTGGCTGAAGGTTTTCCTTTTTTTTTCTGAGACAGTCTCACTATGTCACCCTCAGTAGAGTGCTATGGCGTCATAGCTCACAGCAACCTCAAATTCTTGGGCTCAAGCGATCCTCTTGCCTCAGCCTCCCAAGTAGCTAGGACTACAGGCTCCTGCCACAACACCTGGCTATTTTTAGAGATGAGGTCTCACTCTTGCTCAGGCTGGTCTCGAACTCCTGAGCTCAAGCAATCCACCTGCCTCAGCCTCCAGAGTGCTGGTATTACAGACTAGCCACCTCGCCCAGCCTGGAAGGTTTTTCTATTAAGGAGGTGAGGTACTTAGTGGAATTATTTATCTGGATTCCTAAAAGAAAGACTTCGGAGTACTATATGATCAATCAGGGTATTGGAATCAAGACTCTTGGTTAGGGGATGAGGGTGGGACTCCGAGACCCCTCAAAGGCCCCACTCCCTCAGTATCCCAGTATCCATTCCCTCAGCTTCCATCCCCACCCCTTCTCAAAAGCTCAGGAATGTAGCCTTTCTAGTGGCCCTGGCTCTTGGTTGCCCCCTGCAGGTGAACCAACAACCTCTGCAGCTGCCGGTTAGCCTGGGCGACAGACGGCTGCAGTTGTACTTCTCCAGTTCAGAACCATGGGTGGAGGCACTCTAGTCTCTGATGGGCAGCATACCCCACCACTGCAAGTGGCTGAGGCTACAGCTGGCACACAGCAGACCTGTGCAGCGAATTCAGCTGGGACTGGACCAATGACATGGGTGGTGCTGACCTACACACACTTGAGCCTCGCCGGCTCCATGCCCTTTGGGCTATATTCTGAGCTAAGGCTATGTCCTCCTAGGAGATCCTAGGAGGGACCCTGTGCTGTCCTAGCAGCCATTAAAAGGGCCTTTTAGCTGATGTCATCTAGTGCTGCCACCTACGTATGCCATTCGAGGCCAGCTGCAGTGCCTGGATCTGCCTCTTCCTCAACTACCCCCCTGGCTTTGCATGCCCCTTCTGGTCTATGCACACAGCTATCGTTGCGTAAGTACCAGTGTTGACCCCTGGAAGCTCCAGGCTGGCTGCCATGAGTGAGCCTTTGAGAGAAAGAGGGTTGTGATACTTAATGGTGACATCCCTTAGTTCTGGAGGCCCGATTTCTACAGCAAGGTTCTAGGATCTCAGAGGCAAAACAGCCTCTGGGGTCTTGGGGGCATGACTGCCGAGTTGTGGGTATGAAAGGAGGAGACTTCTAGGAAGGTGGGGCTCTTTGGGTCTGGAGGTCAGTGCTCCTGGCAGGGATTCCTGGAAGCTGAGGGTGGGGACATCTCCACTCTAAGGTTGGCCAAATGTTTGGGTTTCAGGAACCAGACCCAAGTGTTCTCATAAGAATTACTTTCCCGGGCGGTGCCTGTGGCTCAAGGAGTAGGGCGCTGGTCCCATATGCCAGAGGTGGCGGGTTCAAAACCAGCCCCGGCCAAAAAAAAAAAAAAAAAAGAATTACTTTCCCCATCACTTTTCTCGACCCCCCACTGAGTGTCCCCTAAACAGCCACTATGAGCCATACAGCTCATCCTATCCTGTGCAAGCCCTCAGGGCGTCGTGCCTGCTGCCCTGAAAATACCTCTGGGGCTGGCTCCTTACTCAATGGCCCACCCTGCATACTATGGAACCTACGGCTGAGTGGCCTGCTCCTTACACAGGCTGCCTGTCGGCACAGAGGAAAGGATATCACAAAGGAAACCCCCTAGAGTGAGGGTGAGGCCAGCTCCCCAAAGGCAAACTCAGAGGCTGTTATCAGAAAACTATGGATTGTCCAGGTGGGGTAGTCTAATCCCAGGACTTTCAGAGGCTGAGGCAGGAGGATCACTTGAGGCCAGGAGTTCAAGACCAGCCTGGGCAACATAGTAAGTCCCTGTTTCTGTAAATAGTTTAAAAAATAGGCCAGGCAAAGTGGCTCACACCTGTAATCCTAGCTCTCTGGGAGGCAAAGGCAGGTGGATTGCATGAGCTCAAGAGACCAGCCTGAGCAATATTGAGACCCCATCTCCACTAAAAATAGAAAAACTAGCTGGACATTGTGGCAAGTGCCTATAGTCCTAGTTATTAAGGAGGCTGAGGCAAGAGAATCACTTAGGCCCAGGAGTTTGAGGTTGCTGTGAGCTGTGATGCCATGGGACTCTGCCCAGGATGACAGAGACTCTGTCTCAAAAAAAAAATAAATAAAAAGAGTTTAAAAATTAGCCAGGCATGGTGGCATATACCTGTAGTCCCACCTACTTGGGAGGCTGAAACAAGAGAATTCCTTGAACCCAAGAGTTTAGGTTGCTATGAGCTATGAAGCCACCACAGCAGTCTGCCCAGGGCAAAAGAGTGAGACTCTTTCTCAAAAAAAGAACAATTACAGAGATTCAAGGGACAATTGGAAAAAGCCTATCAACCTTTATTTTTGTCCATTTTACAGGGAAAAAATATCTCAGCGGATTTTCAATTTGTACTCGTCTTAAGTTGAGCATCTTTACAAATACCTAAGAAACATTTCCATTTCCTTTTCTGTTGACACTCTGAGACTTTCCCCGTTTTTTTAATATTGGGTTGTGGGTCTTTTTGATTTCTAGGAGCTCTTTGTATGTTAGTGAAATTAGCCCTTTGTCCACAATGTGTGTTACACATAAGATTCATTGTTGATGTTGTTTGTGATTTTTTGCATCTATTTTTAGGCTGTTGTTTTCTATAGTTTGGGGAGGCTCCTGTCCTGCTGGCTGCCAGGAAGGTCGTATGTACTTGCATGGCGAAGGCCTCCAGTTTCCACCCTCTTCCTGGAGCAAGCCGCAGTAATTGCACAGAGGATGTGCAGTACTGTGAGACTGGGGAGGGTGCCAAGTGTCACCTGGTGCCCAAAGGCCCCTTCACCACCTTTGATGGCTTCAGTGGTCTTATACCTATGCCTGCTATGCCCTGTGCCAATGCACTAGCCACTCTAGGCTCCAGGCACCAAGACTCTGACTAGTCCCAGGTCATTGCTGATTTCCCACCCTGTCTTGGCTGCCTTGCCCACAACCACAGGTGATTGTCAGCTTCAGGGTGAACTGTGCTTCTGAAGGACACAGTTGAGAAATATGAGGGACTTCCCAATCCTAGCCAAGACCCGTGCATACCTGGCACTGATCCCTGGGACCTAATGACCCCTTGTTGACCTCCCATGACCTTGTAACAGAAGCAGTATCTCATGATCCTCTGATTTCACATTGACCTCCACTGGCTAAATTTCTTTGCCCTGATGGCCCATGGCTCTCTGACCCCACACAAACCTTGCCTTAGAGCTCTCAAGACCTCACCTTGACCCCAGACCTGCCAACGTCCTGCGAACCACTGACTGGGTGATTAGAGCCTTAATAGGGGAAGCACAAGGAGGATGGAAGCCCAGAGGAGGTGTCCCTGGTTAATGGAGGTCAGGGAGGCTTTCTGAAGGAGGCGATGAATGAGCTGAGATGGGAGGTTAGGCAGGGGAAGAGAGCAAAGGTGGAGGCTTTCAAACCAATGCCAAGAAAAGGAAGAGACTATATTTAAGGACTGTGATGAAAATCAATTGATGAGTATAAAATAAGAGCCCATTAAATGTCCTTTGACTTCAGGCCAAAGAGGCTGACTTAAGAAATCGCAAGGTCCGGGAAGCAAAAGGCAGCGCCTGGAGTGCACGTTTGAGGAGTGAGACTTGAGCAAGTGCAGACAGCAGGCATAGACACCTCTCTCTCTTTTTTTTCTTTCTTTTTTTTTTTTTTTTTTTGAGACAGAGTCTCACTCTGTCACCCTGGGTAGATGGTGTCATAGCTCACAGCAACCTCAAACTCTTGGGCTTGAGCAATCCTCTTGCTTCAGCCTCCCAAGTAACTTGGACTACAGGTGCCCGCCACCATGCCTGGCTAGCTTTTCTATTTTTTTTAATAAACATGGAGTTTCACTCTTGCTCAGTCTGGTCTCGAACTTCTGAGCTCAAGTAATCCACCTGCCTTGGCCTCTCAAAGTGCTAGGATTATAGGCATGAGCGACCCGTGCCTGGCCATAGACACCTCTCTTGATGAGTTGTCCATGCAGAAAGGGGAGACTAAAGATCACCCAGAAATAGCCGGGCATTGTGGCAGGCGCTTGCAGTCTCAGCCACAACGAGAGTTTGAGGTTGCTGTGAGCTACGATGATGCCATGGCGCTCTACTCACGGTGATGGAATGAGACTATCTAAAAAAAAATTTTTTTTTAGGGGTGGCATCTGTGGCTCAAAGGAGTAGGGCGCCAGCCCCATATACCAGAGGTGGCGGGTTCAAACCCAGCCCTGGCCAAAAACTGCAAAAAAAAAAAGTTTGTTTTTTTTTCTTAAATAAATCACCCGGAAAGATAGCTGGGCATGGGTCCATGCCTGTAATCCCAGTGACTTGGGAGATAGAAGTGGGAGGGTTACTTGTGGCCAGGAGTTTGAAACCAGTTTGAACAACATAGTAAGACCCCATCTCTAAAAAACTCAGGAAAAAATTAGCCAAGTTTGGTAGCATGCACCTGTAGTCTCAGCAAAACAGGAGGCTGAAACAGGAGGATCACTTGAGCCCAGGAGTTCAAGGCTGCAGTGAGCTATGATCATACCACTGTACTCTAACCTAGACAGCAGAGTGGAACAGCCATCTCTCAAAAAAAAAAAAAAAATTCAGTGGCTGTGAGGAGTGGCTGACACCTGTAATCCTGGCACTCTGGGAGGCTGAGGCAGGAGGATTGCTTGAGCTGAGGAGTTCAAGATTACACTGAGCGATAGGGAGACCCCATCTCTACTAAAAAATAGCCGGGTATTGTGGCAGGTGCCTATAGTTTCAGCTATTTGAGAGGCTGAGGCAGGTGGATCCTCTTGAGCCCAAGAGTTTGAGGTTGCTGTGAGCTATGGCGCCATGGCTGATGGAAAGAGCCCAGACAGGGAGAGGTTGGACATCCAGTTGAGTTGCCAAAGCAGAGGACACATAGCTCCCCAAGGTATGCGAAAGCAAGACAGCAGCAGGAAAATGGACAGTGGGCAGGCAAATGGATAGTTCCTATATAATAAGTAAGGGGGAAATCTGAAACCCCATGCTGAGAAATGAATCCAGTTGTGCAGTTCCAGGGTAAGTGCAGGAGAGGATGGGCCAGTGAGAGAACAGCTGGGGTACCTGGCACAAGCTGGCTGGTAAGCTAAGCAAGAGTCTTCAGCTAAAGGGTCAAGAGACTGTGTGTTGCTCCAAGTTCTACTGTAACCTTGCCAACTGACTCAGCCTCTCTGTGCCTGTTTGCTCAACCACAGAAAGTGGAGATAAGAGCAGTACCCACTACACAGGGTCACTATGAGGATACGTGTAAAGTGCTTGGCATATCCTAAGTGCTCAGTAAGTGTAGTTTAAGTGGTGAATATTCTTGCAGAGACTTTTACATTATTACTGGAGAGATGTGTATGGTACAGTTTTTATATATGTGTATGGTACAGTGTTTATGAACATGGTTACTGGCCTGGAGTCTGTAGCACAGTGGTTACAGCGCTGGCCACATACACTGAGGCTGGTGGGTTCAAACCCAGCCCAGGCCAGCTAAATAACAATGACAACTGCAACAAAAAATAGCCGGGTGTTGTGGCAGGCACCTATAGTCCCAGCTACTTGGGAGGCTGAGGCAAAAGAATCACTTAAGCCCAAGAGTTTGACGTTGCTGTGAGCTGTGACACTACAGCACTCTACTAAGGGCAACAGAGTGAGACTGTCTCAAAAATGAAAAAAAAAAGAACATGGGTCCTGAAGTCAGAACTGCTGGATTCAAAACCTGGTTCTGCCACTTATCAGCTGTGTGAGAGGAAAGGAGAGGAGTCTAGCAGAGTTCAGAAACCACGGTGAGGCTCAGTGCCTGCAGCTCAAGCGGCTAGGGCACCAGCCACATACACCAGAGCTGGTGGGTTCAAATCCAGCCCAGCCTGCTAAACAATGACAACAACAAAAAATAGCCAGGTGTTGTGGCAAGCGCCTGTAGTCCCAGCTACTTGGGAGGCTGAGGCAAGAGGCAAGAGAATCGCTTAAGCCCAGGAGTTGGAGGTTGCTGTGAGCTGTGATGCCATAGCACTCTACCAGGACAACAGCTTGAGGCGGTGCCTGTGGCTCAGTGGGTAGGGCGCTGGCTCCATATACAGAGGGTGGCAGGTTCAAACCCATCCCCAGCTAAACTACAACAAAAAAATAGCCAGGTGTTGTGGCAGGCACCGGTAGTCCCAGCTACTTGGAAGGCTGAGGCAAGAGAATCGCCTAAGCCCAGGAATTGGGGAGATTGCTGTGAGCTGTGTGATGCCACAGCACTCTACCAAGGGCGATAAAGTGAGACTCTGCCTCTACAAAAAGAAAAAAAAAAAAAAAGAAAGAAACCACTGTGAATCCTGCCAGTTGTGTTTCTGTAGAAAATAATCATCCCAGCTAATCTGGGGGCTGAGGTGGGAGGATCCCATCCCTTGAGCCCAGAAGAGGGACATTGTCTTAAGAAAGCAAACAAACAAAATATCTAGGTCTTTGCTAGAGAAGTAGGGTCTGGGATTTGCTTTAAAATCCTCCAGTGAGAACAAAACAAAGAGTGGGTGGGAAAAAAGCAAAGTGTTTGTAACTGTGATGGGTTCAAGGGATTTCATAATACTGTTCTCTGTTTTGTGATGCTTGAAATTTTCCATAATAAATGCTACATTCTTCTTAGTAAAGTATCACAAGAATGGAAAAACAAGTGTCTAGTGTACTTCATACTAATATGAAACTAGAAGACAAGCAATACATGCCCACACAAAAGAAAAACTCAATTCAAGTTAGGGGGGATGGGAGGGGATTGGTGACCTCCCACCTAATACGCACAATGTAAGGAAATATGGCACACCTCCTGGCTGAGGAACACAACTACAATAGGGACTTTACCTAACAAATGCAAACATTGTAACCTAATCGTTTGTACCCTCATATTAATATGAAAAAAGAAAAAATCTCAAAAAAAAAAAAAAAGCAGCTTTAGAGAAAAAAAACCTCTGGAACAAGTTACATCTTTCACCTGTGTCTTCATAATCAAATCATTGTTTTCTGAGCATGTACTATGTGCCAGGCACAATTCCACATGCTTTAATGCTTTATTTTTTCTTATTTTATAAGAATGTATGACAGTACATTAAACATTTACTTTAATATTTTATTTATTTAAAATTTTTTTTTTGAGACAGAGCCTCAATCTGTCACCCTGGGTAGAGTGCTGTGGCATCACAGCTCACAGCAACCTCCAACGCCTAGGCTCAAGCGATTCTCGTGCCTCCGCTTCCCAACTAGCTGGGACTACAGGCACCCACCACAATGCCTAGCTACTTTTGGGGTGCAGCCGTCATTGTTGTTTGGCGGGCCCGGGCTGGATTTGAACCCACCAGCTTAGGTGTATGTGGCTGGCGCCTTAGCCGCTTGAGCCACAGGCACCGAGCCTCTTCATTTAATTTTTTTTTTGACACAGAGTCTATGTTGCCTTTGGTAGAGTGCTGTGCCATTATAGCTCCTACTCTTGGGCTTAAGCGATTCTCTTGCCTCAGCCTCCCAAGTAGCTGAGACTACAGGCGTCCGCCACTACGCCCAGCTATTTTGTTGTTGTTGTCATTGTTGTTTAGCAGGCCTGGGCTGGGTTCAAACCCACCAGCCCTGGTGCATGTGGCTGGCGCCCCAACCAATGAGCTACAGGAGCTGAGCCACGCCTTTCTTTTTGTTTTTCTCTTTCTTTCTTTCTTTCTTTTTTTTTTTTTTTTTTGTAGTTACCGTTTGGCAGGCCCAGGCCGGATTTGAATCCGCCAGCCCTGGTGTATGTGGCCGGTGCCCTAGCCGCTGAGCTAAAGGCATCGAGCCTATTTAATATTATTTTTAAGACAGAGTCTCTTGGGTGGCGCCTGTGGCTAAAAGGAGTAGGGCGCCAGCCCCATATGCCGGAGGTGGCGGGTTCAAACCTAGCCCCGGCCAAAAACTGCAAAACAAACAAACAAAAGACAGAGTCTCACTCTGTCACCTGTGTAAAATGCTGAGGCTCATACCTCATAGCAACCTCAAACTCTTGGGCTTGAACTTGCCTCAGCCTCCCAAGTAGCTGGGACTACACTATACCCAGCTAGTTTTTCTGTTTTTAGTAGAGATAGGGTTTCACTCTTGCTCAGGCTGGTCTCAAACTCCTGAGTTCAATCCATCCTTGGCCTCCCAGAGTGTTAGGATCACAGGCGTGAGCCACAGTACCAGCCTATTTTTATATTTTAAATGATAGTCGCTATTTGATCCTTATAATACTCTGACATGGCAGGCACATCTACAATACTATTTGTCTCTTACTGATTAGGAAATTGTGGCCCAGATGAGTAACATAGCTTGCCCAGGCTCACAGGGCTCCAGGGGTCCTGGGTTATCGGGCGGCCCCCTCAAGGTCCCAATGCCCCCAAGCTGCCTGCAGGGACTACAGAGGAAATGCGGCCAACAACCAGATGCTTCCGGGAGGACTCGGGGTGCCAGCCTAGTCTACCACTCCAGGGCATGCAGGACTCAAGGCTTTTTTGTTTCTTTTGAGACAGAGTCTCATTCTGTCGCCCTGGATAGAGTGCCCTCATGTCATAGCTCACAGCAACCTCATCCTCTTGCCTCAGTTTTTCTATTTTTAGTAGAGACGGGGGTCTCGATCTTGCTCAGAGTGGTCTCGAACTCTTGAATTCAAGGGATCCACCCCTTTCGGCCTCCCAGAGCGAGCCGCTGCGCCTAGCCCAGGACTCAAGGCTTTAACAGCGGGTGAGGATCCTTCTTCTACTGCTCCAGGACCTGACTCCCACCAGCAGAGGGCGCGGCCAGGCTAACTTCTAGAGCCACAAGCTGCCTTTGGGGGTTTGCCTTCCAACAGCACCGAGAAGCTCGGGATTCCCCCATCCCCGCCTGCGCTGACACAGACCGACCCTGGAAGAGGGAACGCAAAGAGCTGCCCAAGTCGGTTTTAATCAATAATCGATGACAAAAACAGGCTTGTACCTGTCCTCTCTCTGTGCCCCTGTGCCCTTGAGCACCCAAAGGTCGGAACTCTTAGCTCCCTCTTCTACCAGGAGTCAGGTCGGGACCCTCTGTCTCTTCCGACCCAAGACCTAAGCACCTGGCATCTCTCTATCACCGGAGGCCAGAGTTCCCCACAGTTGCTACGGCCTCAAGGACACAGACTCCTTGCGCAGGCTGGGGAAAGGAACCAGCGGCTCCGCCCCTAGTAACGCCCTCTTTGTGTCGTAACTGCAGCGACAGCCAATCGGGAGTCCGGAGGCGGAGGGTTTGGGAAGTGCCGGGCGGAAGTGGCTTTCGCATTTGCACTTTGGAGTCTCCGAGTGGACTTTTGGCGTTGCTGTTCTGAGAAGGTGTCTGTGTGCGTCCGCGGCCCAGCTGCTACCATGAGCCGGCCCAGCCGCCTGCAGAGACAGGTTCTAAGCCTGTACCGCGAGTTGCTGCGCGCCGGACGAGGGAAGCCCGGCGCCGAGGCACGAGTGCGGGCCGAGTTCCGCCAGCACGCCTCCCTGCCTCGCACCGACGTACTGCGCATCGAGTACCTGTACCGCCGCGGCCAGCGCCAGCTCGAGCTGCTGCGCTCCGGCCACGCCACGGCCATGGGCACCTTCGTACGACCGCGGGGCCCGACCGAGGGGTTTGGGGGTGCTGGAGCCCCGGAGACCCCGTCTGACGACGGTAACGGTCCAAACAACCCTCACGACGGAACGGGGGCACCAAAGACGCGGCCCGACGGACGGTGACAGCAAAGAGCTCACTCAATGGCCCGAGGGAACCAGGGAGCCCGCCTGACTGCGTGGGAAGACCGACCGAAGAAGCTGCCTGGTGGAGATGCGAGGTCTTAAAAGACTAGCTTGATGGATTGTGAGGATGAAAGTGCCCTCTGGGTGACGTGTTGGCCTAGAGAGCCTTGTGATGGACGGCGAGTGTTGCCCAGCCTTTCCTGATGCTTGGCTACAGGTCATCCCTCTCCCCCACGAGAGCTTGGTACGACCTGGGACACCAGTAAGCGGATGGTGTCAAGCCGAGAACTACTTACCTGGAGGCATGGGAAGCCTGGACACTCTACTCGTGGACCGAGTCTGACACACCCTTCTCTTGACCCCTGCGAACATTCCCACCCCTGGCTTCTCATGGAGACTCCTCTCTCCTGTATTTAACGCTGAGAACAGCAGACTTTTACCGAGAAATTTCGGGGAAGCTGCCCTGATAAACGGTGAGAAGCTGGATCCCCTTTGGAAGACTTTGTCCCGCATTAATTGTGACAAGCCAGGACCGTGAGGAAGGGGCCAGGGGTCTCTCACCCAGGGTCATTAACTAAAGACCCCTCCTTGATGCTTCTAAGGGGGAACCCTTACTTCTGTGCTCCTTTCCCTTCAGACTGTTGAACAAAGGGAATAAAATTAGGGGTATGGGGCGGCGCCTGTGGCTTAGTCGGTAAGGCGCTGGCCCCATATGCCGAGGGTGGCGGGTTCAGGCCCGGCCCCGGCCAAACTGCAACCACAAAATAGCCGGGCGTTGTGGCGGGCGCCTGTAGTCCCAGCTACTCGGGAGGCTGAGGCAAGAGAATCGCTTAAGCCCAGGAGTTGGAGGTTGCTGTGAGCTGTGTGAGGCCACGGCACTCTACCGAGGGCCATAAAGTGAGACTCTATCTCTACAAAAAAAAAAAAAATTAGGGGTATGCTTACTTCTCCGTTGGGGTCTTAAACATTTTATTTATTTGGAGATTTTCGAAGAGGCCTCCCGCATACGCACTTAGTGAGAAGTGACCCCCTGGCAGGGGATGGATGTGAGGAGCTGACTCTTCCTTTGGAGTCCTCTAGAGTGGCTGATGGAGTGAAGCAGCATAGTTTTCTCTCCTGGACATATCCCTGGAGAGGACTCATCCTAGCTGGACCCCAAGAGACCCCTGTTAACTCCTTAATGGAGGGCAAGTGATTTAACCTCCTTTCAAGAGAGAAAATGGAGCTGAGAAAGCTTGGCTCATAACCCCTACAGCAGTAGTGAGGCACTCAGATCCTTTTTATTATCTCACAAAACCAAAACTTGTCCTCAAACCTGGCTAAAGAGTCCAGCCTCTTCAAGCTGGGATTTTTGTCAACAAGGCCCTGGAGTGGGGGAGGGGAGATGTACTCACAGATCTCAGGCATACTGTCTCTCATGTCCCATATGGACCTGCCCTAGACGTTACTCTGGGGCACAGCATTTTGCATCCCTAAGCTTATTTGCACCCACCTTAGTTGAATAAGTGGAAATGAATTCCTGCAGATTCAGTGGGGGGGTGAAGGAGGAGGACGACCTTAGGAAAAGGAGCCTGGACCTTAGCCCTAGGGGACAGGAGAGAAACATGGTCACTGCCATAATCCCAATGAGGGAACCAGAAGCTTAAATAGTTATAAAGTGGAATTGAAATTTGAAGAGTTTGAAGGAGCTTGCCAGAAGGTAGGAACAGGCTTCTATGCAGGAGGACTAGAGGGGTGCATCAGAAGAAGTGCAGGGTCACAGCTGGGGCCTAGGGTGCCAGGAGCACAACAAGACTGTGGGGTTACTCACATGACTTCTACTTCAGCTTTGTCTCCTATTAGCCCTCACCATGGGACCTCAGCAACCCTGTTCAATCTCTCTCAGCTTCGGTTTTTTTCATCAGTGTGATCTTGTTAACCCTGCTCTGGCTCCATCTCAGAGGAAAAGCCAAAGTTCTGGAAGTGGCCAGGGGGTCTACCCATCTGCCCCCATTCTATCTCCAGCTCCATCTCCTGCCACTCACTCCTGGCTCCATGATTTCGAGCCATGGTAAGCTCCCGGTTGGAGCTTCTGGCAGGGGTACAGGCTGTGGTCAAGTTTCCAGTAGAGCTGGGCATACCTGGTCAAGAGAGGAGGAGGCATTCTCTGACCATTACAGATGACTGGGGTTTCCCAGAGAGGATAGGGGAGGAGAATGCCTGAGGTGACGTTTGGAGGAGGTGTGGAGGTGAACAGCAGTTAAGAACATGGATCCTAGAACCAGAAGGAAGGGCTTGAACCCCAGCTCCACTGATGACATGATCATGGACAAGTGACTTAACCTCTGTGGCTCAATGTATTTCTTTTTTTTTTTTTTTTTTGCTCAATGTATTTTTAAATGAAATGAGTATAATCTGCCTCCCTGATGTGGCCATTACTCTGCTACAGTGAATTAAATACATGTGGCAGCAGGTAATAATGGCTTTCCATGATCTACCACTTTAGTTCGCTTGGAAGCAGTTCCCAAGAGGTTGCTGGCTTCCTACCCAGAGCTTCTGTTGTGCTTGAGGGCTTTCTGGGAGGTGGGTTAATGCCTCAGAGGGTGGGTTAAACCCTCAGCCTGCTGGGGATAGCAGTCACTGGATGAGGGCCCTGCCTGCCTCTTGTTCTACAAGGTTTCTCAAATGCCCCCCACTCTGGGAGTGAGCACTGGTTGTTTGCAGTGGTTATGACTCCATGAATGCCTTTTTTTTGGCTTTCCCCGTGCCCTATCTCACTCTCCCTACTTGTCACTCCTCACTCCTGCCTTCTAGGATCACCTCCCAGATAAACCACCACCCAAGGCCTTGGCTCAGAGGATGTTCATGTGTCATGCGTGGGAACCGGGCTAGAACTCAGCTGATAGATTGTGCATGCCTGCTGCTGTTTTTTTCACTCTGCTAAGGCACAGGGTCAGCCTCTCACCCGTCTATTAAACAAGAATCTCCTGATCTAAAAAAATTGCTATAAAGGACATATGGGGATTGGAGTAATTTGGAATATGGATTGAGTTGTTAGAATAGAATTGAATTTAAAGTTCCTGATTTTGATGACTGTACTATAATTGTGTAAGAGAATGACCTTGTTAAGACAGACACACTGAAGTATTTAGGAGTAAAGCCATCATGTCTGTAACTTATGCTCAAATGGTTCTAAAACATATGTACTTACATAAACAGATTAGCAAGAGTATGAATGCTAATAGAGATAAAGCAAAATGTTAATAATTGGTGACCCTAGGTAAAGAGTATATGGGAATTATTGTACTAGTCTTTAAAAGTTTTCAAGGGCCGGGCTCAGTGGCTCATACCTGTAAACCTAGCACTCTGAGAGGCTGAGGTAGGTGGATTGCTTCAGCTCAGGAAACCAACCTGAGCTAGAGTGAGACTCTGTCTCTAAAAATTAGCCAGGCAGCAGCACCCATAGCTCAGTGGGTAGGGCACCGGCCACATACACTGAGGCTGGTGGGTTCGAACCCAGCTGGGGCCAGCTAAACAACAATGACAACTGAAACAACAACAACAAAAATAGCCAGGTGTTGTGGCGGGCACCTGTAGCTCCAGCTACTTGGGAGGCTGAGGCAAGAGAATCGCTTAAGCCCAAAAGTTTGAGGTTGCTATGATCTGTGACACAATAGCCCTCTACTGAAGGCAACAGAGTAAGACTCTTACCTCAAAAAAAAAAAAAAAAAAAACATAGCCGGGCATTGTGGCGGGTGCTTCTAATCCCAGCTACTTGGGAGGCTGAGGCAAGAGGATCACTTGAGCCCAAGAGTGAGGTTGCTGTGAGCTCTGATGCCACAGCACTCTACCTAGGGCAACAAAGTAAGACTATTAAAAAAAATAAATAAATAAATAAACATTTAAAATAATTTGTTTTTTTTTTTTTTTTTTGTAGAGACAGAGTCTCACTGTACCGCCCTCGGGTAGAGTGCCATGGCGTCACACGGCTCACAGCAACCTCTAACTCTTGGGCTTACGCGATTCTCTTGCCTCAGCCTCCCGAGCAGCTGGGACTACAGGCGCCCGCCACAACGCCCTGCTATTTTTTTGTGGCAGTGCAGTTTGGCAGGGGCTGGGTTTGAACCCGCCACCCTCGGCATATGGGGCCGGCGCCCTACTCACTGAGCCACAGGCGCCGCCCCTAAAATAATTTGTTTTTTAAGAGAAAGTCTCACTGTGTCACTCTGGGTAGAGTGCCATGGCATCATAGCTGACACCAACCTCAAACTCTTGGACTCAAGTGATCCACTTGCCTCAGCCTCCTGAGTAGCTGAGACTACTCGAGGCCCAGCTAGTTTTTCTATTTTTAGTAGAGATGGGGTCTTGCTCTTGCTCAGGCTGTTCTTGAACTCTTGAGCTCAAGCAGTCCACCTACCTCAGCCTCCTAGAGTCCTAAGATTATAGGTGTGAGCCACCATGCCTAGCCATTTTCAGTCATTTGAAATAAAAAATCACAAAAAACGAAAACTAAAAGTGTCGATAATTGTATCAGCATCTTATGGGTCATTCTCTATCTTTGGGTACCAGAATCCTCACATACAGGGCATGTTTTCATAAAAATGAAATATATATTTTCTGAGACTTCATAAAACTTATGCAAAACTTTCTTCACATATTTTTCCATCAAGGAAGTGTCTGTGTATTTGGCCTTTGAAAAAAATAATATCATGGTTAGCGCCTGTGGCTCAGTGAATAGGGTGCTAGCCCCATATACTGAGGGTGGTGGATTCGAACCCGGCCCCAGCCAAACTGCAACAAAAAAATAGCCAGGTGTTGTGGGGGGGTGCCTGTAGTCCCAGCTACTTGGGAGGCTGAGGCAAGAGAATCACCTAAGCCCAAGTTAGAGGTTGCTGTGAGCTGTGACACCACGGCATTCTACTGAGGGCAACAAAGTAAGACTCTGTCTCTTAAAAAAAAAAAAAAAAAGAAAGAAAAAAATAATATCTGGTCTCACAGATTATGATCACCCTATTGGGAATCACAGGTTGCTAGAATGTGTTCTTGTCTTGGGTCATAAACTCAGCTGTGCCAAGGAACCAGGCCATTGACCAGATGCAGGAGTTGACCCAGTGGCACCTTGAGGAACTCTGGGAACTCATGTACTGGACAAGGAGCCGCCAGGTACACCTACACCTTCTCATCACTCCTGCCCAGCACCTTTCTTTGTACAGCAACATCCTGGATTCAAATGATATGGAAGAATGACTTAAATGTTTTTATAGTGGTAAAATACTGTGATTAGGTTTTTTTTTTTTTTTGTAGAGACAGAGTCTCACTTTATGGCCCTCGGTAGAGTGCCGTGGCCTCACACAGCTCACAGCAACCTCCAACTCTTGGGCTTAAGCGATTCTCTTGCCTCAGCCTCCCGAGTAGCTGGGACTACAGGCGCCCGCCACAACGCCCGGCCATTTTTTGGTTGCAGATTGGCCGGGGCCGGGTTTGAACCCGTCACCCTCAGTATATGGGGCCGGCACCTTACCGACTGAGCCACAGGCGCCGCCCTGTGATTAGGTTTTTAAAAGAATCCTGATCTTCTGGAGATGCTCCATGAATGAGTAAAAGAATATGATGTCTAGAGTTGGCTTCAAAGTAATCTAGGGAGATGGGGGTGGATGTTTGGGAGAATGGAATGGGATTGGCCTTGAGTGGATAATGGTTGGAGCTAATGATGAGTCCATGAGGACTTGTGATGCTGTTCCCCTTTTGTACAAGTTTAAAAGTTACCAGAATGAAAGCTGGGAAGACTCCAATGGTGCCTCTCTTACTCAGATTAGTCCTCCCCATGGCCACACTTGATCTGGCCCCATCACCTCATACCTCATCTCCTTCTACTCTCCCTCTCCACTCAGGCTTCAGCTACACTGGCCTTCCCACAAGCAGGCACATTCGTACCTCAGGGCCTTTGCACTTGCACCTCCTCCACCCTGAATGCCTTTCCTCAAGGTCTGTACTTTCTAATATGGTAGTGAGAATACCTGTGACTTGAACATTTAAAATGTGGTCAATGTAACTGAGAAACTGAATTCTTAATTTTATAAATTTTGTTGTATTTATTTTAATTTTCTTTTTTGAGACAGAGTCTTACTCTGTTGCACTGGGTAGAATGTTGTGGCATCATAGCTCACAGCAACTTCAAATTCTTGGACTCAAGTGATCCTCTTGCCTCAGCCTCCTGAGCAGCTGAGACTACAGGCGCCTGTAGCAACAACCAGCTAGTTTTTCTTTTTTTATTTTTTTGCAGTTTTTTGGCTAGGGTTGGGTTTGAACCCTCCACCTCCGGCATATGGGGCTGGTGCCCTACTCCTTTGAGCCACAGGCGCCGCCCTAGTTTTTCTATTTTTAGTAGAGATGGGGTCTCATTCTTGCTCAGGCTTCTTTTGAACTCCTGAGCTTAAGCAATCCACCCACCTCGGCCTCCCAGAGTCCTAGGATTACAGATGTGAGCCACCGTGACCAGCCTTAATTTTAAATAATTTCAATTTAGGCCAGGCAAAGTGGCTTATGCCTGTAATCCTAGCACTCTAGCTAAGATGGGTGGATTGCTTGAGATCATGAGTTCAAGACCAACCTGAGCAAGAGCGACACACCCCACCATCTCTACTAAAAATAGAAAACCTGAGGCAAGAGAATCGTTTGAACCCAGGAGATTGCTGTAAGCTGTGATGCCACAACACTCTACCCAGGGTGACAGCTTGGGACTCTGTCTCAAAAAATAAATAAATAAATAATTTCAATTTAAAAACTGAAGTAGTGTAAAATAGTTTCTCTGTTACACAAGTTTGTTGTTTTTTAAGACTACATTTTATCTCCCCAAACTTTAACATCCAAACTGAGATGTGCTACCGACAACTATTTCAAAGACTTAGTAAGAGAAAAGGATTGTAAAATATCTTATTTTTTCTACATTGATTGCATATTGAAATGACATCAGGTTAAATAGAATATAAATTATATTACTGAAATTAATGTCACCCATTTCTACCGTTCAACATGACTACTAGAAAATGTTAAAATACATTCACAGCTCCAATTATATTTCTGTTGTACGGCACTGTTCCAGAAGTCTCTATGGCTTGTTTTCTCATTACAGTTTGCCATAATGGTATGATTATACCTTAGTGACTTCACTGTCACTCTGATACCTACCCCCCATTTAAACTGTAGTCCCTTTCCCCTTGCTCACTTGATTTTTCTCCTTAGCACTATCACCTGCCACATATTTTACTTATTTTTTAAATTCATTGTCGATCTCCCCCACTGGAATGTCAGTTCCAGATGAAAAAAAATTTTTTTTTCAGATTTTTTGTTTGTTTAGACAGTTTCACTATGTCGACCTCGGTAGAGTGCCGCGACATCACAGCTCACAGCAACCTCAAACTCTTGGGCTTAAGCGATTTTCTTGCCTTAGCCTCCCAAGTAGCTGGGACTACAGGCGCCAGCCACAATGCTCGGCTATTTTTGTTGTTGTTGTTGCAGTTGTCATTGTTGTTTAGTTGGCCCGGGCAGGGTTCGAACCCGCCAGCCTCGGTGCATGTGACTGGCGCCGTAACCACTGTGCTATGGGCGCCGCCAGCTCCAAATGAATTTTAGTCCATCTTGTTCTCCGTCCTGGCCCGGCTCATGGCAGGCAGTCAATATTTGTCAAATGAATGAATGAACAAATGACACAGATTTGTTCTATTACCAGGTATACTGGGCTGATACTGGCAAGACTCCGCAGGCTCTATTGGCTGGCGATCCCGAGGAGACCACGCCTTCTCTTTAGCTGGGGGCGGGAGACCCCGCCAACCAAGTTTGCATCCTGACTTTTCCCTCAAACCTGGAGTCTCTCCCAGAATCTGCTGCTTCCCTCACCTTCTCAGTATCCTCTCCCCCTTCTAGTAACAATTTCTTGATTTTCTTTGGCGACCCATCCCTCCCCCATTTTCAGCCCACATAGCCAGGCGGGGGGCTTCCTGCATCCCCCAGACTTAGCAGAGGAACCAGCCTTGGGACTTTGGTTGGAGCTATAAAGGAAGAGTGACTCCCGTTGGCCGCTAACTTGGCAGAGTGTATGGCTGGAGATTTTACTCTGGCCACCATCAGGGTAATTAGCTAAATCAGATGAAAGAACTGAGAATGACATCGTTTGGGCCTCAGGCTCTAGCAATGCCCGAAGTCCAGAACTTCTCAGTTACCCACAAAAGTTCCCATTTCTGTCTAAAATCAGTGAGAACTGGGCGGCGCCTGTGGGTCAGTGAGTAGGCCGCCAGCCCCATATACTGAGGGTGGCGAGTTCAAACCCGGTCCCAGCCAAACTGCAACAAAAAATAGCCGGGCGATGTGGCGGGCACCTGTGCTCCCAGCTACTCTGGAGGCTGAGGCAAGAGAATCGCCTAAGCCCAAAAGCTGGAGGTTACTGTGAGCTGTGACCCCATGGCACTCTACCAAGGGCAACAAAGTTCCCCGTGATAAAAACAAATATATTATCTAAATAAATAAATAGATAAATAAATAAGTAAATAAAATCAGTGAGAACTGAGCTGCTGTCACTTACTCCCTGTGTGGCCTCCTCCAATGACTGCCCTTCTTTGAGACTTTTCCATTCTGTTAAATGGGGCCACATCACTGGGAAACCTGTCAAGTGCACATTCAAGAGCCCAGCTCCAGCATCTGCCTCTAGTCTTGTGTCTGATGCTGCACCCACCTCTTGTCCTGCTTCCTATTAAGCTCTGGGGCAACTGGACTCCAGGACTGTGCCCTGGCAATTCAGCCTAGTGCTGGGAAGACCTCAGCCAATGATGACCCCACTGGGAGCCCACCATGCAGAATGATGGGACAAGGCACTTGTGTGGATGCAAGTCAGGGTCTGCATCAGGTGCGGTACGCAGCTCACCTGTAGTATCACCTGGCCCCTTTCCATACCAGCCTCTAGCTTCCTGTGGCAGGCACCAGTGACTCTTTGCCTGAAGGAAGGGCCTTCAGAGGCCAGACAGGCCAGAAGTGCTGGGGCATTAATGTCTCCAGGAATAGTCCTCAATGATGAGAGATGGGAGCTGGCATAGAAATGCCACAACTTCTTCGCCCTCTTTGGTGACACAACTTCAAACTGTGTTCCACGCAGTTTCCCAGAGGTCCCCATTAGGATGGTGCCCAGATAGCAAGCAGCTCATTAACTTGACCACTACTGGCTTCTTCCCTCCCTGGCTCTCTTCCTCACTCCCCTACTATTACAAGGATCACTTCCCAAATAAAGTACTTGTACTTGAATCTTTGCACCAGGGTCTGGGGCAAGCCTGAGATGAGCTGATTCCATTCTGGGTTCTGTAATCAAAGCAAAGGGATCTGTCCAGACATGAGGGCCATAACCTAGATTCTGGGTACTCAAGCACACAAGATCCTGACACGTCCATCGACAGTGACTGTTTATTATACATGTCTGGGCTGTGTACTCAGATTGGGGGGAGACCATTGACGTAACTGAGCACCAGGTAAGGTGTCCTGGCCAGTCGGACATGAAAGCAGCAGAGAACCCCTGACATGGGCAGGAGCAATGCGGCCCCTACCAGGAGAAGGAGGAGGATGAGGAGGATAAGGAGGAAGGCCAGGGGCCACCTGGATGCAGGATCGGGGGCCCTGCCAAGGGAAATGCAGGGGGGGCTGCAGTTAAATATGGGTGGGGTGCCACCGTGAGCCTTGTCCACCACACCCCAGACCCATCTCGGCACTTTACCCAGTATCCACCTCCAATGTCACATCCTGGAGACTGGGAGACATTTGCCTCTTCTTGTCCTAAGGATAGACAGCAGCCCACAGCAGAATGGATGGAAGCGATACTTAGTATGGACTTGCCCTTACTTCTGTACAGGGATAGTCTCTCTCTCCTCCTTTCCTGGCACCCCTGCTATCCCCAGGACCCCAATGACCGTGGAATATCTCAGGTGTAGTGGATGTCTATGTGTGCCTATCCTCCCTCCAATCCAACTCCCCTTTTCCTGATAACAGTGGCTCAGTTTGGAGTGGCAGGGTCATATGTTCTACTTCCAGACCTTCAGGTTCATGTGAAGCTGACCCCCACTTACTCCACGCCCATGATTAGGGATATGGCCCTGACCTGGCCAATCCTGACCCAAGCCAGGTAGGCGAGAGTCAGCCCTGGGACTTTGGCTCCTGCTAGTAGGCCAGAAGCACTCTCCTTCCCCCGGGGTGGTAACCCAATGGGAAATAAGGGTGTAGTGGCCGAGGCAGCCATTCTACTGAAAAGGAAGCCGCCCTGAAGAAGTAGAGGCTAAGAGAGGGAGGGACTTAGCCCTGATGCCATTTGAGGTTCTAAATTCAGCAGTGCTTGGAATTTTCAATTACATGAAAAAAATAGCATCCCCTTTTTTGTGTCATCCACTTGGTTGAATTTCTGTCACTTACCATCAAGATTCCTGAGTGCTATACCTGGCTGAGGATGAGCTCACCTGAGGCTTCTGGAATAGGGCACATCTTCGGTAACCTGCTAAGTGTTTCCGGTGGCTGAGACCAGACATGAGCATATCCTGTGGATAGAAAGGGGTATGTGGCTCTTGGAGAACAAGCCACCAAGAGAAGCATGGTTGGGGAAGAACTAGGATGTGGAGGGGGCACCACAGAGATGAGATTCTGGGGCACAGAGAACTCTCATAGGAGAGACGGGCAGAGCCAAAGAAACCAAGAGAGGAGAGAGATTATTTATTCATTCATTCAACAAATATTTAATGAGTGTCTGTTACATGCCAGGCACTGTTCTAGGAGCTGGGGACACAATGGGGATGGAAATAGGCAAATTCCTGACCTCTGCGGAGCTTCTGTTTTAGTGGGAGGGAGAGACCATATATACAAAGTCAAACAGTGGTAAGTGCTATTAGGAAATAAAGTAAGAAGATAAGGGTTGCTAATATTTGGGGGCCAGGGCAGGCCTCTCCGAAGAGGTAGAGTTTGAGAAGAGACTGGAAGGAAATGAGGGCCATGCTTCTGGGGGCTTCAAAGTAGGAGTGAATGTGGAATGTTTGCACAAGAGCCAGGAGGCCAGTGCAGCTGCAGCAAAGACAGTGAGGGGCAGAGGGAGAGAAAACGGGCTTGAGGATGTCGAGACAGATGAGAGGGAAGACAGTGAGATAAAGTCAGAGGGATGAGGAAAGTGAAGACAAACATGGAGACACCCAGAGATAAAAAGGAAGAGACTGAGCCACCTTGAAAAGGCAGGACCCTGCTAGAAGGCACACAGAGTGTCCTCTGGGTGCCGGAGGGAGGAGGGTCCCTTGAGGGGACTGTTCTTACCTCAAGGCCTTGTCCCCTGACCTGAGGGGCCCTGTGGCCACACAGCTCACAGGGAACCACTGGTGTCCAGGCTGTCTTTTGCCCCAAGGGTCCGAGGCCCCCAACATCCCCTGCTGGGTCCCATTCCAACTCTGCAGAAGTAGGGAAGCTATTGGATGCCCAGGGCCCCCAGACTCCACCAGGTCCTGGCCCATCTGAGTCCTCCTCAATCTCCAAGTCCTGGTCCAGTGTGCCAGCATCCTTGAACACCTGCGTCAGAGAACAGAGGTCATGGGAGTCACGAGATTGGGGCCCAGGCCAGGTGCCATCAAGTTGGGCCATACCAGGCTATAGCCGACCAGCTGGGCCTGCAGCTGCCAGAGCCGTCGGAAGATGGTGTCTCGGTGGGCTCCAAGGGCCCTCAGGATCTGCTCCAGGGATGCCCAGGCCCAAGGCTCACTCCGCTGTGCCAGCCCCTCACCAAATGCCAGCAGTGCATCCACACGCTCTGCTGCCCCTCGAAGGTCTGCCTGCAGGGCCTGGGGGCACAGGTCAAACATCACCTCTCACATACACCAGGGACGCCAGAGACCCAGAGCTGGAGTTACCCCCTACCCAATTTTCTGTCTAGAGACCTGAAACATGCAATAAACCCATTTTCCACCCCCAAAAGCTGGCACCCACCCCTGGGGCCCTCCCCACCCTCCCACATCCTGGCCTCCCCCTGCCCACCTGCAACTGGACCATTCCTCTCTGGGCCAATGCCCAGGGCCCCCAGCCTCGCTCCATCCCCAATAGGCAAAGGTGCAGGCCATCTTGCTCAGCCTCTAGTACCTCCAGGCCAGAGATGGGCTGCTGGGAACACAGGGGTCCACATCAGGGCCAGTGAGCCAGTCTAGACATTACCCTCACCCAATGCCACCCCTCCTCTGCAGGTTCCTGCCTTCTGGATGCTTCTCTATAGCAGAATCCATCCTGGGTCACACCAGGGCTGTGCCTACTTAGGTGCCTTCCCAGTAGAGCCAGGCCTGGGGACATCTAATCCAAGGTCTTTGGGTTTTCAAAGCTCCTGGAAACCTGGATATATGTGGCTTGGGGTCTGACCATGAGTGGGTAATGGAGCTGAGTACCTCCAAGAGGTAGGTCTGGCTACACCAGGGCCAACAATGAAATCACTCTCCCATTTGGTAAAATAATGGAATATTTTTCTACTGATTGGTAGAGAGACATTTTCCTGAGTATACCTCTCCCCACAGATGGCCAACACTTTCCAGAATCATTACCTTATCTGCAGTGTGGAGGCCAGATTCTGGGGGACAGAGAGGAGGTGGGAACTAGCACAGGGGTCCAGTTCATCTCAGCTCACCTCACAATGTTTGCCTCCAGCTGAGTCCTCATGGGAAGAGGGCATTAACAATCTTGGGGGGCCAGCAGTGGGCTCAGTGCCCCTTAGCCTACCCCAGAAGTGCTCAGGAGGGTCCAGGGAGTCCTGTGCCAGGTTCTGGGCCTGCTCTGGCCTGGAAAGGAGGGGGCATTGAACGGGTGAGCCCTAGTACTTCACTTTCCACCTGACACTCACTCCATCCTCAGGTCCCTTTCCTGTCCCCAAGTGATCAGCCATAGCACCCCTTACCCTAATGTGGCCCTTGCTACTGCCCCCACCCCCTCAGGAACAATCTTCAACAATCCCAGTCCCCACCTGATTCTCTCCTCTCCAGATAGAAGGCAGACGGTGCATCCAGCAGCTTCCGGCTCCCTAGGGACTCCAGGGGGGTGGTTGAGGGGCTCTGAGGGGAGTCGAGGGCCCAGAGGTGGGGATAGGGCCATAGCTGAGGGCCTGGGGACAGGGAGTCAGATGAAGACACCCAGTAAGAGCCTTTTTTCTAACCAAAGCTGTCCCCTAGACCTTGTCATCAGGACTCATCCAGGCCTAAGGCTGCAAAAACGCCCAAGGGCGGGGCCTGGCTCCACCCCTTCCAAGAGGAACCTGGACCCAGGTAATTTGATGCCCAGCTCAGGTAACAACAGAACAACTTAACTCTTTATGCCCTAGCAGCGCCAATAGCTAAATCTCCCAACGTCATCCCATCCTGTTCAAAGGAGGTTCTGGATATAACCCACCCCAGCCCCTCAAAAGCCCTAGATTCTCTCCCATTCAGGACCCATACATCTAATCTCCAGGGCCTACCCCACCCACTTACGGTCCAGATGTGGTATCCCTCAGGAACCAAAAAACCCACTAAAACCAAAGAAAGATGTTTTTGTTTTATTTGAAATGGGATCTTCTTGGTTCCCACAAAGTTACACTGAGAAAATACATAACGCACGGAGCCGCCTCCGCCCCAGGGTTCCAAGGTCACAGCATGCCAGCCTCAAAGTGGGCAGGAATCTGGAAATCCGAATGGGTGCCAGAAGCCTGGTGGTTACTTGCTGAGCAGGAGGCCAGCACGCAGCACGCGGGGCACGCGGCGAATAGTCAGGGAGACCCGGGTGCTGCGGGCCAGGCAAGCTCCAGGCCTCGCCAACGGGCAGGCGGCTGCATTGCATGGCAAGGTGGCATCGAGTGCGTCTATGCTGGTGGCTGCGATGCCATGGAGGAGGCGCGTGTAGGCGGTGCCACGGAGCACCAGCAGGCTGCGCTGTTCCAGCAACAGCGAGGTGGTGGGCTGGGGTGGGGGCCGGGGCTGTGGGGCAGGTTGATGGTTAGCCAGTCCCCAGAAGTCAGGGGGAGGGGGAGAGGTGAGAGGTCACAGGCTTCGGGGGTCAGGGACAAGGGTCAACAAGTCCCCAAGGACAAAAGCTAAAGAGCAAACGTGCTCCCAAGGATCAAGGCTTTGGTGGCTCAGGAGTGAAAACTGGTGGATCCTGGGGTCTGGGCTGCCAGGGAAGGGAGAAGGTGGGACAGCAGTCCCTCGGAGAGGCAGGAACTAGGCTGCTGATAGGGTAATGGGGGGAGGAGCTGCAGCTGGGATCTCCCAAGAGCTGGGGTTGGGACCAAGGGACCAGCAGTCCCTAGGAAACTCAGGCAGAGCCAGCTGAGAGGGCATGGCTGAAACCAGGTTGGGGAGGACAGCAAGGCAGAGGTTAGAGGGAGTGGGCACACCCAAGGACATCAGAATGTTAGAGGACACTGGCACAGAAGGAGGGGGTGTTGGCGTACCCAGTAGTACATAAGGCTAAAGGGGAAGCTCCAATAAGGAACTGGTCAGGGTGTCCAGGGGAGTTTCTGTGAACACTGAAGCATCAGAAATGCATCACTCAGAGAAAAAAGTCAGAGAAAGGGCTGGTGGGGTCCCTGAACAGCAAGTCATGTGTCAAGGGTCCAAGGAGAATCTAGGTGTCTGGCACCAAGACCACATTACTGGAGTGGCAGGAAGTCTATGCAGGGGACAGAGTCAGGACATCCGGGAGGATGCTGGGGAACCCTTGAGTGCATGACAATGGGGTATCCAAGATCAGAGCATATGCTGGAGTACTGTGGAGCCCTGCCTGTGAACTGGGTGTTGGAACACTCTGAGCACGTGGGGTCAGGACATCAGGGGCATCTACTCGGCAGGTTGGGGCATTGGTGTGTCTGTGGAATCATGGTATATAGGACATCCTGAAAGCAGAGGGGATGGACATCTAGGAGGCAGGTATACCCTGTGAGGGGACAGGGAGAGGTATCTGGGAGTACCTTAAAGGCGGGTGGAAATGTCAGAGTGCCCACAAGTGGCTGGGACAGCATCTCAGGCTCACCTGTTCCATAGGGTCATCGTTCTCTGGCTGCCGTGGCTCGTAGAGGTCCAGCATGGTGTGGGAGCCCAGGCTGATGGTGCTGACAGTCGGGTAGTACAGTGGTCCATCCTCATGGGGCTGGGGAGTGGGCACCAGGGCTGGGCAGGGCAGGAGTCCACACCCCCAACCCTTTAGGCTAAAGAGAGGCTCCCGAGCTGGGGACAGGGAGGTGAGCGCCTGCTTGGGGTGTGTGGCTGCTTGATGAGTGTGAGGGTAGGCAAACATGACACCCTGCCCCGTGACGTCTCCAAGTCTAGGGGGAGGCAGTTACTGAGGGGATCAGGGTGAGGAGATGCGGTTACCATGATGCCCTCCCCAGGCAGATACTGGTTCACAAGGACATGGTTAGCTGGGAGACCCCCAAAAAGTCGGAGGTCAGATACTTTGTCCACGTAGCGCTGAAGCCATGGGGGTAGCCGCTCAGGAACCATTCCCCGAGGATGGGGGAGCCCACCTGGGGAGGGCAACAGCACCCTGAGGGCTCCCCCATGGTACCTGGAGTCCCCTTAGAGATATCCCAATGATTAGAAGAACCCTGACCCCCCTCAGGGACCACTGGACCCTTCAAATGTTTCCTAACTTCACCACTGGATTCTTTCAGATACTCCCAACTCATAAGGAAAACCCTAACTCCTCAGGACTTCTATTGATCCCTCAAAATCTTCATGTCCATTGTGACCCCATGTACCTTCAGGGAACCTCCCAAAATATTCTTGAGACTATCGTACCTGGGCCTCCTGCTCCAGCCCATATCCCAGAATCATTCATGCCCTCAGCCAGGGACACTCACCCCAGTTCTGTAACCTCCTCCCAGAGAGCTGGGTCCATTTTGGCTTTGGGGCATTAAAAACCTATGAGGTGGAGATAAGGGTACTCCTTTTTCAGGACCCCTCCTCCATAATTCTCCCACCCAGGCCAACAGAGGTCTTTACCTGGGGTGGAAATGGGTCATATCATTGTCTGTGGGAACCATTTTCTCGGTAGTGTGTTCCCAGGATTTTGTTGTTTGCCTTCCTTCCTGGGGAGGCCTTTAGACCCAAAGCCCACCTGTGTACTGGGATTGAGGAACCACGATTGCACAATCGTGGTCTGAACCTACTCAGTTTGGGGACTAGACTGGGCTCTTTCAGCCCACCTGCAGATCGTCTGTACTCCTGATTCATGGCTATCTGATGACAGTCTGAGTTCTAGAGCCTCTTTGTTTCTAATACCTGGGGAAGGGAGTGTGCTAAACTGGGCTATCTCAGCACAGAAGAGAATCCCCACTCCCAAGAACCCATTGGTCTAGAACGGATTATCACAATCCAAGAAATCTATACTGTACTTGATAATATCTTCATTCCCTTCATAGTTGTATAGCCAGAGTGGGCTATTTTAGACCAAGGATTCTATTTTTTTTTTTTTAGAGACAGAGTCTCATTTTGTCACCCTTGGTAGAGTGCCATGGCGTCACAGCTCACAGCAATCTCCAGCTCTTGGGCTTAGGTGATTCTCTTGCCTCAGCCTCCTGAGTAGCTGGGACTACAGGCACCCACCACGAGTCCCAGCTATTTTTTTTGTTGTTGTTGTAGTTTGGCCCGGGCCATGTTCAAACCCGCCACCCTCAGTATATGAGGCCAGCGCCCTACTCACAGAGCCACAGGCACTGCCCTAGCCCAAGGATTCTTTTCTTTTCTTTTTCTTTCTTTCTTTTTTTTTGAGACAGAGTCTCACTCTGTTACCTTGGCTAGAGTGCCAGTGTCAGGGTCTTGCTCAGGCTGGTCTCGAACTCCTGAGTGCAAGCAATCCACCCACCTTGGCCTCCCAGAGTACTGGGATTACAGGCATAGGCCAACTCACCTGACCCCAAAGATTCTATAATACGTAAAATTTTCAATCCGAAAAACTCAAAGGTCTGGAATAGGCTATCTCAACGCAAAAAACTGTGTTCTAAAGCTAACTCGTCCCAAATTTGAGGAATCAAACTTGAGTAGGCTACTCCAGCACAGGAAAGATCTATGCTCTGTAACTAAGGCTGGGGCTGCAAAGGGCTAGCCCAGTGCAAGGACTCTGAGCTTTGTAAATTCCTCTTTCTCCAATCCTTAGGAACAGAATACAGAAGATTGGTCACTTCAGTATAGGTGGTCTCTGTTAGGTAATCTTATTCCTAAGAATTTGGGTCTAATCTGAGCTATCTTGGTACAACAAAGAGTTCACTCTGTAATATTCTGATTCCCAGGCTATCTCAGCATGGAAATCTGAACACTAAATTCTTCATTCTCCAATCTCAAGGATCTGAAGTGGGCTATCTCAGCCTGTATTTTCCTCTAAGCTAGCGGGATTGGACTATCTTATTACAGGGAGTATGAGCTCTGTAACTTCCTTGTTCCTGGGACTCTGGAGTTGCATTGGGCTAGTCCCATACAAGGAATCATCCTGGTTTTGAAGGTTGGACTGGGCTATCTCAGTACAGGGAGCCTGAGCTTCATAGTAATCACCTCTTTTCTAAGAATCAGTTTAATTTCCCTTAAGCCTCCTAGAAAAGTCTCTTTCTGATATACTCTTGCAGGTCCTGAGAGAGGAATGGGGAAGGTGGGAAATGGGTGCTGCGTAGCACTCTCCATTACGCCAAGGTCTTCACTACATTCTAGAGGCTCACATACAGGGGCCACAGTTGGGGAGAGATATGGAAAGAGGGACAAGACAGACCAGAAGGGTACTGAGGTCACCTGTCGAAGCAAATACTCCTCCTCTTCCTTGGAAATGAAATCAGGGACATAGTAGATTACAGGTGGTGCCTAGGATAGAGAGACACCCCCCCACCCCGAAGTTGTGGCCCTTGCATCCACAAAGGACTATATCATCACTGAGCAAACACTCCCTCTGGAGAGAGACTCAGGATTTCAGGCTGCGATCTGAAGTTAAGGAACTAGTGCCCATTCTGGGGTAGTGTGGGAGTAAGGGTGGACTCTGAGGGTAAGAATGAATTTGGAGGGAGGGGACGGTCCCAACCCATGAACCCAGGAGTCAGCTTACCTATCCCACCCCACCTCCCACCCACTAGTCCCCACCTTCACCCTCTGCACCCCCATTCCTGACAACCTGCTCCACCCTGAATGGTTCCAGGGCTGGGACCCTGGAGTCCTGTTCCTCCATCGACACCAACTCCTTGCACCCAGTCCTGTGGGGAAGAGGACACTGAAGTCACTCAGCCTCCCACCCAGAGCCCACAATGCAGCCTTCTACCCCATCACCAATCAGGGACTCACCTCAGCAGTGAAACTCACTGTGTCTAAAACCTGAGTTCTCAGCATCTCAAAAGCCACACAGCGAGCCCCCAGGCTCCATGCCCCAACACAGTGAGCACCCAGACTACTTCTCCAAAACTTTGCCCACCAAGGGCCCATCAAACTAACAATCTCCCTCTCAATCCTCCGAGAACATTCTCTGGTCCCACACGAGGAGCCTTTCTCAAAAACTCCACACATACCCATCAGGCCTGCACCCATCACAGCCCTTTTTAACACCTTAATTGTTTAAGCGATCCCTCTTCAGACCCACAGCCACGATCCCCGCCCTCTAACAACACTCAGCGCCCCCATGGGCCCTTCCCCGGCCTGGGGCCCTTTCAGACCACTCGTTCTGAGCACCCCTGTGCCCCAATCTGAGCATCCTCAGACATGTCCCCACTCTCAGCCTCCTTGGATCCCCCACTCTGGAGCCCTTCAGATTTCCCTTCCATAGTCCCCCTTCACTCCAGCGTCTTTAGCCCTGAGCCTGGCTCCTCTCAAACCTTTTTCTCTCCCTGAACCCCCCAGAACCCCACCTCTCTCTCAGGAGTGCACTCTTAAAGTCTCCTCGGACCCCACGCTGAGCTTCTCCGGATCCCCACACTCAACCCTCTGAGACAACATCTCTGCCCCGGGCCACCCCCAAAACTGACCGTAAACCAGTGTCCCCTCCAATTTCTAAATTCAACACTTCCATCCCCTCTCTCAGCCACTTCCGGCCCATATTTCTGACGTAGGTCCTCAGGCCAATGGGAAACCGCAGCGGCCTTAAGGGCCTGCCTTCCACCCAATCGGCGCCCTCGCTCCATATTCGTCCGCCCCTTCACCCTCCCTGCGGATATGCGGTGCTTCCCGGCTTCTGAGCCACCGCGGGATGGAATTTTCTGGCACCTGTCAATGAGAGCACCAGAACTTAGCCAGTCTAACTGGGGAGCTGGTCCAGATGGGAGGGGCAGTCGCGGTGGCCGCGGGAAGGACGCGAGAGGGGCTGTTGGAGGGACTTTCCGCAGGGCTGTTCTATGTCCATGCCTCAGGAAGGCGAGACTGACGGAAGTACTTACTTTCCCACCCTCCCCCAGCAAGGTACTGAGACAAGAACTGAAACCCCCAAACAATGACCTGACACCGAGAGGCCATAGAAACGTCTTTATTGAAGAGGACAGGAATCATGCTGTTTGGGGACATGCAGTGAAGGGGCAGTTGTGAGCTGTCCTTGGTGGTCTGGGCCCCAGATCTGACCTGCACCCCCCAGGCCTTCAGGTTCTCCCTTGGGCTGTTGGTCTGGCCCAGGTGCTGTAAGGTCCTTTGGGGCCAGTGACCAGAACATAGATTGAAATGGGGGCTCCAGAATTTGGGATCCCCTCAGGGCCTTGGGGACATCCATGTATTAAACACGGAGGCTTTAAGAGTTGGGATTCTCTTGGGGCTGAGACTCTTGGAATTTGGGTGTATTGAGATCCATGGACTCAGGGCATTGAAGTTCTGCAGTTTCCAGGGATGGGAATTCCTGTTTGGGGTATCCTGGTGCCTGTGAATAATAGGGCTTGAGGTGCCCTGGGAGCCTGGAATGCATCTCTTGACTTCAGTCTCCTCCATCCCAGGCACAAGGTCCTGATGATTTGGTTTCTTGGGGCTTGGGATTGGATTTGAAAATTTGGGATTCCCTGGGGATTTGGGGATTCTAAGATTTAGGGGTCCTGGGAGTGAGGGCCTTGAGATTTTCTAGGTGCTGTAGGAACTAGAGGGCATAGGGGAATTTGGGTTACAAGTACTCTGGGATTTTGGATCCCCAGAGTCCTCAAATGGGGCCTCCAAATTTTGGGGTCCCCCAAAGGGGGAAGTCATTGCTTAAAAAATAGAGAATTTTCTGGGAGCCTCGACAGCACAGGAGCTGTGGGCTATGTGGGGTGGGCTTCATACAAGGCACTGGGGGTTTCTTGAGGGTACAGAGGGTAGGAAGACTTGGGGGTCCTGTAATTAGCACTTCCAGGACTGTTTTGGTATCTGTAAATTAGGATGACAGTGGACTGGTTAAGGTGGCTCTCTTCTTTTGGGATAAGAACAAGGTTCTTGTTAATGGAGGAAGTAGCTGAATGCTAGGCTGGAGTGTAAGGGCTTTGGGGTGACCGTGGGTTCATGACATCTCAAGGGGACTGATGTTAAACAGGGATGACGACATAAAGATCTGTTGCTCTAGAGGTGTGACCTATGTTTATTTCAAGAGGATCCGGGGGAGATCTTTTTTAATGGGAGGGTCTCTGATCAAGTGATGAGTGACTCAAGAATATTCTGTTGTGGAGCATTATGTGGAGAGGGTCACCATCATTTGGGGTGATGTGGAAATCAATTAATTTGGAGGTCTGCTCTGAGGGGTTGGGGATAGGGACTAGCCTGAAGTGCTACTCAGGGAATCTTTCTTCTGGTGACATGGGATCTGTATTTGGGGGGCTATTATTGGGGAATCTGTTAATAATGGGGCCTCAGTGATTGAGGGCTGGCTAATGGGGGGTCTCTACTCTCAATGTGTTACTGGGAATCTCTATCGCAGGGTGACTTAGGGGCTCCTTGTGTCAGGAGATGCTAGTAGGGACTCTGTCTCTGTCAGGTATCCAGGGCCTCTAAGACTGCATCTCTGCCCTCAGCATCCAGGGAAACCAGCAGCAGAAGAGCAACCTGAAAAGGAGAACTGGGTCATACTCTTTCATGCAGAAACATCTGGATCCATCACCCCCAGCTTGTCTCTCCTGTTTACAATTTGACCTTTCTGGATTCTGCCTCTTCTCTCTAGCTGTGCCTTTTTAGGTTCACGTGGAGTGGAGAGTGTTCTGTTTCCTTCACCTGCCCTCTAAAAGTGAAGACACCAGGATCCAGTGTGGGCCCTACACCCTAAAGGCTATTTCTGGGTGTGCTTATTAGTCATAAGTTTTCCTTTTTTTTTTGGACAGGGTCTCACTTTGTCGCACTTGGTAGAGTGCTGTGGCGTCACAGCTCACAGCAACCTCAAACTCTTGGGCTTAAGCAATTCTCTTGCCTCAGCTTCCCAAGTAGCTGGGACTATAGGTACCCGCCACAATGCCCAGCTATTTTTTTAGAGACGAGGTCTAGCTCTGACTCAGGCTGGTCTCAAACTCGTGAGCTCAGGCAATCCACCCGCTTCAGCCTCCCAAGTGCTAGGATTACAGGCGTGAGCCACTGCACCTGGTCCTGTCACAAGTTTTCCTAACCTTTCTCTCTAGCCCTCACCAGGGTTCTGACCCCTGTGTCCAACTGCCTTTGTGGTTGCCTCTGCCTGGATATCCCACAGAAGAGGGGATGGGTCAGCCACGCACCTGGAGATAGAGTTCTCTGATGCAATGTCCTTTGGGGTCCGGACTGTGGTGAAGGTGCGTTTGGGCTGCGTCACTGAAGAGGAGAATAGAGGCTCAGGTGAGGTGATGACAGACCCACCTGTGTCCTCAATACCCATCCAGACTCTTATCCATGTCCCCAATACCTATGTGGATTCCCAATACCCATCTGGACCTCTTGTCAAAAAATACCTGCCATGTCCCTCAATAACTACCCTGTCCCCAACATCTGCTCAAACCCATGTCCCCAAAGAGCCTGGTTGTTAACTCCCCCCCCCTTTTTTTTTTTTAAAACAGAGCCTCGAGCTGTCACCCGGGGTAGAGTACTGTGGCATCACAGCTCACAGCAATCTCCAACTCCTGGGCTTAAGTGATTCTCTTGCCTCAGCCTCCCAAGTAGCTGGGACTACAGGTGCATGCCACAACGCCCGGGTATTTTTTTTTTTTTTTTTTGCAGTTTTTGGCCGGAATTGGGCTTGAATCCACCACCTCTGGCATATGGGGCCAGCGCCCTACTCCTTTGAGCCACAGGCGCTGCCCCAACTTTCCCTTTGAGATCTATTCTCTTTGGGACCCTATCTCATCATTTTCCTGGACCCTGTGTCCTCAATTAAATACCAAACACTCTGTCACCAGCATATGCCTGTAAACCCATGACCCATTCATCCTCCATCCCTAGACCCCACTCCCTACCCTCCAACTCACTTGTCACTTGATGTACTTTTTTGGCTCCAACACCGTCCCCAGGGGGGTCAGTGGATCCGCCAATCCTGAGGAGACACAGGGAGTGGGAGAATTCAGAGCCACAAGAGGCCAGAGTCTGATTGAGACCTGTGCCCTAGGGGCCTATGAGGACAGAGCTGGGGTGGGCAGGGGGTATCCACATTGTACTACTGGCCCAAGAGGAGGAGACCACCTCAAAGGGAATCAGGGCTTGGAGTGGTGCGGCTGGGCTAGGGATCAAAGTTCAGGCTCACCTCTGAATGCGGGATGCTGGTGCAAAGACCCCATGCCGAGGGGGACAGGTGAAGTACCTGACACCAAAGACAGACCCATCATGCTTGCCTGTGGGCTGGTCCAGCTCAATGCCATACCAGTAACCTGCAGCAGAAGGATGTCAGGATGCCTCCAGGCCCTGCCTACCCCCTCAGCCCCAGGCCCACATTCTCACCTGGAGCAAAGTCTGTCTTGCCATAGAAGCGCACAATCCCCTGCTTCTGGCCTGCAACAAGGACCTGGTCTCCCACTTCAGCCTTAGCCCCATCACGCTGCTGCAGGCTGCCCAGAGATGGGGATGATGGGGACTTCTTCTTGCCTAACAGTAGAGGGTACAGATGCTGTGGGTACGAGTGAGGTCCCAGATGCCAGCTTGGGGACTCCATGCTGCTTGGAAAGCCCCAAGGTAGAAACTCTGACCTGGCTCCAGAGGAACTCCAGAGACTTCCTCAGAACTGTGGGGTGTGGTAGGGGTTTGGCTTAAAGGAACACTGAATCCCAGACACCAGAGAACTGGGGGCGGGGGCCTTTTGGCCTGAGGAGAAACTGTCACAGAACCTAGAAAACCCCAATCTTTTCTCAGTGCTGAGTATAGATGGGCCAAAGGAGAAAGTTAAGTCAGAAATCAGGAACCCAGAAACTGTCCTAAAATGAAGGGGGAATTGGGTCTGAGAGTAAATTAGTCACAAAAGCCAGGACTCTCCAGATTTTTTCCTAAAACTGGAGGGAAATTTTGGGCCTGAGGGAAAACTAAGTGACAGAAGGCAGGGAACCCACAGGCCTAAGAACCAAGTGGGCCTAGACTGAGCCAAAAGGGAATCTGAATCGGAGAAGTCAGAAACTGAGCTTGTCTTCTACAACTGGAGTTTGGGCCTCAGCAGAAACCGAGTCACAGAAGCTAAGCAACTGACAAAATATTGCCAAGACCGGCTTGTCCCACCCCCTAGAGCTCCCCTCTCTGACCTTTGTGTTCCCTGCGGCCTTTGCCAGTGACACGAGAAAAGTCCATTCGGGGAGTCCGGGGTGTGGACGTAACAGAGGAGGGGGGTGCATCCACCGCCTTGGAGATCTTGGACACGGAGGCAAAAAGACCTGGGGGGACAGAGCTTGGGCTTGGTGTTGTCCAAGCCTCTGCCCTCATCCCCCAGCCCGTCATCCCCACAGCAGCATCAGAACTCCTGAGTGGACCCCAGGTGGGACTGACCCTGTTTGGGAGGGCAGATGAAGTACCGGACTCCCCCAACGCTGCCATCGTTCTTGCCCTCAGGTTCGTCCAGCTCCACGCCCACCCACTGGCCGCTGGCGAACTCTGTAGTCCCACAGAACCGCAGTGTGCCCGTCTGGGAAGACAAGGGAGGATATGATATGGCTTGGGAAGGGGACTTGGGAGGCCATGGCAGACCACCGGCACACAGGCAGCATGATGGGGTGGATGAGGGAACCCTGGGCTCAAATCTCAGACCAGACATCACCATTTACTGACTAGATGACTTACCTCTCTGGGGCTCATTACCGCTCTAGGGCTCAATTTCCTTATCTTTTTTTTTTTTTTAATTTCCTTATCTTTGTTTCTGGTTTTGTTTGTTTTTGAGACAGAGTCTCATTATGTCACCCTGAGTAGTGTACCATAGTGTCATAGCTCATAGCAACCTGAAACTCCTGTGCTCAAGCAATCCTCTTGCCTCGGGTTCCCGAGTAGCTGGGACTACAGACATGCACCACCACACCTGGCTAGGTTTCTTTTTTTTTTGGTTGTTTTTCTATTTTTTTTAGTAAAGATGGGGGTCTCGTTCTTGCTCAAGCTGGTCTCGAACTCCTAAACTCAAGGGGTCCTCCTGCCTTGACCTCCCAGAGTGCTAGGATTACAGGCATGAGCCACTATGCCTGGCCAATTTTCTTATCTTTGAAATGGAAACAGAAATTATATCCACCTTATAAGATCATTTTAGAGCTGCCTTGACCAGTAGAGTAAATAGTAACCAGCCATATGACAAGTTAAGTGTAAATGGAATTAAAAATTCATTTCCCCAGTCACACTACCAAATGTCAAGCACTCAACAGCCAATGTCGCTTGTCCCTACCTTTTTTTTTTTGAAACAGAGTCTCACTATGTTGACTGCCATAGTGTCACAGCTCACAGCAACCTCAAACTCTTTGGCTCAAGCGATTCTCTTACCTCAGCCTCCCAATTAGCTAGGAATACAGGTGCCTGCCACAAGGCCTGGCTATTTTTTTGTTGCAGAGGTCGTTGTTGTTTGGCCGGCCTGGTACGGGCTCAAACCCACCAGCCCCAGTGTATGTGGCTGGTGCCCTAGCCACTGAGCTACAGGTGCCAACCCAGCTTGTCCCTACTTTAACTGCATGGCAGATATAGGCCATTTCTACCATAATAGGAAGGTCTTTGGGACAGGGCTGTGAGGAAGAAATTAAAACAAGGACTCAGAACAAGGCCAGGCATGGTGGCTCATGCCTGTAATCCTAGCACTCTAGGAAGCCGAAGTCGGTGGATCGCCTGAGCTCGTGAGTTTAAGACCAGCCTGAGCAAAAGCGAGACCCTGTCTAAAAATAGCCGGATGTTGTGGCAGGCACCTGTAGTCCCAGCTACTCGGGGAGGCTGAGGCAAGAGAATCACTTGAGCCCAAGAGCTAGAGGTTGCTGTGAACTATGACACTGCATCACTCTACTGAGGGTGACAAAGTGAGACTCTGTCTGAAAAAAAAAAAAAGAAACCCTCAGAACAAGGCCTGGTACTAAGGAAGGAATCAGCAAGTGTTGGCCATTATTAGGCTGTAACTTTGGTCAGAGGACTTGCTGGGCATCAGTTTCATCTGCAAAATGGGGGAAAGCCACCCACCCCAGGGGTGGTTGTCTGGTGGAAACATTTTTAATACGTGTAAGTTGCCTAGTGGCAGTGAGCCTTTGGTGAGCGTAGTTACTGTCACTGTGTGAGGGCTCATTCACCCATAGTGCCTTAGCTCCTTGTCTATAAAATGGGCTGATTAATATTGCTGGCTTCAGAGGGCAGATGTGGGAATTAGAACAATACCTGGCAATAAAGAGTAGTTTGTATGCACCAGCCTCTGTTCTAAGGGCCTAACACATTTTAATTAATTTAAACCTCACACAATCCTCTGAGGTGGGTACTATTTTTTTAATTTAATTAATTAATTAATTTATTTATTTATTGAGACAGGGTCTCACTTGGTCACCCTTGGTAGAGTGCCGTGGAGTCTTAGGTCATAGCAACCTCAAACTCTTGGGCTCAAGCAATCCTCTTGCCTCGAACTCCCGTGAGCTCAGGCAATCCACCCACCTTGGCCTCCCAGAGTGCTAGGATTATAGGCATGAGCCACTGCACCCAGCCTAGGTGGGTACCATTATTATCTCCATTTACAGATTGAAAAATTGATGCCCAGAGAGGTAGAGCCACTGGCCCCAGGTCCCATAGCCATTAAGTGGCAACGCTGAGATTACCTTAGCAAACACCTGAGGCTGACCTCATAAACACTGCACCATGCCACTTCTCTAAGGGGCAAAGAGTGGTATTACATGTCTTCAGGCAAAGGGTTTCACCTCTTGGAGCCTCTTATAATCTTCAGAGTTGTAAATGGAAAGAGTCAACCCATCTCTTTTTCAGAACTGTCTGATGGATTTCATTAGATCATGTATGAAAAGCTTTCTGAATGGGGCTAATGCATGAAAACTCATGATCGGGAAGCAACAGGTGATTTTTATGGTTTCTCGCTGCACAAGAAACAGAATCCTAATTCCTTCCTGTGGCCTGCAAGTCTGGTGTGATCCAGGCCCTGCTGACTCTCCACCTTGCCCTCCTCCAGTCACACTGCCCTTTCCCACCTGTGGGCCTCCCTACCTGCTGCTTCCTGTTTCCTTATCCCTGCAGGGTGAGCTCCGTCCCATCTCACCTTGGACATCACCTCTTCAGAGAAGCCTTCCCAGAACACCCCAGCTAAAAGTACCCCTGCATTCAGCCAGGGACAGTTTCCTAAATCCAGGCGTTTAACGGTGTTCACAGCTCTTATTGCTACCAGAAATTATCTTAACCACAAGATTACCTTCTTGCCTGTCTCTCCTTCATTACACATGGAGCTTAATGCAGGCCGGGCCTGCCACAGCCCTCTGTCCCAAAGGAAAGACTGAGCCCAGGATGGAATGCCTGGATGGTGGAAGATTATCTCTGCCCTCCAGGCCTTTCATTTGCTCCCCATACTTAAGACCCCTTTCTCCTTTTCTTCTCCTGGTTTGTTCCTCCTTATCCTCAAGTTGGGTGCATCCTCCCTCATACCCAGTCACTCCAGCATATACTTTCCTAGTCAAAGTCCTGACTGCTCTGACAGTGGAGGTGGGGCCCAACTGGGGAGCACCTGACCCAGAGGAGTCACAGGTTCACTGAACTATGCTGATCCCTCTGCTTTTGTCTCCCCACAGCCATGACTGCTCTGGGCCATCACTGTCAGGTGATAGGTTTGTTTCCCCCCTGGACCAAGAGCTCAGTACAGTGTGAGGTTCAGAAGAGGTACCCAAGACTAATTATTTGATGAAATAAAGTACTGTGTGAATGAATAACTGGAAGGGCGGGCAGGCAGGCAAAGGCGACAGTCTGTACTCAGCCCAAGGACCCAGCTTGGAAGGACAAGGGGGCTGAGTCCTACCCCCTCCCCCACCACACACACACACACCCCAATCCCTAACCTTCTGGCCATCCAGCAGCACACGGTCTCCCAGGCGCAAGCCCAGTGCACTAAGCATGAGATTGCCTGGGACATTGTCATAGTTGGGTAGCGTAACCTTGGGGAGGGCGCAAGATAGCGGCACAGCCTCCTCCAATAGCGTTCGCAGCTCCTTGGCCACCAGCGCTGCCTCTGCCTTGTCCAGGGACATGTCCATAGGGTCTGGGACCACTTCCGCTGGCACCTGTCCTTTTCGATTCTGCAAGCCAGTGGGAAGAGAGGGGGTGGGGACTCAGAGGCACAGGCCACAGTGACGTGGAGACCATGTCCCTGGAGACCCTGAGTCTGGGTGAAGCAGAGTGGGAACTAGGTCATACCCTGGGCCAACACGGAAATAAAAAGAAGTGCAGGGTGTTAAAATGCAGACCACATCCCCAGGAAGTCCACCCCTGAGAGCCTGAGCTGGGGATGTGTAAGGTGATAGAACAGCAGTTCTCAACCTGTGGGTTGCGACCCCTTTGGACTGTATTAAAGGTTCTCAGCATTAGGAAAGTTGAGAATCACTGTGATAGAGGGTGGGACTGAGGGTAGAGCCAATAGGGAGTGAGGGTCCTACTTCAGGGCGTTAGGTCACACCCTCAGAGAGGCTATGCCTCAGGACCCCAAGCCTGTATGAGGCCAAGTGGGAGAACATTGACAATGAGCTCCTGTGGTAAGTACAGGATCAGGGGTCAAGCTCCGGACAATGGGAAGTGAGGAGAGGCAAGGTCTCAGGAGCACCGACCATGTTCCCCCCAAGATATTCATGCCTGGTATGTTGGAGATAACTGGTGTTGGGGGTGGGACCTGGTAATGGATGGGTTGAGGTTTAACTCATACTGAGTTTATGAGCAGTTCAACCCTCTTTCATAGAGGGCCTAACTTTACTGTTCTTGTGATCTTAAAATGCTGTCTACACACAGCCGCTGACCGGGTCAGCCAGAATTGGAAGAAAAAATATTCCTTGCTGGATGACCCTGGAAAATCCTTTAAACTCTTTGTAAAACGGGCTTATCATGACTTCACCAGACATAATGGACACTAAGTAAATTTCTACCGTTATTTCATTTGTTGGTGTACAGGTGGTATTTGTGATATTTGGGAAGTTGAGAAATGCAGGTGATCCTTGTCCTCTGCAGAGGCCTGCTGGAAGGAAAGGACGTGGGAGAAGGAGAATGGGGGGCTGGGCCACAGTGGACGTACCCTCAGCGCTGGGTTGGCGCCGTGCTCCAGCAAACATTTGGCGGCACCCAGGCACAGGTTGGAGGCAGCAATGTGCAGGGCTGAACCATGGTTGAAGTCACTGCACGTGGAGTTTACCACTGGAAGTGGGCAGGAGGAGAGTTACAGGTGAGCACCAGCGGGGCCCCAGCCCTCCTCCGACCTTCAGGTTCATCTCTTAATCTCCGGGCCCCAGAGCCTTCACAGCAGAAGCCAGCCCCCACCTCACTCCTTAGCCATTCCCCTCCCACCCAGGTCTGCCATTCCCTGGGGTTCTGGACCACTGAGACCCATCTCCCTCCACACCTCCTGCCTGCTTCCTCACTATCTCCTCTGATGCCAGTCCCCTCTCCCCTCCCAGCCAGGCCTAGGTTCTGTCCCATCACTCCACATCCCCGCCCTCTCACCCGGGTCTCCACCTCCCTCACCCAGGTCTTTGCACCCTACACACACACACACACACACACAGCGCCCTCCTCCACTTGCCAGCCCTCCTCCCTCCCTGTCTCCTCCCACCCTGATCCCTCCTCCTCACCTCGTGGCCGCGCGCCCTTCAGCAGCACGCGCACGAGGTCGGGCACATCGAAGTAAGCGGCGTAGTGAAGCGCGTTCATGTTGGTCCAGCGGCTGCGCAGGGTTACGTCAGCGCCCAATGCCAGCAGCTGCTGTGACAAGCGCACGGCCGCAGCGGGGTCCCCTGCACAATAACCTGGGTCATCTCAGAACCCATCTTCAGAGAATGGGCCCAACGCATGAGGAGGGCCCTGGGTCTCAGAGACTGCCCTCTGGGATCCTAGGCAGCAGGTTCCAGATGAGGCCTGTGTTCTTGGTGGTTTTGAGGGTATTGGTCTGGGAGCCTAGGGTTAAGGGCTTATGGCTTGGGGGTTTGGGCCCTCACCGACTCCGTGGGCCCCAGCCTTGCACGCATAATGGAGCAGTGTCATGTCCGTCAGCCCATCACGATCATTCACGTGGCAGCCTCGACGCAGAATCTGCCAGTACCAGAGGACCAGGGAGGATTACCCAAATATATGGGAGACCCTATCTCCTGCCCTCTCCAGCTTCCCGGGTGTTCTTACCTCATTGCCAATGACATCTATCTTGTGCTGGACTTGAGGCACCCACTGACGCACAATGGCAAACAGCTCCGGGATGGTGGTCTGGGGGTTGAACAGAATCTCCTGGCATGCCGGGTCATTGGGATCGAAGAAGGTGAAGGCTGGGGTGGTGAGAGGTCCAAGGTTACCCCAGGCAAGTTGACCCTCTTCTTCCATCCTAAGGCAGGGAGCTCTAGATCTTTGCTTTTAAGAGCCTTGAATGCAAGGCCAGGCACAGTGGTTCACGCCTGTAATCCCAGCACTCTGGGAGGCCACAGTGAGTGCACTGCTTGAGCTCAGGAGTTTAAGATCAGCCTGAGCCAAACTGAGACCCCCATCTCTACTAAAAATAGAAAAACTAGGCGGTGTGGTGAGGGGGGCCTGTAGTCTCATGTGGGAGGCTGAGGCAGGAGGATCACTTGAGGCCAACAATTTGAGGTTGTTGTGAGCTATGATACCATAGCATTCTAGCCTGGGCAACAGAGTGAGACTTTGTCTCAATTAAAAAAAAAGGCTCAGCGCCGGCAGCCCAGTGGTTAGGGCGCCAGCCACATACACAGGGGCTGGCAGGTTCGAACCTGGTCTGGGCCTGCTAAACAACAACGACAACTACAACAACAACAACAACAACAACAACAACAAAATAGCTGGGCATTGTGGCAGGCACCTGTAGTCCCAGCTACTTGGCAGACTGAGGCAAGAGAATCGATTAAACCCAAGAGTTTGAGGTTGCTGTGATCTGTGACATCACAGCACTCTACCAAGGGTGACAGAGTGAGACTCCGTCTCAAAAAAAAGCCTCGAACATAGGATCTCAAACTGGTGGCACATAGCCTACCATCAAGCCACAGGCATTTTTTGTGTAGCCAGCCCAAGCTTTCAAACTCAGGAGCTTTCATATAAAAATCTGGATGTCGGCTCGGCGTCTGTGGCTCAAGCGGCTAAGGCTCCAGCCACATACACCTGAGCTGGCGGGTTCGAATCTAGTCCGGCCCTGGATGGCTGCAATCAAAAAAAAAAAAAAAATCTGGATGCCCAGGGTGTCTCAGAAAATTGCAAGATCAGGCCATTCCCACAAAGCAGCACACTCCGCTCCCTGAAGCAAGAGTGTGGTAGGGAGTGCGAGACTTTGGAGTCTGCATGTCCCAGGGTCTGCCACTTCTCTCACTCACTGCTGCCCTGTAAGAGTATGGGCACAGTTTGGCCAAATCTCCAGAGTAAAAGTAAGTAAAGTAAAAAAGCCAGAAGTCCTGGTTTTAATAAAACTCTCGCCAATTATTCAAATGTCATGCAGCCCACATACAATGTATCCACGAGCAGGACCCAAGGTGTGGCCAGCCAGAGGCAGTTCTGTCTCTCCACAGGAGACCCTGATGAGTGCTGCTCTCTGAGCAACTTCAGCACCCAGCACAGGGCCTAGCACGTGGCAGGAACTCCGTGTGTGTTGAGTGAATGAGGAAATGAATGACCAGATTATACACAGCCTGGGACGTGCCACATAGAGGTGTCTCCAGGAATCAACCTGTATGCTCCTTTTAAAACCTCAGTCATATCATAACCCTCGTTGGCTCAGAACTCACCCCTGGCTCCCATCCCACTCGGAATACAAAGTCCTCATCACAGCCCACGAGGCCCTGCACACCTGGCCCTCACTTCTCTGCCTTGTCCCTGTTACTCACTTTCCTCCAGCTACACTGGTCTCTTTCTGTTCCTCCAATGTGCCAGGCAAATTCCTGTCTCAGGGTCTTTACTGTTTTTTCCACCTGGGAGAAGTCTTCCCTCAGATCTTTGCAAGGTCATTGCTCAAAAAATGTCACCTCCTTCGAGAGGCCTCCCCAGACCAGCTTGTGTGAGTCATCACCCCTGCCCTTTTCCATATCCTACTCTGCTTTATTATTATTTTTTTTTATCATAGTATCCATCACTACTTCACTTAATACATTTAGTCCTGTCTCCCTCCTTTTCCTCTGCTCTTCTATTTCTTTTTTTCTTTTTCTTCCTTTCTCCCTTGTTGCCCTGACTAGGATGTATGACTACATTTCTGTTCCACCCTGGTCACTCCCTTGTCCCCAAGGCTAAGCACAGCATCTCTGTTGAATTAATATACAAATGTCAAACCAGATACATGATTTCCTCTTGATGTCACTCTTGGCCTTCTCTACAGAGAGAAAACCACATTTCCACTTTCCTTCACTTTCTTTGACCAAACCCTCCTTATTCTACAAGCAGGATTCCTTACAGGACCCAACCCAGACCTTCTAACTTTCCATTGACCCACAAGCCCCGGACACATCCAGTTGCATTTCCAAAGGAGATTTTCAAGTTTCCTGGAGTGAACACTCCCTCCCTCACTGTCCCCAGATAATGTTATTATTTTTCTCTCAGACTGAGTCAACTTGTAGTCTCTCTAATCCACCTCTAGTGGATGACATGTCCATAGATGCCATCTCTCCTGCCCTATGCTGGCCATGCCAACTCCCTGAACCTAGTACCTAGTTTATGAACCTTGAAGCTGCCAGGGCCACCCAGCCAGCATCTTCTGTAATCCCCCTCCAAAACCCAACTCTGGCTGTGCTCCATTCCTGGTCTCCACCCAGGAGCCAGAGGGAGCTTTTAAAGCTATAAATCAGGGCCCTGCAGAGTGGCTCACACCTGTAATCCTAGCACACTGAGAGGCCAATTGCTTGAGGTCAGGACTTCAAGATGAGCCTGAACAAGAGTGAGACCCTCTTCTCTACAACAACAACAAAAAAATAGAGGCCAGGTGTGGTGTGCCTATAATCCTAGCACTCTGGGAGGCTGAGGCAGGTGTATAGTTTGAGCTCATAAGTTTGAGACCAACCTAAGCAAAAGTGAGATCCCATCTCTACTAAAAATAGAAAAAACAAAAACTGAGGCAAGAGGATCTCTTGAACACAAAAGTTGGAGGTTGCTGTGAGCTAAGATGCCACAGCACTCTACCTAGGGCAACAGCTTGAGACTCCGTCTCAAAAATAAATAAATAAACAAGCCAGGTGTGGTGGTAGACAACTGTAGTCCCAGCTAATCAGGAGGCTGAGGCAAGAGAATTGCCTGAGCCCAGGAGTTTGAGGTTAAGCTATGTGATCCATGAACTACGAAACCACAGCACTCTAGCCTGGGACAACAGAGTGAGACTCAGTCTGGGGGAAAAAAAAAAAACCTGTAAATCAGAGCTACCATTCCTCTGCTTTTATTTTATTTTTATTTTATTTTATTTTATATTTTTGGAGACAGAGCCTCACTCTCTTGGCCTGGGTAAAGTGCCATGGCATCATAGCTCACAGCAACCTCAAACTCTTGGGCTCAAGTGATCCTCTTGCTTCAGGCCTCCCAGGTAGCTGGGACTACAGGCATGCACCACAACACCCAGCTAGTTTTTTGTTTGTTTGTTTGTTTTGAGACAGAGTCTCACCATGTCATCCTCAGTAGAGTGCAGCGGTGTCACAGCTCACAGCAACCTCAAACTCTTGGGCTTAAACAATTCTCTTGCCTCAGCCTCCCAAGTAGCTGGGACTACAGGTGCCTGCCACAATGGCTGGCTTTTTTTTGTTGTTGTTGCAATTGTCATTGTTGTTTAACTGGCCCAGGCTGGGTTCGAACCCACCAGCCTGGGTGTATATAGCTGGCGCCATAACCACTGTGCTATGGGCTAAGAGCCTGGTTTTCTATTTTTAGTAGAGATGGGGTCTCGCTCTTGCTCAAACTGGTCTCGAACTCCTGAGCTCAAGCAATCCACTTGCCTTGGCCTCCCAGAGTGTGGGATTATAGGTGTGAGCCACCATGGTGGGCCTTATCCTCTTCCTCCACCACTGTTTTATTCTCCCCCCATCACACTTAAAATACATCCAAAGTCTTAACTGTGGCCTTTAAGGCCCTTCTAGCTCTGGCCCATGCCAACATCTCACCTCCACTTTGATCACTTCTTCTTTTTTTTTTTTTTTTGTAGAGACAGAGTCTCACTTTATGGCCCTCGGTAGAGTGCAGTGGCCTCACACAGCTCACAGCAACCTCCAACTCCTGGGCTTAAGCGATTCTCTCGCCTCAGCCTCCAGAGTAGCTGGGACTACAGGCGCCCGCCACAACGTCGGCTATTTTTTGGTTGCAGTTTGGCCGGGGCTGGGCTTGAACCCACCACCCTCGGTATATGGGGCCGGCGCCCTACCAACCAAACCACAGGCGCTGCCCCACTTTGATCACTTCTTAAATGCAGCACCATGATCTTTCTGTTCCAAACTCAATTCTGCCACAGAATTTTGTGCTTGCTGCTCTTTACCTGGAACGTTCTTTTTCCAGCTCTCCTATGGCTGATTCCTCCTCACGCTCTGGGTCTCAGCCTAAATGCCACCTTGTCAGAAAGACCTGCCCTGGCTACTTAGTTTCACCCTAGCTGGCCCCTAAACATTATCTATTATATCGCCACCTTTTATTTCCTTCATAGCACTTGCTCGGATCTGAACTTATCTGATTTATTTCTCTGTTCACTTGTTTCATCTCCTTCTCTCCTGAGAGCAGGAAATCATGCCTGGATCACTCACTGTTACATCTCACACAGCACAAGCCTCGTCACAGAGCAGCGACACTCAATAAATACTGCTTGGTACATGATTAGACACAGTCACTTCCTCCAAGAGGCCACCCTCTCAGCTCCACACCCTCCCACCTCCAATCCTTTACTACAGTGGTTACCACTCCTGGGACCCCCTTCTCAAACTACCCTCTTGGTTAACCCCAACTCACCCTCCAGTCTCCTTCAAATGTAGCCTCAGGCAAACTATGTCTTAAAAGCTCCTGCAGCATCTATTGTTGGTAAACCAAATTCGCATCATATCTGCTAATTATATATTTACATTACATTGTAATTTTACTTGTTCCCTGCTGAGGCCCAGCTGATAGCATACAGCCAAGTCCATAGTGGTTTTCAATAAATGTTTGTTGAATGACTAAATGATTGAATGATGTGCCATGGATCAAAGATTAGTATTATTACAATTCCATTCTCCAATGGGTGAACGAATGAATTAATGACGATGGGGTCTCAGGGCTCTGCAACCAAGACTCCTTTGAACCATCTTCAAATTCCCCAGAATTCCCCTACCATCACCACTAGCACAGCTCAGCCCACCCCCCCCAGGACACCTAAGGCATCAGGCCAGATTCCAGGGTGGGGACAGTGGTTACCGTAGTCCTTAGGGAGGGGGGCAGGTGCTGAGGGGTGCACAACAGGCTTCTGCCGGCGTTCCTGGGTGGGGCTGGGGACCTCAGGGACGGGCTCATCCTCTTCTTCCTCTTCTTCCTCCTCCCCTCGGGGCGGCTGGGCCATCGGGGCGGGATCAGTCTTAGTCATGGTCGTCGGTGGCCCTGGGAGTCAAGGGGGCAGATGCAGAGTTGAGGGCCACCTTCAGGCAAATGTTGAAGCCAGAAGGCAGCTAGAGAGGCTGCCCACAGGCTCCTGGGTCCAAGCCCCCAGAATCTCCTGGCCGCGGGGAGCCCCCGCACAACTGGATCTTGGACTACCATAGGATCCCCGTTACCCATCAGGGGCTCCTGTATGCGTGCCTGGCGCCCGCCACCACCCCCAGGCCCAGCCCCCCATTCTTCTCCTCCAGCGTCAGGCCCCTCTGTCTCCGCCGCCCCCTCCTCAGGTTTGTTTATCTCGGGATGCAGGATGCTATGCCCCTCCCCTTTTCCGTGGGCCTCCCCTCTTCCCATCTTACCTGGGGTAGACGGGGCTGGGGACCAAAGCTGAGACTAGGAGATCGCGGGAGCAATGGGGTATCGGTGTCGGGAGACGTGATTAGGGAAGGGAGGGAGACAGAGAGAAGGGGACCAGGCCCAGACGCCAACGGGGGATGGGGTGGAGAGGGAGGGGCGCTGACGGCGCATGCGCCTTGTTACCCTCCAACCGCGAGCGGGGGAGGAGACTCGACGCGAAGTGGATAGACTCCGAGGACCAGGAGAAGAAGAGATGGCCACGGAGAAGGATGCGAGACAAGGCGACTGCAGGAAAGAGATGAAGCAGAGACGGGACAAAAAGGGAGGGATGGGAAAGCAGGCACTCCTTTTTATCCATCCCTGCTAAGGAGACTTTCCCCAGTCCTGCAAACCAGTGCATGGTGACGACGGGTGTTCACTCTCTTCGGGACCTCAGACCATGTCCATGCTCGCCCTATATGAGGGGTGATTTTGCAGAGATTCCTATCATCGTAGTGGTCATCCTTACTATCACCATGCAATACTCACACACTTACTTCGGCCCAGAGAGGTTAAGCCGCTTGTCCAAGGGTACACAGCAAGTGGGTGACAGAGCTAAAATTTGAAACTGGGCAGCCTGTAAAGTCTGGTTCTTAATCACCACGCTATATGGCTGCAGCAGTGTGTCTAGGGGACAGATCCGCCGACAGACTCCTCCAAGCCTGCCATAACCTGTATCTCCTCCCTCAGGAAGGTTTCCGGGAGCCAGCCCAGGATCCTGGCTCCATCGTCCAGGCTTGGCCAAAATCATTGCAACATGAACATGGTTTGCTTTCCTCCCTCATCTTTCTAATGGGCAGGCCCAGTAGCTCCTCCATCTCCGAACTACTTCCAGAATTTCATCCTTCCCATCCCAACCCAGGCCCTCATCCTGGCCTACCCTTCATCTTCTCCCACCCAGACTGTGGCAGCAGTCTCTTCCCTGCTCCCCCCGTCCCCCCAGTCTGCTCCCTACATGCTGCCACAGGGACATATTGGCACCTGTCACAATGGAACCCTCCTTGACTCAGAGGTATCTGCTTGCTGCACCTCACTACAGGCAAAAGCCAATGACCATGGCCCCCACAAGACCCTATGTGAACTTGCCCCTACCATCTCTCCAGCATCACCTCCTCCCACTGCCCTCTTTGCTTAATCCTCTCTAGCCATACTGGCCTCTTTGCTCTTTGCCTGGAATGCTCTTCCCCCAGATACTCACATAGTTCCCTCTCTCCCCTCTTTCAGTATTTTACTTATTGATGTCTTTTCTTTTCCTTTTTTTTTTTTGTAGAGACAGAGTCTCACTTTATGGCCCTGGGTAGAGTGCCGTGGCATCACACAGCTCACAGCAAACTCCAACTCCTGGGCTTAAGTGATTCTCTTGCCTCAGTCTCCCGAGTAGCTGGGACTACAGGCACCCGCCACAATGCCCGGCTTTTTGTTTTTTTTTGTTGCAATTCAGCCGGGGCCAGGTTTGAACCCGCCACCCTCGGTATATGGGGCCTGGGCCTTACTGACTGAGCCACACGCACCGCCCTTTATTGATGTCTTTTCAGTGACATCTTCTCTGCTCTCCCTATCTAAAGTGGCACCCCGGGCTCAGCACAGTGGCTCAGGCCTGTAATCCCAGCACTCTGGGAGGCTGAGGTGGTGCATTGCTTGAACTCAGGAGTTCGAGACAAGCCTGAACAAGAGTGAGACACTGTCTCTACTAAAAATAGAAAGGGAAAAAAATAAACCCAGCTGGCCATTGTGGTACAGGCATGTAGTCCCAGCTACTTGGGAAGCAAGAGGATACCTTGAGCCCGAAAGTTTGAGGTTGCTGTGAGCTATGATGTCATAGCACTCTACCCCAGGCAACAGATAAAAAACAAATAAAATAAAATGGCACCCATTCCCCACCCCTACCCCCACACTCCTTTCCCTGATGCAAACTGACTTCCTCAATCTGATACACCCTAGACTAGCGATTTTCAACCATTGTACCACAAAAATTTTTAAAGATCATTAATTATTTTCAAAAGAAATTCAAAGCACAGTAAGTATATTTTTTCATTTTTTTTTTGTAGAGACAGAGTTTCACTTTATTGCCCTCGGTAGAGTGCCGTGGCGTCACACAGCTCACAGCAACCTCCAACTCCTGGGCTTAGGCGATTCTCCTGCCTCAGCCTCCCAAGTAGCTGGGACTACAGGCGCCCACCACAACGCCCGGCTATTTTTTTGTTGCAGTTTGGCCGGGGCTGGGTTTGAACCTGCCACCCTCGGTATATGGAGCCGGCGCCCTGCTCACTGAGCCACAGGCACCACCCTATTTTTTCACTTTTTTAAAGAAAATCAATGTAATTTAAGTTTTCTGTGGAAGTTTAACTATAGTTTAAGTGTGCTGTGAGATTAAAAAAAAAAAAAAAAAAGGTTGAAAAACACTGCCCTATGTGGTAGGCCCTCTGCAAGAGCTGCTCGTCTCCGAACCCTGGCCCACATGGCTTCCAAGCCAGTCCCTTCTCATCATCCCAGGTCTCTCTGCTCAAACAGACCTTAGAGAGCCCTCTCCTCACCCCTCCTCTTAATTACCTTTTTAATTCGGTCTTTATAGCATTTATCACAGTCTGAAATTATCTTGTTTATTAAGTTTACTAGTTCATCTCCTATTCAAGTCGAATGTGAGCACCATGAGGGCAGGGATGATTTTCAGCTCCGTTCACTGCGGTATCCCCAACTCAGCACTAGCCATGACAAAAGTTGTGAGGGGCTCTTCAGAAACCAGGTACAAACCTCTCCAAACAAACAACCTGTGTTCTGCTCTAAGGTTGTTTTACTACTATAAAGATTTGAGCTAGGGGTGGCAGAGGGCTGGTATCGTGGAGATTGGGAACTGATGGGGAACTTGGGCCTAGGTCACCCCTAAGGTTCAAGGGGTCCCTAGGAGGGAGGTCGTGGAACCCAGGCCCTTGAGAGAGGCATTGCTGCTCCCCAGGCATGGATGGTGGGGCTGAGCCACGCCCATGGGTGATGTATCTCTTCTTCCATTCTGTATGTTCTGTCCCTTGACATTACTGTTCTGATCCTTGTGCAATGGGGCTCCAAGTGTCCAGGAGCTCAGGCTTGGCGTCCATTGTTGGAGATGCAGGGCTTTGTGTAAGGACCACAGCTATTTCAGGCCCTCCACAGATGATGGTGAAGGCTTGGGGTTCCTCAGGCCCAGAGAGCTGGGCCATCCCATGCAACAAAGTTGCAGAGATGGGGAACACAGGGAGTAAGGAGGGGGAGAGAGATAGACAGAAATAAATGGTGAGGAACAGGGAAGCCAAGGTGGGAAGGGGGTGTCAGGAAACAGATATACAGGGAGACCAGGAAGCAGAAGTGAGAGCCAGACAGACAACAGACATGTGAGGGGACAGAGACATAGGGAGACAGACGGAGGGGCAGACAGATGTGGAAAGACAGGGACATACATATGGGGGACACAGAAAGATACAGATGAAGAGAGACACAGGGAGATGGGAAAACAAGTGTGAGGCCAGAGAGATGAGGGAAGAGATTGAGAAACGGGATGAATGATAAGAAGACAGGGATTGAATGGGGGGAAGGGAGGCAGAGAAAGAGAGACACTGTCAGCCCAGGGGCCTTGGCAGGCTCCATGAAGAGTCCTAGGCCTGAGTCTGAGCTCTATTCCTGCTCCAGTGTCCCTCTGTGCCAGTCTCAAACTTAAGGCCCCCAGGGGCAGCCACATTGCCACTCCGGTGATTGCTGTTAACAAGGGAATATGAACCCAGAGCTGCTAGATCTGCTGAGCCTTTCCCAAAGATCGAAAATTATTTTAAGGCATTGCTGAGGTCAAAGAAATCATGTCTATAGGTAATGTCAAACCCATTGGCTGCCAATCTGGGACACCATAACTACAGATGTGCTGTGGGGGCTCCTTTCTGAACCCCCTCCAATGAGTGAATCCATAGCTCTGGGAGTCACCCGTCCTAAGCTGGGGACCTCAAGGTTGCCCTGGGGTTTTAAGCAGGGGAAAGGCTTGGTCAAAGTTTGATTTTCAAAGACATGTCATCCTTTCCCATCACTCCCTTCCCACCCCAAACACCCAGCAGTAAAATATAGGTACAAAAGGGCTTCAGATAGGGCCTGAGAGACATTAGTACAAGGGTGGCAAACTCAAGCTCTATTGGGGTCCCACAGGGAGCAGAACCCTGGCTCTGTAAATTTTTGACTGCCTGACTTTGGGCAACTTGTTGGACCACTCTGTGCCTCAGTTTTCTCATCTGGAAAATGATAACAGCAGTATCAAGATCATGTCATTAACTCTTGGGTCGGCAGAGAGTAAGAACTCCTCAGATATAACTGTAGTAGAGCAGCCATAACTCAGCTCCGACCAATAGCTGCTTGGCAGTCGCAGGTTGATTTTTTTTTTTTTCCAAGAAAAGTCCAGAATTTGGAAACATGGGTAAGATATTCTGATTTTTAAACATTAGACCCTAATCTAAACGAAAACCGTATAGGCTTGGCACGAGGCGGGCACTCACCACGGGCTGCAGGCGCCGGCGCGCCCGCGCCAGCAGGCTCTGCCCGTGCAGCTGCTGCGCCAGCTGTTCCAGAGTCCGCAGCTGCGCCTGGTGCCGCTGGTGGCGCCGCTGCAGCCTCCGCACCCGCTGCTGCAGTGCTCCCAGCGCCGCGCCCAGCCCGGCCCGGGCCTCCTGAGGGGGCACGTCAGGGTGTCGCCCAGTGAAAGTGGGCAATGGGGAAGGAGAGGGCAGGAGCACCGTTCCTTCAGCTTCAGGGGTCCCAGACCCCGGGCCCAGCACAACGAGGTGCACCGGGCCAGTGGACGGGAGGGCGCACCCTGGGGGCTGCGGTGTAGCCTCTTGTGGACCAGCAGATGGCACAACCCGCTTCTTGGTGCCTCGAGTACCCCGCTGACTCTGGAAGACAAGGTGTGGGATGGGAGGCATCAGGGCCAGACCTCAACGGGGCTCCTCAGGAGGTAAGGGTGGGGTGGGGGAGTCAGTCGCCAAGGGGTACTTTCATCAGGAGAAGAGGGCTGAGGGTCAGACTCAGGTAGGGACTTCCCTTGAGCTGGGAGCACAGGGGATAAAATCGAGTAGTAGGGCCTTGTGGCACGCACCTTGGGGGGCGGTGCCCGGAAGATGGAGGGCACCGCATCTGGCCGCAAGTAGCGCACGCCCCAGCGCCACTGGAAGCAGGAGGGCGTGAAGTGCTCACTGCACAAGTGCTGGTGGTAGCTGGGCACCCAGTGCTCACGACCCATGCGTTGCAGCCAGGCCTGCAGCCGGGGCCCATCCTTCAGTGGGAACCTGCATGGGGGTGGGGTGGCTGGGTCAGTACCATCAGGTCTAGACCCATCCCTCTCTGAGGATACCCACATCTGGGGGTCAGGGCTCCAACTCGGTGTCTCCCCCGAGCCTGCCTGGAATTGGCCTTGCCTCCCAACCAGGCTTTCTTTTCTTTTTCTTTTTTTTGAGACAGTCTCACTATGTCGCCCTGGGTAGAGTGCAGTGGCCTGACAGCTCACAGCAACCTCAAACTCTTGGGCTTAAGCGATTCTCTTGTCTCAACCTCCCTGGGACTACAGGCCCCTGCCACAATGCCCAGCTATTTTTTTGTTGCAGTTTGGCAGGGGCCGGGTTCGAACCCGCCACCCTCTGTATACGGGGCTGGCGCCCTATTCACTGAGCCACAGGCACCACCCTCTTTCTTTTTTTCTTATTCTTTTCTTTTCCTTGCTTCTTTTCTTTTAAGACAAGAGTCTCACTTTGTCACCCTTGATAAGAGTGTGCTGGCGTCATAGCTCACAGCAACCTCAAACTCCTGGTTTCAAGTGATCCTCCTGCCTCAAAGTGGTGATCCGTCTGCCCTGTAGCTAGGACTACAGCCACCTGCCCCAAAGCTGGGCTACTTTTTCTCTTTAGTAGAGATGGGGTCTTGCTCTTGCTCAGGTTGGTCTGGAACTCCTGAGCTTAAGCAATCCACCTACTTCGGCCTCTCAGAGCTAGGATTATAGGCCAGAGCCACCAGTGTCTGGCCCAGGCCAGGCTTTCTCTACCTCATCCTCACAATTATTCTTCCACTCTAATTTTTATTGTTGTTGTTGCAGTTTTTGTCAGGGCCAGGTTTGAACCCCACCACCTCCCGTACTCCCGTATGGGGCCAGTGCACTACTCCTTTGAGCCACAGGCGCTGCCCCCACTCCAACTTTTAAATGCCCAGCATGGGCCCACCTATCCCTCTTCTGCTGCCCCTCCTTTTTAAAGGAGCAATTTGTAAAATCAGACTTCTAGAATATGGGAGATTGTACAGTCAAGTGAAAATGTGTCTTCCATAACCACATAAAATAAAGGCTGAGGATAGTGGTGCTATAGATTAAAAGAGATTTAAAAACATCAACCCAGGCGGTGCCTGTAGCTCAGTGGGTAGGGTGCTGGCCACATACACTGAGGCTGGTGGGTTCAAACACAGCCTGGGCCAGCTAAAACAACAATGACAACTGCAACAACAACAAAAGATAGCTGGGTATTGTGGTGAGCACCTGTAGTCCCAGCTACGTGGGAGGCAAGAGAATCACTTAAGCCCAAGAGTCTGAGGTTGCTGTGAGCTGTGACAACATGGCACTCTACCAAGGGCGACATAGTGAGACTTGGTCTCAGAAAAAAAAAAGAAAAGAAAAAATATTATAAGTGTACATGAAGACATGGAGAAAAAGGAACCCTTCTGCACTGCTGGGAATATAAAAACAATATGACAGTTCCTTAAAAATATTAAAAATAGAGGTTGGCACCTGTGGCTCAGTGAATAGGGCACCGGCCCCATATACCGAGGGTAGCAGGTTCAAACCCGGCCTCGGCCAAACTGCAACCAAAAAATAGCCAGGCGTTGTGGTGGGTGCCTGTAGTCCCAGCTGCTCGGGAGGCTGAGGCAAGAGAATCGCTTAAGCCCAGGAGTTGGAGGTTGCTGTGAGCTGTGTGAGGCCACGGCACTCTACCGAGGGCCATAAAGTGAGACTCTCTCTCTACAAAAAAAAAACAAAAAGAAAGAAAGAAAAATAGAATTATAGCCCAGTTAGGTAGCCCACACCTGTAATCCTAGCATTCTGGGAGGCTGAGGCAGGTGGATCACCTGAGCTCAAGAGTTCCAGACCAGCCAGAGCAAGAGTGAGACCTGTCTCTACGAAAAACAGAAAAACTAGATGAGGCATTGTGGCAGGCGCCTGTAGTCCCAACTACTCGGGAGGCTGAGGCAAGAGGATTCCTGGAGCCCAAGAGTTTGAGGCTGCAGTCAGCTATAATGCCATGACACTCTTCCCAGGGAAATAAAGTAAGACTCTATCTCAAGAAAAAAAAATGTGAATATGCTTACCACTACTGAAGTATAACACTTAAGAATGGTTAATATGGCTGGGCGCGGTGCTCGTGCCTGTAATCCTAGCATTCTGGGAGGGCGAGGTGGGTGGACTACCTGAGCTCATGGGTTTGAGACCAGCCTGAGCCAGATTGAGACCTTGCCTCTAAAAATAGCCAGGCATCATGGTAGGCACCTGTAGTCCCGGCCACTTGGGAGGCTGAGGCAAGACAATCACTTGAACCCAAGAGTTCGAGGTTGCTGTGAGCTATGACACCACAGCTCTCTACTGGGGGCAACAAAGTGAGACTCTGTCTCCAAAAAAAAAAAAAGGGGCTCAGCGTCTGTAGCACAGTGGTTATGGCACCAGCCACATACACTGAAGTTGGCGGGTTCAAACCCAGCTGGGCCAGCTAACTAACAATGACAACTGCAACAAAAAATAGCCGAGTGTTGTGGCGGGCGCCTGTAGTCCCAGCTACTTGGGAGGCTGAGGCAAGAAAATTGCTTAAGCCCAAGAGTTGGGAGGTTGCTGTGAGCTGCGACTCCGAGGCACTCTACCGAGGGTGACATAATAACACTCTGTCTCAAAAAAAAAAAAAAAAAGAATGGTTAAGATGATTGATTTTGTATGTATTTTACCACAATTAAAAATAATTTTTATTAGGTTAAAAAATGAGCTAAAGCTTTCTCAGTGGGAGTGGGTAGGGATTTCCTTATGAGGCACCCTCTAAAGGTGCCCCACTGGGGCTGGGCAAGGTGGCTCACACCTGTAATCATAGCACTCTGGGAGGATTGCCTGAGCTCTCGGGTTTGAGACCAGCCTGAGCCAGAGCAAGACCTTGTCTCTAAAAATAGCCGGGCATTGTGGTGGGCACCTATAGTCCCAGCCACTACTCGGGAGGCTGAGACAAGAGTATTACTTGAGCCCAAGAGTTTGGGGTTGCTGTGAAGTATGACACCAAGGCACTCTACCAAGGGTGACAAGTGAGACTCTTATCTCAAAAAAAAAATAAAAAAATAGGTGAGGTTGCATCCAGCAAAAGGGAATATGGGCAAAGCTGTACTTATCTGAGGAATCAGGTTCTGAGGTTGTAAAGCCATGCGTTCTGCCTTTGCCTGGAATGGATTGTAGAGAGATGGACTTATATGAGGATTACCAGTCCCCGTTTGATTTTGATACAGGAGTGAACAAAAGCTATCTCTACTTGTCTCCTAGTGGAAATTCATCTCCACCCGGATCACCTACTCTTCAGAAATTTGGTCTGCTGAGGACAGATCCAGTCCCTGAGGAAGGAGAAGATGTTGCTGCCACGATCAGTGCTACAGACACCCTATCAGAAGAGGAGCGAGAAGAGCTGAGATGAGAACTGGCAAAGGTTGAAGAAGAAATTCAGACCCTGTCTCAAGTGTTTGCAGCAAAAGAGAAGCACCTAGCAGAGGTCAAGCAGAAACTTGGAATCCATTCACTACAAGAACTAAAACAGGATATTGCCAAAGGATGGCAAGATGTGACAGCAACGTCTGCACACAAGAAGACACCTGAAACGTTGGCTCAGGCTGGACAGAAGGCTTCAGCTGCTTTTTCATCTGTTGGCTCCGTCATCACCAAAAAACTGGAAGATGTAAAAAAACTCCCCAACCTTCAAATCATTTGAAGAAAAGGTTGAAAACTTAAAAGTCCAAAGTAGGGGGAACCAAGCCTGCTGGTGGTGACTTTGGAGAAGTCTTGAATTCGACTGCAAATGCCACCCCATGGAGCCTCATCCAGAACCAACAGAGGAGAGCCTGTGAGATTCCTACCTTTGTTCTGCTTCCCACTGCCAGAGGCTGCAAGCCAGATCCAAGCACATCTTGTCAACATTCATTGCCATGAATTTCTACCAGATGTGCTTTTACTTAGCTTTACATATTCCTTTGACCAAATAGTTCGTGGGTTAAACAAAATGAAAATATCTCCACCTCTACGCCTAGGAAACACCCTCTACTGTATATTTAAGGCCCTTTATTTAGGAAACACCATTATAAAAACACTGATAGTACCTGGGGACACTCAATAGAATGATCTAAGAAGCTGTAGGTTATAATAGTCACTTTCCTACTTTACAAATTGCTGTAGATTTGGGAAGTCAGTTTGGTCTCTGTCTTCTATAAGATTTCTTTTTCTCTTTGAAACTATATATTTGATTCCTAATTAAAATTGTTCTTTTACATTTTCTGAATCCTAGTTATTGAAAGTCTTGGTATATTTTCTTTTCTTTTTTTATTTTTTTGAAAATTCAACAGACTTTAATTGAACATCAATTAATTACAGGAATAAGTAGGTCTTGGTATATTTTCTTTACCTCTAAGGGAAGAGCTACCAGCTACAAAAAAATATTTTGAAATAAATACTGTTTTGGTATAAGGTACATACCTTATTCTAGACACCAGACTAGAATAAATAGTTCTACATCCAATTTGTTACAGTTGTGACAGTATGTACGGTAATCAAACTTGTAGGTGAAAAGAGTAGACTCCTCTCCATCCTTGTTTATCTCTATTTGTAACAGTAATCTTTTCAGTATGTTGGTTATTATGCTACTCACATCAACTTATTTTTTTTTACCAGGTTAAAATTCTAATTTGAGTAAATTGACAAAACAACATTTCAAATTAAGCATATGGTATTATCAGTAGGTTGATATATGAGCACTCCTTTCAATTCAAACTGAAATATTTTTAATCTAGATTGTTGTAAAAATGTCAAAATCAATCACATTATGGGGAACATTGCTGTCTTCATTTAATCCATTTAATACCATGCGAGCACACAAAGGTACATGACTAATATAACTTGAGCATTTTTTTATATGAAGGAGTTGGCGATAACTCCTGAGAATGTAATGCATTAATAAAAATCAACTCATCATTTTTCTACTTATTTGTTTTCAATGTGTTAAAAATTCTTCTTAAAGGGTACTGTAGATACTGCTCCCTATTGGAGAACTGAGTGTTGGGGCTGAATTAATCAAAGCGTCTGGACGAATTTGCATAGAGGCCAAAGTACGATTAATTCTAATAATTACTTACCACCACCACCTTTTCCTTATGCTGTATGTGTATATGTTCTAGAATGTTGTATTTGTTATTTATCAAGATGTGACTGGTTTTATTATTTTTTATGCCAAATGTTAATTGCCAAGCTTAGAGTGATCTAAAGCATTTTTTAAAAGCATGGCTAGATTTACTTTAGGATAAAGTAAATATCCTAGGATATTTATCCAGGATAAATTATCTTATGAAAATCAAATTTGAGGCTTGGCATCTGTGGCTCAAGTGGCTAAGGCACCAGCCACATACACCTGAGCTGGAGGGTTTGAATCCAGCCTGGGCCCGCCAAACAACAGTGATGGCTGCAACTGAAAAATAGCCAGGTGTTGTGGCAGGCACCTATAGTCCCAGCTACTTGGGAGGTGGGGGCAGGAGATCGCCTGAGCCCAGGAGTTGGAGGTTGTTGTGAGCTGTGATACCACGGTACTCTACCCAGGGTGACAGCTTGAGGCTCTGTCTCAAAAAAAAAAAAAAAGAAAGAAAGAAAAAGAAAACCAAATTTGAA